>NW_027529433.1:2461166-2580754 GCF_008692635.1 Crocuta crocuta
TATATATATATATATATATATCTACATTGATTTATGTCTTTACACCAATATCACACCATTTAGATTATTTTAACTTTCTAAAAACTTAAAATCAAGTCATTTAGGATTTTCACCTTGGCTCTTGATTTTCAAAATTGTTTTGAATATTCTAAATCTTTTGCAATTCTATATAAATTTTAGTTTCAGCTTATACATTTCTACACAAATAAAAAGACTTGCTGGAATGACATGGGAATTGGGTTGAATCTGTAGGCCAAGTTGGGAGGAACTATTATTTTAACTTTCTAAAAACTTAAAATCAAGTCATTTAGGATTTTCACCTTGGCTCTTGATTTTCAAAATTGTTTTGAATATTCTAAATCTTTTGCAATTCTATATAAATTTTAGTTTCAGCTTATACATTTCTACACAAATAAAAAGACTTGCTGGAATGACATGGGAATTGGGTTGAATCTGTAGGCCAAGTTGGGAGGAACTATTATCTTAATAATGTTGAGCCCTCTAATCCATGAACATGGTATTTATCTCCATTTGTTTAGGTCTTCTTTAATTTCTCTCAGCAGTGTTTTGTTAATTTTCAGTGCTTGGGCCTTGCACAACTCTTATGTAATTTATCTCTAAGTATTTCATATTCTTTGACACAATAGTGTCTTAGCTCAGGCTGCTCTAACAAAATACCATAACTGGATGGTTTATCAACAAACAGAAAAGTTTATTCCTCACAGCTGTGGAGACTAAAAGTCCAATATCATGGTGCCAGCATGTTTGGGTGAAAGCCTCTCCCCAGTTACAGATGACTGACTTCTTGTATTCTCACACTGCACAGAGAGAGAGCAAAAGAGAGAGAGCACTCAAGCTCTGGTCCCTTTATCACCTTAATAGTACACAAATCCCATTCATGAGGGCTCCACCTCCACAACCTAATAACCTCCAAAAGACCCCACTTCCAAATACCATCCCATTGGGGGTTAAATTTCAACACATGAATTCTGGGTGGATACAAGCATTAAGTCCACAAAAAATGGTAAATCACATTTTAATTTATTTTCTGGTTGTTCAATGATAGTTATATAGAAATAAAATTGATTTTCATATACTGATTTTTTTTTTAGTAATCTCTGCATCCAATGTGGGGCTCAAACTCATGACCCTGAGATGAAGCGACACATGTTTTTCTGACTAAGTCAGCCAGGAGCCCCTGATATACTGATCTTATATCCTACAACCTTGCTATATTCACATACAAGGTTTTGTAACCTTTTTATAGTTTAGGATTTTCTGCATAGACAATCATGTTATCTGTTAAAAACATTTTTTAGGGGCTCCTGGGTGGCTTAGTCGGTTAAGCGTAGGTCATGATCTCGCGGTTCGTGGGATCGAGCCCCGCGTCGGGCTCTGTGCTGACTGCCAGCTCAGAGCCTGGAGCCTGTTTCAGTCTGTGACTTCCTCTCTCTCTGACCCTCCCCTGCTCACGCTGTCTCTCTCTCTCTCTCCTAGAAATAAATAAAACATTAAAAAAATATATATTTTTTATTTTTCTTTCATATCAGTGTGTCTTTAATTTCCATTTCTTGTCATTTGCCCTGGCTAGGGCCTCTAGAAAAAAATGTCGAATAGAAGTGAAAGTGCACATCCTTGCTTGTTCCTGATCTTAGGAGGAAAGCATTCAATCTTTTCACCATTAAGTATGATTTTAGCTGTAGATTTTTAATAGATGCCCTTAATCAGGCTGAAGAAGTTTCCAATGATTCCTGGTTTGCTGAGAGTTTTTTTTTTTTTTTAAACCATGTTCGAATGCTGAATTTTGACAGATGCTTTTACTGATATTCATATGGTTTTTCTTTTTTAGTTGTTCAATTTGCTGAAGATATAGTTGATTTTTAAATTTTTAAATAAACATTAAAACATCTCCTTGCATTCCTGGCATAAACTTTATTTCATCATAATGTATTATCTGCTGTTTATCCCATTTGGTGTATTTTTAAAATCTCAAACACTATTTTTCATCTTTAAAGTTTGATTTGGGTCTTTGTGTCTTCCATTTACCTCCTCACCATTCTCATTCTTTCTTCTACCTCTTGAGCATATGGGGTATATGCTGTTTATAATAGCTGTTTTAATGTCCTGCTCTACTAATTTTGTCATTTATGTCATTTCTGGCTCTGCTCTTACTGCTTGCATATTCTCCTTCCTATGAGCCACATTTGCCTGCTTCTCTGCCATTTTTGGTTAGATGCCAGATGTTGTGAATATTACCTTTTGAGTTCTGTTGGTATTGGTTGTTTGTGTGTTATAATATATCCCTTTAAGTATTTTTTACTTTGTTCTGGAACCCAGTTAAGTAAATTGAAAATGTTTGATCCATGTGAGACTTGCTTTTAAGCTTTTTTAGGTTGGCTCAGAACAGCTTTTAGTGTATGTTAATATGGCCCACTCATCTGAGTACTCTACTTCATATCCCATGAGTTAGGAGACCTTTCCATTCTTACTTCTAAGAAGTGGTGTAAGCCCTGGGGATTTTTCCTCCTGCTTCTTTCTGGAGGTTTTTTTTTTCTGACCTTAGTCATATTATCACATGATGAGCTAGTCAGGACTCAGCTGAATACTGGGGGGATCCTTCTGCAGATTCAGAGCTCTCTCTAAAGAGAGAGCTTTAGCTACTGTCTCCTGCTCAGCAATGTGTCCAGTGTACTCTAGCCACTGCTTTTCTGAACTCTAAATCTTGTCTCTTCACATCAGCGAGATCACCAGGCCCCCTCCGGGTTCTTACTCGAGGTGCTGCAGGCTGGCCACTCTCGAGGCTCCAAGATGAGGCACTTGTAGGGCTCATCTTGTTTGCTTCCTTCACTTAAGAATCACAGTTGTTGTTAGAATAAATATTGTTAAAATTTCATTACTACCCAAAGCAATCTACACATGCAATGAAATCCCAATCAAAATTCCACCAGCATTCTTCTCAAAGCTAGAACAAACTATCCTAAAATCTGTATGGAACCACAAAAGACCCTGAATAGCCAAAGTAATATTGAAGAAAAAAAACAAAAAGGGAGGCATCACCATCCCAGACTTTAGCCTCTACTACAAAGCTGTCATCATCAAGACAGTATGGTATCGGCACAAAAACAGACACATGGACCAATGGAATAAAATAGAGAACTCAGAATTGGACCCACAAGTGTATGGCCAACTAATCTTTGACAAAGTGGGAAAGAGTATCCAATGGAAAAAAGACAGCCTCTTTAACAGATGGTGCTGGGAGAACTGAACAGCAACATCCAGAAGAATGAAACTAGATCATTTCCTCACACCATACAGAAAAACAAACTCAAAATGGATGAAGGAACTGAGTGTGAGACAGGAAACCATCAAAACCCTAGAGGAGAAAGCAGGAAACAGCCTCTTTGACCTCAGCCACGGCAATTTCTTACTTGACACATCCCCAAAGGCAAGGGAATCAAGAGCAAAAATGAACTACTGGAACCTCATCAAGATAAAAAGCTTCTGCACGGCAAAGGAAACAATCCATAAAACTAATAGGCAACTGACAGAATGGGAAAAGATAGTTGCAAATGACATATCAGATAAAGGGCTAGTATCGAAAATCTATAAGGAATTCACCAAACTCCACACCCAAAAAACAAATAATCCAGTGAAGAAATGAGCAGAAGACATGCACAGATACTTCTCCAAAGAGCACATCCAGATGGCCAACAGACAAATGAAACGATGCTCAGTGTCCCTCATTATCAGGGAAATACAAATCAAAACCACACTGAGATATCACCTCACCCTGGTCAGAGTGGCTAAAATGAACAAATCAGGAGACTATAGATGCTGACGAGGATGTGGAGAAATGGGCACCGTCCTACATACACTGTTAGTGGGAAAGTAAACTGGTACAGCCTCTCTGGAAAACAGTGTGGAGGTTCCTCAAAAAATTAACAATAGATCTCCCCTATGACCCAGAAATAGCACTGCTAGGAATTTACCCAAGGGATACAGGAGTGCTGATCCATAGGAGCACATGGACCCCAATGTTCATAGCAGCACTCTCCACAATAGCCAAAACATGGAAAGAGCCTAAGTGTCCATCAAAGGACGAATGGATCAAGAAGATGTGGTTTATCTATGAGAGACTCTTGAATGCTGAGAACAAACTGAGGGCTGATGGGTATGGGGGAGAGGAGAAAGGGGGTGATGGGCATGGAGGATGGCATTTGTTGGGATAAGCACTGGGTGTTATATGGAAACCAACTTGACAATAAACTATTTAAGAAAAAAAAAAGAATCACAGTCCTTTACTCCCCATTGTCCCATGTCTGCAAACCACTGTTTTGTATATTTTGTCCTAATTTTTAGTTGTTTAAGGGAAGAAGTAGAAATTGTGTCTTTGTTCTTGAGAAGTTATTTGACAGTTGCTCAGAGATGAGGAAGGGTTAATGTTGCTCGGATTTCTACAAACTTTTTTTTTTTTTTTTGGCAGGAACTTTAGCCCTCATGTAAGAAAGACTGAAAAGGAGCTATACCAAGCTCAGTCGACACTCACCGTGGCCTGGAATATTGATGTCCTACCTACCTGAGGTGTGGTAATTTACACTGAAGACTACAGACAGCTCGTGTTGACTTTAAGTCCCATTACAGTCTTAAAGCAAGATCTTGGGGCAGGACATATTTTTTCCACAAATGAGAGCAACTCTACCTTCCACAAAATCATCCTGAGAGGAGGTTGATGCCATGATAAGAAATGACAGCTGGAGAGGGAAAACTTGGATTGAAGGGAAAGAGAAACTCTTTCTGTAGCAGGAGATTCCTGAGTTAGTCCCCACGTTAACATCTGCATTCTCTGTCTTCTCCACCTCCCTCCTCCTAGGTCTCTGTTGTTCTGAGGGAAATTACAGAAAAATCTCTTCCATGCTTGTGATGGACTGGCAAAAGGCAAGTGGAGCGTGCCTCTGCCAATCTCCATTCCCACTGGCCAGAACTGCAGTAAGGGGATATCCAGCTTCACGAGAATAAAAGACCCAAAGGCCCTGGGCTGGTAACCCAGTAAAGAGGACGGAGGAAGAGACTATGTGCAGACCTCTTTGTGAATCCTCAGAGTGGACTTATTAGCAATAATAAGGAAACATTCTAAGATGGTGAAGTTTTTACAGTCAACCAGATGGGGGCAGGGAAGAATAATAGGTAGTCTAAATATTAATGGGCATGTTCCTTATTTACCATCTCTGACTCAGTTGGTGCTTAGATATACTTACACACACACACACACACACACACACAAACACTGCTGAGTAAATGGGCCCAGGTATCATTGGGAGTGCACAGGGATATACTTTGTGTTGACTGAAATAAAAATATCTTCCCCAATACACAGAACACACACAGGAACACTCAGATATGCAAGACCAAAGGTTTTCAATCTTATCTGTATGTAAGATCATCTAGGAGCTTTTAAAAAAGACTATTGACTGTGCCCACCCCGAGAAATTCTAATTCAAATTAGCCTAGGGTATAGCCCAGACATCTGCATTTTCAGAAGTGCCCAAGGAGTTCTAATGGCCAGCTAGGGTGAAGAAGTCCCAGTCTGTGCCTTTAAAGCACATCTTCCTGAGCTGTTTAAAACCACTCATCTCACCTGGGCCCACACATTAGAACAGCTTTCCTTGTTCCTCTTCATTTTCTCTCCTCTCTGGTCAGGGTCCACTGCAGACTGCCTATAACCACTGCTCTGCTCACATTCCTCACCCCCTCTTTTCCTGTTGCCCTTCACACCCATAGAGCTTGCCTTTGCCCAGCAAACTTGTCTTCATAGGGTGATCACCTTGTCCCAGTTTTCTGGCACTCTCCTAGACTTAGCATTGGAAATGCTCCATCCTGGGAAACTCCACAGTCCCCAACAAATTGCATGATTGATATTCCTGACCTTGGTGCCTGCACCTGACTTCTTTGTTCCCAAGGCTATTTTCAAGCCCATTTAAACTTCAAGTCCATCTGAGTACATAAGGGTAGAAGTGACAAGTTACCAGATGACCTAGGGGTGCCTGGGTGGCTCAGTCGTTTAAGCATCCGACTTTGACTCAGGTCATGATCTCATGGTTCATGGGTTCGAGCCCTACGTTGGGCTCTGTGCTGACAGCCAGCTCAGAGCCTGGAGCCTGTTTCAGATTCTGTATCTCCCTCTTTCTCTGACCCTCCCCTGCTCATGCTGTCTCTCTCTCTCAGAAATAAATAAAACATTAAAAAAAAAGTTACCAGATGACCTAAAGCTTACCATGCTGGAGCTTAACATCAAATCCTTATGCAGTTAAATTTCCATAGTTTATTTTAAATGGTAAAATTGTCATATTCTGAGGCAATAAATGTGTCAGTCAAAACCACATATAGAGTAGCATATGCTTGCCCGAGGCAAATAAAATGAGATTCCGGACTGCTACTGAGCTCTCAAGTAGCATAAGAAGATAATTTTAAAATGCGGATTATTATTTTTTGGTCAGGCTTTGATAAAAGTTTTGACAAAATATACAAGGAATAACAATGTGTGTGTACTTTATATTTGAAAAAGACCTCAGTCACCTCCACTAGTGATACACACACTCTGGGTTGATCTTCCACCACCAGAGATGGACTTTGATGCTCCAGCCCTGGCTGGGGCTAAGAATGGACATCTGGACAAGAAAATGCTGTGGGGGACAGAGAGATGCTCACTTGTTCAACACAAAATCCAGAAGTGGCAGTACACATGGGCAGGGTAGGCCTCTGAAGGACACTAAGCAAAAGAAATCCCACCATCAGTGAGTGAGTCATCACTTTATCATTACGGTGACCCTGTGCACTTGGTAAAAATGCAAATATTCTACTAAGCATACACATCTTTCTGTGAATGGATTTCTTAGCTCATATTTTTTTTTTAATGTTTATTGTTGAGAGAGAGAGAGAGAATGCACGTTGAGCAGGGGAGGGGCAGAGAGAGGGGGAGACAGGATCCCAATTGGACTCTGTCCTAACAGTAGAGAGCCCGATGGGGGGCTCGAACTCACAAACCTTGAGATCATGACCTGAGCCAAAGTTGATGCCTAGCTTACTGAGCCACCCAGGCACCCCTTGTATTCCTTTGTTTTGTTAAGCATGGAGCCCAGTGCTGGGCTTGAACTCATGACCCTGAGATCAAGACCTGAGCTAGAATCAAGAGTGAGCCACCCAAGTGCCCTTAGCTTATATTCCTTCTTAACAAGACAAACAGAGCAGCATGAAATCCCTGGAATAAAAGGAGTAACAACTGGAGAGAGGGAGGAGAAAAGAAGGTGGAGTGCAGTATTAAATTCTGGTATTCACCTACCCTACCCCAGGTTTGATGCCTGTGCTCACCTAGAAAGCCCACCCCCCCCACCTGACAACTCTGGGAAACCCAATTTTTTCTACAGAGGTGACTACACCCCATCTGTACCCTCAGCCTGGGACTCTTCGGTGTCCTCTGAAATCCTAGTGCAATTAGGGTTAGTAAGACATATTTGACAACCCATTTTGTGTTCCAAGAAACACCTCTTGAAATAGGACTTAACTTTTTTGTGGTCAATAAACTTTCATGTATTTATATTTTATCTTACTAGCCAGATTGTGACCTTTTTGGAGAGTGATCTTAATTGAATGATCCATGTTCCCAGCAAGGTGTAGCAAAGGCCCTGGCCCAGGAAGACAGTGTTTGATAACTTTTAGACACACGGATTCTGGAAAAAAGAAACAAAATAAACACAAACCCAGACAAACCCAACTCGTGTTCAAGGTTCAAAAATTTAAATCCCACAACTTTATCACTTGCTGGCTATGACCCAAAGGAATTACTCAACTGCTCAGGATCATAGGACTTTCTTGAAAGGGTAAAGATGACTTACAGTTAGCTTGGCACACTAAGTGCCCCATGCATGTTGGCTATAATTTAATAATATTTTTGTATTCTTGGATTTTTTTTTATGTTTATTTATTTTTGAGAAAGAGAGAGACAGAGCATGAGCAGGGGAGGGGCAGAGAGAGAGACACACACACAGAATCCGAAGCAGGCTCCAGGCTCTGAGCTGTTAGCACACAGCCTGATGCGAGGCTCAAACCCACAAATCCCGAGATCATGACCTGAGCCAAAGTCAGAAGCTTAGCCGACTGAGTCATCCAGGCGCCGCCCATTCTTGTTTTTAACTCTCGAGTCCTTTGGACAGCGGAGGAGCTTTGGTAGGAAGTTTCAAGGGAAAGCGGAGGTGGCTGGAATGAGTTCACGTTTGCACCTCTGCTGCAGAATCCAGGCCCTATCTTGAGCAATATGATAAGTCTGACCTTGCCTAAAACTTCTCAGAATTTATATACGAATTCAATTGTCCAAATAATATTAGAATCTGTAGAGTTTGGCTTACCTTAGTTTTTTTTTTCCCTAAGCTTAGCTGTGGCTCACACATAGCAGCATGAAAATTAAAAGGCTCTTTCAGCAGAGGAGAAAGGTCACCACTGAAGCCATTTTTGAAAACGATCGATAGACATAATCCTGTTGTTAGCAGAGACCAAAGCATATGTAATTTGAACTGAAGAAGACAAGCCTGGAAGAGACATCTCAGTAAAGATCTGGGTAGACCTCAGTAAAGGTCTGGGAGCAAGATAGAGAAACTCCCAATAAATGTTCTCTGAGCAAGGGAAAGCATAATAGAGCCTCCTAACACTCAAAAAGATAGAATGTCTGAGGCAGTATTATTTTATATAAATGCTGGGCGTGGTCATGACACTGTGACACATAATATCAGTCTCAGACTCTAAAGTCCAAATCGAGCAGGGTTGACACTGTGGTTCTGTCCTTTATCAAAAGTAAGAATTTAGACAACTCTATGAGCTGGCATCCCAGAATCCAGTGGAAATGTTTTCATTGATCTCCACACCTAAAAATAGAGATGATAGATGATCATAATAATGACATTAACTTCATGGAATTGTTGTAAGGATTAATATTTGTACACTTTTAGCACAGTGTTAGGGACATATTATATATTCATTTTTAAGCTATTATTGATCTGTCTACCCCTATAATAATTCTACCCCATTATTCTGAGGCCACATTCCCTGGTCCTAGCCAAAATGCAAAGAAATCAGCAGAAGTCTCAATTATTTAACAGCCTCCTTTCGTTGATCAATCTTCAGCTATTGCTGTCCTCATTTTTTAAAAACTTCTCGCAATGTTCATGGTAATGGACAATAAAGCATTTCCTGTGGGATAGAGTCATTCAGATTTCCTATGTGGAAGACAAGCTCAATTTCCTGGGAAGGAACATCTGGCATTGCCCCAGGCTGTACTTTGGAGGCAGGAACATTGCTTGGCAGTTGGTATAGGAGTATGTTTCATTTTCTCTTGTAGTATTCAATAGTTCTATTTTGTTCAACTTACAGTTCTGCTCTCCTTTTCTGGGGTCAAATGTTAAATTAGCCCTGAAATTCACATTCTTTTTATAAAATAAAACTGGTGTCAATGTAGCAGCAATCTCTAGGTGATGACCCATTTGAAAAATTCTGTGATGCTTCTATTAAGATGGCAATATGTTGGCACACCTGGGTAGCCCAGTTGGTTGAGCATCCAATTCTTGATTTTGGCTCAGATCGTGATCCCAGGGTCATGGGATTGAGTCCTCAATTTAATTAATGTAACTGATTCTTGATATCCTCCGGACTGAGTTTCTTTTTTTTTTTTTTTAATGTTTTATTTATTTCTAGGAGAGAGAGAGAGAGAGAGACAGCGTGAGCAGGGGAGGGTCAGAGAGACAGGGAGTCACAGACTGAAACAGGCTCCAGGCTCCCAGCTGGCAGTCAGCACAGAGCCCAACGCGGGGCTCGAACCCACGAACCGCGAGATCATGACCTAAGTGAAAGTCGGACGCCTAACCGTCTAAGCCACCCAGGCGCCCCCGGACTGAGTTTCTTGAAGAGCAAGATATTCTCTTTTCCTTTTATAGTTCCCAAAGCAGCCAGCACCAACACCTTACATAAAATTAACATGTGTGGGTTGACCCCTTACTCTGTTATTCATCACCTCTTTCCAGGAAGGTCAATAGTCTCTTCCTGTTTTGCCTTCTAGCATCAGGGCCCAAGCACCATCACCCCTCTAGGCCTGTTACAGTTTTGGATCTGGTAATGCTGAGACTTTCCAGCCTAAGTCAGGAGTGGGAAAACCCACGCACTGGGCAGCCCCATGACAGACAAGCTGCCATGTGGGAACTAGCCAGCTATTCTCTCTCTGCACACTGGACCAACACACATCTTAGATATGTCATTGTAAATCATCAAAGTTGCATCTTCTTTTCCTTACAATACAGTTGTCAAGAATCCCTTGAAAAAAAAAAAAAGATGTTGTCTAGGAAACCTGAAGGCTGTGACCATCAGGAAACATTAAAAATAAGAAGTAATAGGGGTGCCTGGGTGGCTCAGTCAGTTGAGCATCCAACTTCAGCTCACATTATGTTCTCACAGTTCATGAGTTTGAGCCCCATGTCAGGCTCTGTGGTGACAGCTCAGAACCTGGAGCCTGCTTCGGATTCTGTGTCTCCTTATCTCTCTGACCCTGCCCTGCTCCTCCTGTCTCTCAAAAAGAAAAGAAAGAAAAGAAATCGTAAAAAGCACAACTAAATTATATCATCAGTAATATGTGTATGTTTACTAAATTATGTCTCATGTGAACTTGTCTTAATGTCAATCATAGTTAAGGTTGATACAGGTTCCAATTACAGTAAAATGGAAACAGTGTGATTTTCCTAATTAGAAAAGTAGATGTTCAGTACCTTTTACCACAATAAAGAAATCACCAAAAAAGATGACTTTGTTGTAAAAGCAAACAAAAATAGATAGCACCACAAATATAATGAACAGAATAAAAGTCACTATCTGGAAATAACTGATTAATAACCCAAGAATAACTAGATTAATAATAAAAGTTCTTAAAAAAATTTAAATTCTGCCATACTACAGTTCTATAGTACAGTGGTACTTCAAAAACGCTAACTGTGAAAGGCTGGCTTTTCCTTTGGCTATTTTGTTGCTGTATTTTTACTTTAGTTTCATTAATTTTGAGGGAAAAGAAGGATTGAAGTCAAAGTATTGGCAAATTCACAAGATCCAGTGCAATCTCCAGTCTAAACTGCTTCAGTGTAAACTGACAGTTTTTCCCTTTGTACCCAGAAGACTCATTGTTCAAAAAACAGATTATTGTGTTGCTCAGGTACCCAAAAGAAAGGGGACACTTCAGGGCAAGAAGGACAACTCTAAATGACAGTGTCAAGTGGAAAATGCTGTCCTTCTACACCCAGTGAAGTTATCCTGTTCTCCACATAAACAAAGGTTTTATTTTTTATAGAGACAACTGACTGCTGTTGAATATTGTCTAAGAGGTAAAAAAAAAAAAAAATTAAAGGACATGAGTTTTCTAGTTATTCCACTGCCTGGTTGCACCTATACGCCAACTGACATATTCCTTATATGAAAAAAGGCACATTTTATCTCTCCTAACATACCATACTAAGGAATTGCTACATAACATGAATTTAGAGCCCATCTTTTTTTTTAAATTTTAAAATGTTTTATTTATTTCTGAGAAAGAGAGAGAGACAGCATGAGCAGGGGAGGGTCAGAGACAGAGGGAGACACAGAGTCTGAAACAGGCTCCAGACCCTGAGCTGGCTGTCAGCACAGAGCCTGACACGGAGCTCAAACCCACGAGCTGCAAGATCATGACCTGAGCCAAAGTTGGACACTTAGCTGACTGAGCCACCCAGGCACCCCTAGAGCCCATCTTTATAATTTAACAGGATATGATCATCTAAGCATTGAAAAAATTGCACTAGAATTATTAAAGAAATTGAAAGAGCCTTTAGGGTTTGAATTATTTTGCTTGGATTGAGAATGCTAAGAGGTAACCAAAACTCTCTTTGAGACATAAAATGGGGCTGTTAAAAGATAAACTGAGACATATTAAACATTTTAAGAGTTTATTTGAACAAAAGTCTATTTTAATTTTAATTTCCAATGCCACACTGGAAGTGATTAGGAAGGCTCCACTGACAGGAGGCAAGGGAGAGAATTTTACAGGGAAGATGAGGAAGCAAAGCAAGGGAATTATTTGATCAGCTATGTCTTACACATTGCCTTATTTGGAAAAGTCCAGTTGGCTGTTGGTGACTGCTTGTCCTGAGGTTTCAATTTCTTGGGTTTTTGAGGCATTTATAGACTTAGGGTTTGGTTTGTTTATGGAGGCTGCTAAGTATTTAGAACCTCCTCAATCTAATGGCCTCCTAGTTTAACCAATTTATCATTATTTTGAGGGGCTGTGATGAACCTCCCATGTTTACCAATTGCAGACCATTGCTGCATTTAAATACCTCTAAACTTGAATGTGTAATCGAAAAAGGAATATCTCACTAAGCCAAAAACAGATATATCAGATCCAATGGTTCCTAACAAAGTGATTCAGTTTACTTTAGTTTAAAGAGTGCACTGTGAGTCACCTCATTTACACAAGCTGTCATGGTGTGGTCTGAGGAGCCTACCATGAATGACAAAGACACTGGGACGGACATTCCATGAATGTAGAGGTTGCCTCTTAAAAGCTAGAGACAAAGGTCCAATTCTTTATTATACAAAATTATGTAAGACCCTGATAAATGTCTAGTGTTCAGAATATATAAAGAACACTTACAACTGAACAATAAAACAACTCAATTAAAAGGCAAGCAAAGGATTTAAATAGACATTTTTCCAAAGATTTTACACAAATGGCCAATAAGCACATGGAAAGATACTCAGAATCTCTACTTCATTACCCGTCTTGTCCAGAATCTATACAGAAATCTCAGTTCTTTTTTAATTGAGGTAGAAGGATGCAAAGAAGGCATGCACTATCTCCCCATCTCTCTGTTCTCTGTATTTTCCAAGTCTCCACTAGGGAGTCCTGTACTTTAGAAGGAATTAGGTAGATCTCACACTTTGGTCTTCATTTAGCTCCTTGAGTGTATCCCCCAATCTTTAGAAATTGAGGAATAGAGGGGACAATGGATTGGCCCCTCAGACCTTCAATAGGCCTGGCACTATAAAGATTAAGCATGCTGTGCCTTCTGCTGTACATTCTCCAAGACTGACTTCTCCTCGTTCTTCAAAATTTAAGTTGGATGCCACCTCTGCTGGATGACTTTCCAGAATGTCCCCCTGTTCTCAACCTCAGTTTTGATTCAGGTGCATCTCCCATATGTTCTCCTGTACTTTATGTATATCTCTGCCATAGGTAGCATGTATTAATGTTTAGTAGACAATACAGTGTGGTAATGGACACTGGAGTCAGTGTCTACGTTTAAATTCTGGCTTCATTTCTTATAAAGAAAGTTTCTTAAATTTTTTGTGCCTCAGCTTCCTCACCTAAAATAATAATAATAACCCCTCTTACATAAAGCTGTTGGGAGAATAAAATAAGTGATCTATGGCAATTAGTGTAATATGTTTGGCACATAGTAACTGATCAACAAATTTCAGCTATAATTGTTATTGTTGCTTAAATCTCTAGTTTACCCAGAGGGTAGCAAGCTCTTTAGGGACAGAGAGCTTTATCTTATTCCCTTGTCATTCTCTAGGATGAGTAAGTGTGCCTGACACATAGTAGGCAACCAACAAATATTTTATTGTTGTTTTTGAATATAGACAGAGCAAAAAGGTTTTTAAACAGGGGCAAAACTAAAAAAAAAAAAAAACACACAGACTTCAGTCTATCCCCAAATACCTAGGGTTCATTTTCCTCCTTTTTGGTCCATTCATTAATCACCTTTTGGGACTATCCATGGTGCTGACCTTTGCCCAAGTGGCTTACGTAGCCAGAACTTGCCTCAATAATTTGGGCCATATCCTCTGTTAACCTAATATCTCTGCTGCACCCCCCATCTGACTGAGCATGCTGTCACCTCAGTGTGCTAAAGACTAAGGCTTTTTAGTAACCCTCCCTACCTGACTTCCTAAATAAGGTTAGTGGACCCTCTCCTAAATCCTACCTTGAATGTTTCAGCATGCTCCTCATGACACCAACCACAAAAATAGCTAGCGTTCTTCTCTACTCTCACTCTCTTTCTTGAATGCCTTTCTTGTTTTCATTCTCCCACTACTTTGTTGCTCTTGCTTTTCTCTACCTTTACCTCCTTCCTCCAAGTAAGATGAAAAAAAAATTCATTTGGTGTCCACTTCTTTACTGGTGACCCTCCAACTCAAAATCTGTTTAGAATCAGTGGCATATTTTCTCTAAACGCAGAGAGAGGCAGTAGGGGAGGAGAGCAAGAGACAGGCAGGCTCTGCAGAGGTAGGGAGCTGTATGATTGACCTCTAACATTCACCTGTTTGAAGTTCAAATATAGATTTTCCTTAAGACAGAGCTGAGGGTGGGGGTACTTATGGAGTTTGTGTGACAGAGCTTGGATGGAGAAGGATAAAACCTAGGTGGGGATTCCCCAAGGATAAACTTAGCTTAAATCACTGGCTTGTGTGGGACCAGAATTGGTGAGAGAGACAGCTTTGTTTTTATTTTTGTTTTCCAGATAAACTCTGCTAGAAGGAGGGCATCCAAAGGCAAAAGGGAAAGTCCTAAGATTTTTTCCCTCCATGAACCCACTTAAAAGAAATTGTGCTACATCTACACAGAGACAAAAATCATCACCATCCATGTTTGAGTAGAAAGACTGATAGCACTTAGATTTGCAGCTATAACAAAGAACAACCAACAAATCTGGCCTAGGCAAGGAACTGAAGTGACCTAGATTCAGACATCACATAAGTACTGAGGGTGGGCTTGAGCCTAAAAATCTGAGCCAGGTTCTTACCATTTGCATGATCATAAGCATTTACTAGAATGTTTCTAGTAAATTAATATGCAAATTAATATGCATGCAATAATATTTGCTATTGTTTTAGTTAATGTGAGTAACTGGTGTAGTTGTTTTATAGTTTTATTTGTTTTGTAGTTTTTTAAAACTAACACAATTTGGAGGCAGGCATTTTTCTAAGAGCTTCACATACATACATTAACTCATTCAGTTTCCAAAGTAACCCAATGATCTATGTGCTATTATTATGCCATTTTACATATGAAGAACTGGAGCCCAGACAAATTGAATAACTTGCCTAAAGTCACATAACACACCTAGGAAATGACTGTGTCCTTAGAGTCACAATTCAAACGAGATGTTCTGACTCCAGAATCTATGTTCTTAACTGTTGTACTCCTCTGACCCTTTTAGGAAATTATGTGTGGTGGGGTGTAGAAACAGAGCGAATGATGTAGAAACTGGATTAATCTGCATTGCTTTAAATGCATTTAAGGGGCGCCTGGGTGGCTCAGTTGGTTAAGCGTCCGACTTTGGCTCAGGTCATGATCTCACAGTTCATGGGTTTAGCCCTGCGTCAGGCTCTGTGCTGACTGCCAGTTCAGAGCCTGGAGCCTGTTTCAGATTCTGTATCTCCCTCTCTCTCTGACCCTCCCCTGCTCACTCTGTTTCTCTCTCTCTCTCAGAAATAAAAAATAAATAAAATAAATGCATTTAAAACAAATATCAAGGACTCCTTAGTGAAAATGAGGATATATCAATAAAAATAAATGCAATTTGATGAAGCTGCAAACCAGATGAGCAAGTTGTCAGTTTGTGAGCTAGTTCTTACTCACACGTAAGGGAGCCACTTTCTTGTGTACTCATTGTTTGTGGGGTCCTAGTTATCTAACTAGCTCTCTCCACTTTTGTCCCTCCAAACATACTAGACAATTTGCAGCCACACATTACCACATTATAACAAATATATTTAAAAAACCATTTTATTGTGAAATCAAAACTACAGTGAGATATCACCTTACACCTGTTAGAATGGCTAAAACTTACAACTCAAGTAACAACAGGTGTTGGCAAGGATGTGGAGAAACAGGAACACTAGTGCAAGGTTGATGGGAATGCAAACACGTATGGCCTCTATGGAAAACTGTATGGAGGTTCCTCAAAGAGTTAAAAGTAGAATGACCTTCTGAACCAGCAATTGTACTAATTAATGGGCATTTACTCAAAGATTACAAAAACACTCATTCAAAGGGATACATGCACCCCTATGTTTATAATAGCATTGTTTACAATAGGGAAGATATGGAAGCAGCCTAAATGCTCATGGATAAACAAGATGTGTTGGACAAACACAATAGAACATTGTTCAGCCATCAAAAAGAATGAAATCTTGCCATTTGCAATGACATGGATGGATCTAGAAAGTGTAATGCTAAGTGAAATAAATCAGAAAAAGACAAACACCATATGATTTCACTCAAGTGCGGTATTTAAGAAACAAACAAGCAAAGGAAACAATAAGAGAGAGAGAAATCAAGAAACAGACTCAAAATCATAGAGAACAAACTGATGGCTACCACAGGGGAGGCAGGTGGGGGTATGGGTTAAATAGGTGATGGGGATTTAGGAGTACACTTGTCGGGATGAACATATGGTGATGTATGGAACTGCTGAATCACTATATTTCACACCTGATGCTAATACCTTACTGTATGTTAACTGGAATTAAACTAAACACTTAAAAAATTAATTAAAACAATATTTCAAAAAACAAAATTAAAACAAAAGAAAACAAATCTGAATTGAAACCTCTGGAAATTTTTCAAATTATTCCTTATGATTTATTCTTTGAAATCATGGAATTTATTTGAGCAAAGTCTCTGTCAGTCTACCCTTTTCCTATGGTTCACTTCCTATATTTCTAACGTCTATCTTGCAAAATGACCCCTTCTCTCTGCTTGTGCCCAAACTGCCTCTCTGCACCTCTCTCTCTCTCACCTTGGGTCACACAAGTTGTTTTGAGGTGGACAGGTCACCCTTTGACTTGGGCTGATCACTCATCAAGTTCTCTCCTTCATACTTTCTTTTCTTCTCCCCAGTGAGTCCAACATTCTGGGGTTACCTTCTCCTTCTGTCCTCTCGTATTCCCAGATGAATTCATTCCTCAACTTCCATCTATATGTTCAGTACTTCCCTTCCTCTTCACCTTTTTCTTCTTTGCCCCATTTCCATGGGAAATCTCTGACACAGTTCTTCATTCTCTCTATAAACCAGCCAAACAGACTTCCATCTCTCTTGTTTGCTATTATATCCTCAGAGCTTAGAGCAGCACCCGTCACTCACTGGACAATCATGAACAACCAAAGGAGATGAAAGTCATGACCGACTGACTAAATCAAACACTCTTTGAAACAACTGTCTCAAACAAGAAAACCATCATGTTGACATTTCTTAAAAATTTCTCATTAAATTAATGTTCAGCATCTTTGATCTGATTATAAAAAGTAATACTTATTGAAGAATATTTTGAAACTATATCAAGTTGTTTATTTTAAAGAGAAACATAATAAAGAAAACTAGTGGTGGGGCGCCTGGGTGGCTTAGTCGGTTAGGCGTCCGACTTTCGCTTAGGTCATGATCTCGCGGTTCATGGGTTCGAGGCCCGCGTCGGGCTCTGTGCTGGCTGCCGGCTCAGAGCCTGGAGCCTGTTTCAGTCTGTGAATCCCTCTCTCTCTGACCCTCCCCTGTTCACGCTGTCTCTCTCTCCTAGAAATAAATAAAACATTAAAAAAAAAAAAGAAAAAAAAGAAAACTAGTGGTGAGGGTCACACAGACAAGATGGGGCCACCGGTACAGGTCTGTGCATTCATCAAGCTCCACCACTACTCCGCCCTGTTCCTCAGCATGGCCTAAAGAGCCAAGCGCGATAGGTACCTGAAACCCCGGGGCAGAAAAGGAAAGGAGGGTGGCAATTGATGAGAGGGAGAAGCAGGATGAAAGGAGATGGAACGAGGGAGAACTGGCAGTGGCCCAAGATGACAGCATGCCAAAGTGAGCCTGCCTTTTTCTGGTACAGTGTGGATGAATAAAGCTTTCTGTGCTGTGCGATGCTCAGGAAGGAAGGGAGGAAAGAAGGAAGGGAGAGAGGAAGAAAGAGGGATGTGGGGAAGGAGAGGAAAGGAAAGGAAGGAAAGGAAGAAGAAAACTAATGCTATTTATCCTTCCATTGTTCCTGCTGGAATTTTCCTAACAGTATAAGCCTCTTTAGGCCCATTTAATTAAATCTGTTTTTCCTTGACCATTAGCACCCACTGTATGTTTTTAAAAGGTATTTCTTATTCAGTTGTATTGCTTTTTTGGCTATTTAAGACTTACCAGTTTTATAACAATATTCTGCTCTTATCCACTGCAATGTATAGAATTTTAGCTATATTCTGGGTGAAATAGGTTTTTATGAACTAACCTGAAAACCTAAGTGCCCCTCTTAACCTTGTTTCCATAGGGAAATGTATTGCAGATAAGCAGCTGATACACAGACGGTTAGAACACAAGCTGTTGGTATGTCATTGACTGTCTGGAATGTCAGGACCTATGACTTTTATTGCCACACGATACGTAGCAACAAAGCAGTTACATGTGCTTCTTCACTTCCATGTGATCATCCTTCTCCCAAGCACAGATGTTTCAAGGTTTCTGTGAGCTGATGGGAGAATAGAAAATTCTCCAGCAACAATAGCAACAACAAAAAACACAATAAATCAACAAGGCGAGATAGCCACTCAACTCCTTTGGAGCCTGGCACATTAGTCCATCCAAAGAAAATTTTATGGGACAATGTGCAGAAACAGATTTCTTAAAAAAGCTTTTCATATTCAAGGCATAAATCTAAGAAAGAACACTAAGAGCTCACAGGTGCCAACTAGCAACAAAACTTGACCAAAGGACAGGCTAAGTATAAAAGAGGGAATATAGAGAGTAGAGAAAAATAGCAAATATAGTCAATTACTATCTACCTTACACTAAGAAAATTAAAATAATACAAATTTAAAATAGGAAGTTATTTTGATGAATATGAATTTGAACCATTTGGGGCTGGGGGTGGAGGAACATTATTAGTTTAACTGCAACTTAACTACTCTTCGTGGAATTTCCCATGAGTTACAAGACTGATTTAAATAACTGTATTAGGAAAGTTTTGTATCTTTCTCTCTTATTGACAGGATGAAAAGAAGTATATAGTAGCAAAAACAATAAAAGGGCCACCAACTATGAAAACATTTTTGGCAAATAGGAAATATATGTAAAATGGAAATAAATGGAAAGTAGTGCTAGAACAATTAAGATCACTGTTATGTTTCCAGAAACCTTGAAGTAACACTCTTCTATGATTTCCAAAAGCCACACTCAGCTATGAGAACAAAGAAAGAAGATACCTAGAAGAATCAAAGAAGGATCACATTTCTAAGACCTTTTCCGGGATTCACAAACACAGAGAAAAGACAAAGATTAAAAATAACAAAACCTGGTTTGTGAAATAGAAAAGTAAAATAAAAACAAGGAACATCTGGAAATAATGGATGGTAACAGAATGCCAAAATGGATGTTGTTCCAAGAAATTATGAAAAGGCCAAACTTCTGTTGAGGACTTAGTTGCAGGCTTACTTGCCTAAATCCATGATCTACTCTGTGGTGGTGGCTGCTGTTCACGACAGCACTGGGACGAGTTGGGGAAGAGCCTTGTTTCAGAGGAGTGACACACACATCACTCCTTGAGGCTTAGGCCATGAGGTTGCTCTGCACTCATTTACATTTTAGCTTTAGGATACGACATAACAGACAGAGCTCAAGACAATAGCACTGGCAGCCCTTCTGGTATGACTACCTTTTGTTGGAGAAATCTCATATTGGGGTTTGTGGTCAAATGACCTATTTCCCCATCTGGGAAAAGATGAGGCCCAGGCAGCTTCCAGGCCCACCTAGAGATGCATGACCCTCCTCCAAGCAAATGGCCATAGAGAGCAGAGAGCTTCATTCAGCACATACACCAAAGAGGATTTCATCAAGGTTAGAACTGTACTAGGGCGCCTGGGTGTGTCAGTCGGTTAAATGTCTGACTTCGGCTCAGGTCATGGTCTTGTGGTTCGTGAGTTCGAACATCCCATCAGGCTCTGTGCTGACAGCTCAGAGCCTAGAACCTGCTTCGGATTCTGTGTGTGTGTGTGTCTCTCTCTCTGCCCCTCCCCTGCTCACACTTTCTCTCTCTCTCTGTCAAAAATAAACAAACATTAAAAAAATTTTTTTTTAAGTTAGAACTGTACTATGTTGGCCAAATTCAGTAAAATTTCCAAATTGTTTTGGCTTCCACTGTACATTTCTAAAGAACTGGTAAATCTAAACCTATCTGGGACAAGTCATAAAGATGAACACGTTTGAAACTGGCCAAGTGAACAATGCTTTGTCCATACGTGCTGCATCGGTTAGGATGTTTTGGCAGCAAGCAACAACAAAAAAAAATCACACTTATGGCTTAAACTATAAGGACATTAATAGTTCTCTAAGAAGTCCATTTAATCAGTCCTAAGGTTGATTCTGTTGTTCAGTTATGTCATAAAGGACTCCAACTCTTTCTAAAGGGTTATTTATTTTTAATGTTTTTTTTTTTCTGAGAGAGAGAGAGAGAGGCAGTGTGAGCAAGGGAGGGTCAGAGAGAGAGAGGGAGACACAGAATCCAAAGCAGGGTCCAGGCTCTGAGCTAGCTGTCAGCACAGAGCCTGACGCGGGGCCCAAAACCATGAACCATGAACCGCAAGATCATGACGTGAGCCAAAGTCAGACACCTAACTGACTGAGCCACCCAGGCGCCCCATGGGGTTATTTATTTTTGCCACAGAGAGAGAGAGAGAAAGTTCAGGCAGGTGCAGAGAGAAGGGGAGACAGAAGATGGGAAGCAGGATCCAGGCCAGATGCAGGGCTTGAACTCCCAAACTGCAAGATCATGACCTAAGCTGAAGTTGGATGCTTAACCAACTGAGCCACCCAGGCGCCCCAGGGCTCCAGCTCTTTCTATCCTTGACTCCACTGCTCTCAGCGCATTAGTGTTAATCCTTATGGTCACAGTTCCAGGCATGACATATTTATACCACATCTTTCAAAGCTAAAAGTGGAGGAAAGTAAACAAAAATTTTTTCTTTGCATTATGCTGTTCTTATCAGAAAGGAAGCATTTCTCCTGAATTCTCTGGTAGATTCCCCTTAAATCTACTGTTCAGAACTTGGTCATCACATACTCACTCCCGGGCCATTACTCTCAAGGAGAAACCAGGTTGTTATAATTGGCTTAGCCTATTATTTGCACACATTGTAGCTAGAATGAAGTTGGGATTCTGTTACCAAGGAATAGAGGAGAAATTGTGCAAACCTGGCCTTTGGGGAAGGGCAAATAAGTAAGTAAGAAGCCTAAGTGAGATGTTATAAAGACTATATAAATGTTTATAATGCTGATGTGGCACAGATAGGCTAAGTAATGCTGCAGAAATGAATAACCCCAAGTAAACAGAGATTTACTTCCTGCCTAATGAACATGTCCATCATGGGTCCACTGCAACTCTACTCATAGACCCAAGCTCACAGAGTAGCTCCTATATGGGATGTTGCCAGTCTGACAGGAGAGGAATAAGACCATGGTGAACTAGATGCTGGTTCTTAATGTTTCTGCTCCAACTGTTATAACTGAGTAACTGTTATAGTCACAGTTAATTGCCTAAAGCAAGTCATTTGGCCATGCCTGGGTCCAAAAGCCTGGAGTATTATCCCCCTGCAGGAAGGTGAGCTCATGGAGGGGCAACAAATATTTTGAATGAAAATGCAATGTATCAAAAAGATGAATGTGTGGACTGCCTGGGTGGCTCAGTTGGTTGAGTTTCTGACTCTTGATTTAGGCTCAGGTCATGATCTCACTGTTGCTGAGATTAAGCCTTGTGTCAGGCTCTACGCTGACAGCATGGAGCCTGATTGGGATTCTCTTGCTTCGTCTCTCTCTCTGCCCCTCTCCTGCTTGTGTGCTCATGCTCCCTCTCAGTCAAAAATAAATAAGTATTAAAAAAAGATGAATGTGTCATTTAGCTATTATTCACTTCAATATGGTCATGCACATTTGTGACTCAGCATTAAGCTTTTGTAAAACTTGCTTGAGTCTTTCTGTTGCTATTAAAGCACAGCAGCCAGACCTTACCTGACAAGCCAACAGAAGAATGTAAATGTATAATAGCATTTCCTGTTTTCTTCTTAAAATTTTTTCAGTAAACAATGCAACCATATTAAAAACTACTTAAAACAGCCATGAAAGATTCCATTTCCTGAGCTCCATCTCCCCTCTTCCCTTCAGCTTTAAGCCCTTCTGAGTACAGAAAGGATTTCTAACTGTCCTCCAACACCTCATGTTCTTTTTTAAATCATGATTTAGGGTGGCTCAAGGGATAGTAGTGACACAAGCACAGTAGCCTAACCTTTCACAGTTCATGGCCTAGTTGAAAAAAGGATACATTTTATGGTTGAGAAGCTCATGGTCACTGGGGGCAAAACTTACCTAAAGCTCTCCTTAGTCCCTCCAGGACACAGCCTGTCTGATAAAGTCCTTGTAAAGCAATTCTTTCAGAGCATTCTTTCCTTCACATTCCACTCCTGTGTCCTCAGGATAAGAAGCGGGGCAATTACATAACTCTCTGTGATTTCTCTGCGATTAATTATGGGAGGAAACATTGCTTTCATTGTTGCCTAGGGCTTTGCAGAAGCATTTAAAGCAAGCCCTTGCACTTAGAACTTACTTTAACTTATTTCATGATTAACAAAGTTATATGGCAACATATTATAGAGAAATCATACATGACTTTTTTGAAAGTTAATAAGCTTTTTTTTGTTCTCTAAAGAACTTAAAATGAATTTGAATAGGGCACACATATGATATCATATATATTGTTTTCACAGTCCTCCAAAATGAAATACTTGAGTTTAAATTTAACAAAATCTCTGAAGAATGTATATGTTCAAAACTGTAAACACTGATTAAGGAAATCAAAGAAGACCTAAATAAATGAAGAGATATTATTCATGGATTAGAACACTCAATATAATTAACGTATCAATTCTCCCAAATTGATTTAGTTTTAGTGAATTCTAACCCAAATAGCAGCAAGACTGTTTTTAAAACATATATGAAAAGGCAAAACAACTTTGAGAAAGACCATAGACTCAGCCATGATATAGACCTTCCTCTCAAAACTCAGTAAGGAGGAAACAACTCAATAAAAGAGAGGGCAACAAATTTGAATAGACAGGTCACCAAAGAAGACACATGAATGGCAAGTGAGCACATAAAATGTGCAACATCATTGTTATTAGAGAAATGCAAATTAAAGCCACAAGATACCATTACACACCTAATAGAATGTCTTAAAACACGCATAAATAGGCAAACCAAGAGAGACTGTTGAAGGCTGAGAACAAACTGAGGGCAGATGGGGTCGGGGGGAGGGGAAGGGGGGTGATGGGCATGGAGGAGGGCACTTGTGGGGATGAGCACTGGGTGTTATGTGGAAACCAACTTGACAATAAACTATTTTAAAAATAAATGAAAATAAACTTGAAAAAAAACAACAAAAAACCACACACAAATAACTGACAATACCAAATGCTGGTGAGAATGTGAATCAAATGGAATTCTTAAACATTGGTGGTAGAAGTGCAAAATGGTGCAGCTGCTTTGGGAAACAGTTTGGCGTTTTTTATTAAAGTTAATGTACATATTATGCTAAGTGAAATATATCAGAGAAAGACAAATATGTGATTTCATTCACATGTGGAATTTAAGAAACAAAACATGAACCTAAGGGAAGGGAAGGAAAACTAAGATAAAAACAGAGAGGAAGGGAAACCATAAGACCTTCAAATATAGAGAAGAAACTGAGGGGTGCTGGAGGGGTATTGGGAGGGAGGGTGGGCTAAATGGGTGATGGGCATTAAGGAGGGCACTTGCTGGAATGAGCACTGGCTGTTATATGTAAGTGATGAATCATTGGGTTCTACTCCTTAAATCAATACTACAGTGTATGTTGTTAAGTAACCTGAATTTAAATAAATAAATAAAAATAAATAAAGTTAATATACAGTTACCATAAAATGTAGCATTCCCACTCCCAGCTATTCACCTTGGAGAAACAAAAGATTATATTCACACAATAACTTGTACATCAGTGTTTATTACAGAATTATTTATAATAGTCCATTACTGGAAACAAGTATCTTTCAGTTGGTGACTGGTAACTATGGTAGCTCCATACCAGGAGTAATTTTCAGCAATGACGAGAACAAACTATTGATGCATACAACATGGATAAATATCTCTTGTGTTGTACTGAGTGAAGGAAGTCCGTTCTGAAAGATTACATACCATATGATTCCGCGTACATGATGTCCTAGAAAAGGCAAACTACAGGGAGGGAGAACAGACTAATGACTGTCTGTGACTGGGGCTGGAGTGGGGAAGGATGTAACAAGGGAAGTTTTGGTGATTCTGTATCCCAACTGTGTCTGTGATTACACAAACCTGTGCATGCATGCAAGTGGGAGAAAGAGAGGGAGGGAGAGAGAATCCCAAGCAAGTTCCATTCTGTCAGCACAGAGCCCGATTGGGCTCAGAACTGTGAGATCATGACCTGAGCCGAGATCAAGAGTCAGATGCTCAACTGACTGAGCCACCGAGTCACCCCATACCAGTGTTTATATTGAAGCACATAGAACTGTACATCAAAGTCTGACTGTATGTAAGTTAAAAAAAAAAAATTCTAAAAAGCAATGCAGATAATTTTAAAAGACAATATCATGTATGTCAGTTTAAAGGTCAACAGACTTAAAAACAAAGGAAATTCTGAACATGAGGCAACATGGATGAAACTTGGGGACATTATGTTAAATGATACAAGCCACTTCAAAGGAAAAATACTCTATGATTCCACTTACATGAGTAACTCATGTAAATAATATGAATTATTATTAAATAAATTCATAAATAATATGAATTATTATTAAATAAATTCATAAATAATACGAATATTATTCATATTCTTATGAATGAATGAATACAATATTCACATTCATAGAGAAAGAACGTAAAATGGTGTTTTGAAGGATGGGAGTAATGGCAAGTTGATATCATATGTGTGCCCTATTCAAATTCATTTTGAGTTCTTTAGAGAACAAAAAAAAGCTTATTAACTTTCAAAAAAGTCATGTATGATTTCTGTGTAATATGTTGCCATATCCTGCTTGGGATTCTCTCTCCTTCCTTCTTTGCCCCTCCTCCACTTTCTCTGTCTCAAAATGAATAAAAAATTCTTTTAATGTTTATTTATTTTTGAGAGAGAGAGCATGAGTGGAGTAGGGCCAGAGAGAGAGGGAGACAGAGATGTGGCAGCAAGCTCCATGCTGTCAGCACAAAGCCCTATGTGGGCCTTGTACTCATGAACAGTGAGATCAAGACCTGAGCTGAAATCAAGAGTCATATGCTTAACTGACTTCTGTTAAGTCAGATGCCCCTGTTTCTTCTTGTGTGAGCTTTGGTCATTTATGTCTTTCAAGAAAGTGGTCCATTTAATCTAAGTCGTTGAATTTAATGTGTATAGAACAATTTAATTGTTCATAGTATTTCCTTATTATCTATTCCTTTAGTGTTATATCCTTCTAATATTGACATTTTGTGTCCTTTTTCCTTTGGTCTGGCTGGAGGTTTATCAGTTTGGTTGATCTTTTCATACAACTACCTTTTGGTTTCATTAGTTTTCTCTATTGCTTCCTTTCTTTTGCTTGGTCTGGGTTTTGCTCACCTTTTTTTCTAGTTTCTTAAAATGAAAGCTTAGGTTATTCCTTTATTTCTTCTATTTTTAAAGATTTTATTTTTGTTTTTATGTAATCTCTACACTCAACATGGGCCTTGAACTCATGACCCTGACATCAAGAGTTGCATGCTCCACTGACTAAACCAGCCAAGTGCCCCTTAATTTATTTCTTTTCTAATAAGCCTTTAATGCTATAAATTTACCTAAAGGTAATGCTTTAGCACGTTAGTCGCTTCAAAATATTTTCTAATTTCCCTTGAGACTTAAAAAAAATTTTTTTTATTTTTTTAAATATTTTTATTTATTTCTAGGAGAGAGAGAGAGACAGCGTGAGCAGGGGAGGGTCAGAGAAGGAGACAAAGAATCTGAAGCAGGCTCCAGGCTCTGAGCTGTCCGCACAGAGCTTGATACGGGGCTCAAACCCATGAACCATGACCTCATGACCTGAGCTGAAGTCAGACGCTCAACCAACTGAACCACCCAGGTACCCCATCCCTTAAGACTTTCTTTTTGGTCCATGGATTATTTAGAAATGTGTTATTTAATACCCATATATTTGGGGGAATTCCAGATATCTTTCTGTTACTGATTTCTAGTACAATCCTACTTTAATGAGAACATATTTTGTATTCTTTCAATTAAATTTGTTAATGTTTTATGACCAAGGACATGTCTCTCATGGTCCATATTACATGTACGCTTGAATAGAATGTATATTCTGCTGTTTTGGGGTGGAGTGTTCAATAAAAGTCAATTAGATAAGGGGTGTCTGTCAGTTAAGTGTCTGACTCTTGCTTTTGGCTCAGGTCATGATCTCACACTTGGTGGATACGAGCCCCATGTTGGGCTCTGTGCTGGCAGTGAAGAGTTTGCTGGAGATTCTCTCTCCCTCTCTCTCTGCCCCTCTTTGCTTGCTCTTTCACTCAAAATAAATAAATAAACTTAATAAAAGGCTTTTTTTTGGTCAATTAGATCAAGTTGGCTGATGCTATCATTCAAGCCTTCTGTATCTTCGCTAATTTTCTGTATGCCATTCTATTGATTACTGAGAAAAATATTGACATCTCCATCTATAATTGTGGATTTATCTATTTTCTCCTTCCTGTTCTATCAGTTTTTGTTTCATGTATTTTGAAGCTCTGTTGTTAGCTGCATATAGTTCAGGACTGTTATGTCTTCTTAGTGAACTGACAATTTTGTTATTATGTAACTTATTTCTTTATACTTGTTAATTTTCCTTGTTCTGAAGTCTATTTTGTCTAATTAATATGGCCACTCTAGATTTCTTTTTGTTAGTCTTTGCACGTATATCTTTTTCCATCCTTCTACTTTTTACCTATTTGTACTGTTCAAAGTGGACTTCTTACAGATAGCATATAATTGGGTCTTTATTTTTAACCAAAATGACAAACTGTCTTTAACTAGTGTTTCCAGAACATTTCCATTTAATGTAATTGTTGATAATGGTTGGACCTATCAGTTTACTATTTTTTTTTTCAGTCTGTCCCTTTTTCTTCATATCTCAGTTTCTCCTTTTCTGGCTTCTTTTGAATTATTTGAGTATCTTTTAGTTTACTGTTTTAACTTACCTTTTGGCATTTTATACTATATATTTTGCATAATATTTGTAATGACTGCTCTAAGGATTAAAATATACTTAACTTTGATAATTTATTAATATTTTATTATTCTAATAAAATCTAGGAAACTTTCAATCTTAACAGGCTACATCATACACTTTGTGTTGTAGTTATCTTATGTATTACATCTATGTTCACTAAAAATCCTACCATTTGATGTCATATTGTTTTCTTGCAACCATTATACATATTTTAAATGTTTATTTATTTTTGAGAGACCGTGTGAGAGAGGGAGAGGCAAAAAAGGAGATAGAGAATCTGATGCAGGTTCAGTGCTGTCAGCACAAAATTTGATGTGGGGTTCAAATTCACGAACCAGGAGATCATGACCTGAGCTGAAGTCAGACACTTAACCAAACTGAGCCATCCAGGAGCCTCAACCATTATACATATTTTAAAGAACTACTCAAGAGTAGAACTACTTAGAGTTATACTCAAGAGGAGTAGAACAGTATTATATTTACCCATATATTTTCTATTTCTGGTGCTCTTCCTTTATTCTTAAAGTTTCAAGTTTCCTTCTGGTATTATTTTCCTTAGACCTGAAGAACTTCCTCCAGCATTTCTTTTAGGGCAGGTGATTGACAATAAATTCTCTTAATTTCCCTTTATTTGAGAAAGACATTATTTTGCTCTCATTAGTGAATATTTTCACAGAATACAGAAATCTGGGTTCATGTTTCTTTTCTTTGAGCATTTAAAAAATTTTCTAAGTTGTTCCACTGCTTTCTATCTCCATGATTTTGGCTGAGAAATTCAAGATATTTTGATCATTTTGCTTCTATACACAATGTGCCATTTTTCTTTCTCCAAGTTTTTCTTTAATTTGAAGGAGCTTGACTATGATGCATCTGGACAGTTTTGTATTTTGGTTTACCATGTATGTATGTATGTTTTGTATTTTGGTTTCCAGTATGTATGTTAACTTATGTATGCTACATAAGTTTCAGGTGTACAATATAGTGATTCAACAGTTCTATATATTACTGTGTTTATCAGTATAAGCGTACTCTTAATCCCCTTCACCTATTTCACCCGTCCCTCCACCCACCTTCCCTCTGGTAACCATCTGTTTTGTTCTCTATAGTTAAGTCGTTTTTGGGGGTTGTCTCTTTTATTCCCCCTTTGTTTTGTTTCTTAAATTCCACATGAGTGAAATCATACGGTATTTGTCTTTCTCTGATTGACTCATTTCACTTAGCATTATACTCTCTAGATCCACCCATGTTTTTGCAAATGGCAAGATTTCATTCTTTTTTATGGCTGAATAATACTCAATTGTATACATTTACCACATCTACTTTGGCCACTCATCTATTGATGGACACATGGGCTATTTCCATAGTTTGGCTATTGTAAATAATGCTGCAATAAATATAGTGGTACATATACTGCTTTGAACTAGTGTTTTCCTATTCTTTGGGTAAACATCCAGTAGTGTGATTCCTAGATTGCACATGATTGTTCTATTTTTAATTTTTTGACCTCCATGTATCTTATATCTTTTGATATTGTCCTATAAGTACACGAGACTGATAATTTTTTCTCTGTTGTTCAAATTGGCTAACATATATTGATATTGATCCTTATGTTCACTGATCTTTTCCTCTATCACTTCCATTCTACAAGTGAGCCCATCTACTGAATTCTTTTTTTTTTAATTTAATGTTTTTATTTATTTCTAGGAGAGAGAGAGAGAGAGAGAGAGAGAGAGAGACAGCGTGAGCAGGGGAGGGTCAGAGAGAGAGGGAGTCACAGACTGAAACAGGCTCCAGGCTCTGAGCTGGCAGTCAGCACAGAGCCCGATGTGGGGCTCGAACCCACGAACCACGAGATCATGACCTAAGTGGCAGTCGGCCGCTTAACTGACTAAGCCACCCAGGCGCCCCTACTGAATTCTTTTATTGTAACTATTGCAGTTTTCAGTTTGTACATATCCATTGGGTCCCCTCTTCTCTGAAATATGCTTTATTTTTACATAGAAATATGTATTTTAATGTATAGTTCAGTAGTGTTAAATACATTCACATCTTGTGCAACCAATCTTCAGAACTCTTTTCATCTTGCAAAACTGAAACTCTATACCCATTAAACAACTCCCTATTCTCCACTGTCCCTATAGTTCTTTCTTATAGCTTCTATTTCTCTACAGAGAATTTCTACCTTTCCATTCATTTCAAGAGTGCTCTCTTGTACTTCTTGGAGCTAGGTTATAATAGCTGTTTTAAAATCACTGTCTGGTAAGTCTAACATTTGAGCCATACTGAGGTTTGTTTTTCTTGTGAGTTGTTGAGATTTTTATATTTCATGTGAATTTTTAAAAGATACTAAATGGTACGGTCAGCACCAGAACTGGTCTGTTAACTCGGTCCAGTGCTCGTTGCACTGACCCATAGAGCCTTAACACACACATCACATTCAGTGTCATTCATATTTCAATTAATGATCAAGCAAGCCATAATTCGATGATTGACTCTGGAGTCAAAGTAAAGGCTTTTTAGTGCTATTTCAGGTAGAAACCTTGAGCTCAGTGAACAATTATCCTTTCCTCCTACTACAATGAATACCAGATGTCATGAATAATGATGGCCCCCTTCCTGTTCCCATCTGGATATTCCTCGTGGCAAAAATGATACTCAGTGATCACACACACACACACACACACACACACACACACACACACACACACACCAAGGCAACCAAGATTCAGTGGGTGAGTTCCCAAATCTCCTCTCAACCCCAAAATCTGTAAGTTGCTCAGCATGTTCAGTCACTGGCAAGCCGTGAAGAAAGGAATTTTAGGAAGGTAAACATCACAGATCTGAGATAATAAGAAAAGGTAAAGGAATGGTAGATGGCATCTAAGGGTGATAAGTACAGGCAGGCAGGAGCAAAGGACATCACGCAGGGAGTTATGAATTATTCACTAAAAGAGAAAAAAGGAAAACACATGGAGAAACAGAAAAAGAGACAATAGACACACTCAATGGACATTTTAATCATTAATTCACACAGCCGTGTGTACATAAATCTTGCTTCATTAAGTGTGATAGACCAGAGTTGATGAAATCTTTTCACTACTGCAGGGGGAATATGAACATCAGCAGGATTATATTCTCTTTCATCTAGATATTTAGTTAAAAGTTAGAGGATAATCTGCTCAATCTGTTTAATGTAGCCAACAAATAAACTGTATATACCAAGTCTTCTAGATCAACTCATACATATACATTTTAACAAGGGAATTTACAACTCAACTAAAAACCAAGAAGTACTGGACCATTATAACATTTTCCAAGTTATGGGATTTAAGAGAAATTTTATTCACTAAGAAGTAAAGACTCACCTATTTGTGTTCCATCTGGCTTTCTTTCTGTAACTACTCAACAGATTTAATCCTAAACACTTCGGGATTATAAGGAGCTGTCATTATCATTAGAACGTTTATTCCCAGTAGTATCTAGTTTTATTCCAATCCCCCTCAAACTGTAAAAATTTCCATATCACTTTTTATACATTTTAACATTAACTCTGGACTCCTCATTGAAAGACTTTATCCATGAAAACACTAAGATTTCAATGAGTTTGAAGCACGGTAATGAAAAAGCACATCTCTTATTTCTCTATGCCAACCACAATTTTTTATTTTTGTTTCAGTTAACAATCTCCCTTTCAAATTTAAGATGTTACTGAATCTACATATTGTGAAAAACATTATGTAATTTAGGTATTTCACTAATTCAGACGGATATGTGTGTATACTGCTCCAGCTAGGATGAACCAGTAAAGTTCTTTATTTCTAAGAGGCATCGCATATTTATATACTGTATAAACCTTCAGCACTTTCATGAAACCAGATCAGTTACCTGCTGCTCAAATTTGCCACCAAGCTTGTAGCTCCTTCTGAGTAAAGTGAAGCTCTCATTCCAGACAGAACTGGCTGAACAGAGTAGTTGCTTGATCTAAGGGTTGCTAACTTTTCAGGCCAGTCAGCAGCCCATGTGGTGTTCCAAGACAGAATCTACCCAAGGGGAATAATCATGACAAACAGAGCCAATCAGGTCTGCCATCTTAGAACAGCTGAAGAACAAAGGAAGCAAGAAATTGGTAGTGGGGACAGAAATGGGACACCCCTGGAGAGAAGGCAATAAGTATAAGTGATGGGAAATCAGAGGCCAGAGAACAGAGAGAAAACGGAGCAGAAAGTCAGTCAGAAGTAGCAGAAACAAAGACAGAAAGAAGCAGATTCACTGTAATGGTGGAACAGCCCACTGCTGATGAAATGATAAATAAAAGAAACAGAACTGTATATGCTGTGTCTTGAAAATTATTCCAACTTATCATATTCTGTTAGCTCAAGTTATTCTGCTGTTTCTGTTTCCCTTTCAGTGTTTCAAGTGTCTTTCTGTTCTTGAAACTTAAGAGTCTACCACTGTTAACTAAGTAACAATTATTCATTTAGACACAGATCAATAAGTGTATGATAAATTGCTAATCTGAAGGGATCATTTTAATTTCAAAAGGTCTTAACTGTGGTTGGGCATTTATGTAACATTTTATTTCTTCTGTTTTGGTGCTTGTAACTGAATCACCTGGATATAGTGAGGTGCCTTGAAATTGGCTACCTATACTCACCTACCACTAATAAATGTATTTTGTATTTAAATCAGATGCCTTGCAGACCGTGGTGCTTACCTCTGTAGGAAAGTTAAAATTTTCAACTTGCTCCTTCCTATAAATAAGAAATTACATTTTGTCACTGGAAGAGAACACGAACTCAAAAACTCTGATTCACACCTCACTCCAAGGTCTCTACCTGACACAGGAGTGACTGTTCTGGAAGCATCAATACTGCAAGTATAAGTTACACTACTGCCAACCAGTGTTAATTTACATAGGGATCTGTTTACCTGTTGTTTAAAAAGTGTCAATGAATTCTTGGTTAATTTCTGACTAAGGCCATCACATTTTATTGTACCAACAATAAAAGAACATTTGAGAACCTAGCTTGTATACTAATACCAAAGCCACTGATCGCTGGAACACTGTAGCGCTCAAGGTCTTGAAACAGAGATGGTGCTTGGGGATATTTTCATTATCTCTTTTCCTAATTATGCTATATGTTGGTTTGATTATTTAGAATACTATTACCTGTCATTAATATTTGAATAATATTTAGATTATTATTAAAATACCATTATAGCAGAAAGCTTATGAGTCGTTTGAGGTATTATGCATGTTTATAGAAAAATATCTATTTTAAATCTCACAATACAGAAATGCAACTTTAAATGCCTTCTTTTACCTGATATTCTGTTAAAAAGAAATACAAATAGTTTGGAGGAACTAAACGTTCACTGTTATTTGCAGAAGTGGCTTCTTCCGATGAATAAGAATTTAAAGGCACTATGGCCATGTTTCTTAAAACTCAATTCTTTATTCTTTAAAGTTTTCTCTCTGTACTTTCTGCTGAATTTTGCTATGAAACAAAAACTGCCCTAAAAATAACATCTATCTAAAAGAATGAATCTAGAGGTGCCTGGGTGGCTCAGTCGGTTAAGTCTCTGACTTCGGCTCAGGTCATTATCTCACAGTTTGTGAGTTTGAGCCCCCTGTCAGGCTCTGTGCTGAGAGCTCAGAGCCTGGAGCCTGCTTCAGATTCTGTGTCTCCCTCTCTCCCCCACTTGCACGTGCTCCCTCTCTCTCTCAAAAATAGACATTAAAAAAATGTTTTCAAATGTATCTAGATATAGGCCTTACACCCTTCACAAAAATTAACTCAGATGGATCATAAATGTAATGTAAATGCAAAGCTATAAATCTCCCAGAAGAGAAAAATGATCTTGATACGCCAATGACTTTTCAGATATAACACCAAAGGCACCATCCATGAGAAAAATAAATAAGCTGGACTTCATTAAAATTCAAAACTCCTGCTCTGCAAAAGACATAATCAAGAGAACGAGAAGACAAGCCATAGACTGGGAGAGAGTATTTGCAAAAAACACATCTATAAAGGGCTGTTATCCAAAATATGCAAAGAACACTTAAAACTCAACAAGAAAATGAACAACCCAATTAAAAAAGAGCAGAAGGCCTGAACAGATACCCCACCAAAGATATACACTTGGCATATATGCATGTGAAAAGATGTGCAGCATCCTGTCATCAAGAAAAATGCAAATTAAACAAATGAGGGGGCGCCTGGGTGGCTCAGTCTGCTAAGCATCCCAGACTCTTGATTTGGGCTCAGGTCAGGTTTGAGCCCTGCTTGGGATTCTCTCTCCCTCCCTTTCTATCTGCTCCTACCTACTCTCTCTCTCAAACATAAATAAATAAACTTAAAAACAACAACAACAACAACAAAAAAACAATGAGATACTACTAAATGCCTATTAGAATGGCCCAAATCCAAAATACTGGCAACATCCATTTGAGGATGGGGAATAAAAGGAACTCCCATTCAATGCTGGGAAGAATGCACAATGGCACCACCACTCTGGAAGACAGTATGGCAGTTTAAACTAAATATACTCTTACCATCTGATCCAGGAATTGCACTGTGGTGCTTATCAAATGAACTGAAAAGTAGGCCCACACGAAAACATGCATGTGGATATAGTAGCTTTATTCATAATTGTCAAAGTTTGGAAACACAATGTCCTTGAGCAGGTGAATGGATAAACTATGGCATACCCAGATAATGGAATATTATTCGGTGCTAAAAAGAAATGAGCTGTCAAGCTGTGAAAAACATGGAAAAAACTTAAATACATATTACTAAGCAGGAGAAGCCTATCTGTAAAGGCTATATGATCTCAACTGTGTAACATTCTGGAAAAGGTAAAACTTATAGATACAGTACAGTGATTAGTCGTTTCTAGGGATTGGAGGGGAGGAAGGGGTAAGTAGGCAAAGCAGAGGATTTTTAGGGTAGTGAAACTGCTGTGCATGATACTACAATGCTAGATACACGTCATTATGCATTGGTCCATACCCACAGAATTTACAATACAGAGAGTGAACCCTAATGTAAACACCATGAGCTTTAAGTGAAAATGAAGTGCCAATGTCAGGTCATTGATTATAACACATATGCCACTCTGGCTGGGGATGATGATAATGGAGGAGGCAGTGCTCGTGTGGGGGCACAGAGTACAGAGGAACTCTGCTTTCTGCTCAATTTTGCTGTGAGCCTAAAACTGTCCTAAAAAATAAAGTCTATTTAAAAAATAATAACACTCCCTGGGCCCTAAGCCAGACCTACCGAAACAGACAGAACCTTGGAAAGGGATTATGATCTAAGGAATATGATTTTTAACAAATGGCATTGGAGACAAGATTACTAACTTGTGGGGAGAGGTGAGAAAAGAAAAGGAGACAGAAAATGGGGAAGAAAGGAGGCCGAAATTAACAGTGACTGACCAATCCCTGTCTCAACCTTAGAGATTCAGATTCAGTACAAAGAGAGTGGAGCCTAGAAATATGCATTTGAAAAGCCCCTGAGGTGATTCTCATAAAGGGAGGGGCAGCCCTGATCCAGTGAGGCAGCTTCAGGGAAGAAATGCTGAGGCATAGGAGCACATGTACCCCAATGTTCATAGCAGCACTCTCCACAATAGCTAAAACANTGATGTAGAAATAAACTGTTCTGAATGTCTGGGGGAAAAAAAATGATATAGTCAAGGCAATGAAGGGAGAATGTGAGCAAAGGACAAAACAACCAGAGAAAGGATTCTTCCTTTCAACCTCACTAATGATTTCTGCAAGAACAGAACCCTGCTGTGTACCTTATGAAGTCATGTACGTGCACATTCTTCACCGTGATTTCATGGACACAAGGCAGATGACAAGTTATCTTCAGGAATGTCATCTTAAAATTAGCAGTCATATTTTCTAAATGCCACAATACAAAGCATTTATTACAAACAGAAAAAAACAATTGGAGGGTCTTTGGGATAAAAAAAATGAGTTCATACACTGAGTAAGAAAAAAAATGGATTTTTAAAAAATGATATTCAAAATTTATCAAGTCAGGGGCGCCTGGGTGGCTCAGGCGGTTAAGCATCCAACTTCGGCTCAGGTCATGATCTCTGCGTTCGCGGGTTCGAGCCCCGCGTCGGGCTCTGTGCTGACAGCTGAGCCTGAAGCCTGTTTCAGATTCTGTGTCTCCCTCTCTCTCTTGACCCTCTCCTGCTCACTCTGTCTCTCTCTCACTCAGAAATAAAAGCATTGAAAAAAAAAATAAAAAAAAACCCCAAAAAACCCAAAATTTATCAAGTCAGTAAATGTGCCTATGAAGTAGGATCTATAACTGGGGTAACCACACAATGTATTATCCCAAAAGGATATTTTTGAGTGAAAGTGACTTTTAATAACCAAGCCAGGAAACAGGTATAGACCAAGACTGTCCCAACCAAACCAAAAAGGATAAATGGTAATATGACTCGGGGCACAATAAATCTAACAATAATCATACATAATACCTGTACAATCTTCCAGAGAGGAATTCACCTTAATTATAAAGTTAGAAATCACAGATGGTATTAATTCAAGTTCCTTTATCTCTCTACCCATATCCTTGGTGTGGAACATCAAATAGCACTTTTATAATTACATAGCCCAGCAGTAATTAATACTGATCTTGGAACTTAGTAAAGGTCAACATTAATTTGTATACCAAATTGGATTTCAATCTAGTCTTTACTCTGAAATTCAAGCAGTGGGCACTATTTCACCAGCTCCATTACCACTATAACCATGACAACAGGCTCAAACTTGAAAAAGCAGCCAGAATATATATTTTTAAAAAATTTTAAGATGCAGTATAGTTTCCTTATGGATCTTGACCCCTAGTAAAATGGTGCCTCGATTATGAAAAGAAGAGTCTCCTCCTTGAGTTTCCAATCTGAAAGGGTTTGGTTTTTCTTTTTCTTTCAACAAATACTTATTGGGGAGTCTATGGTACGCCATGCTTTCTCCTAAGTGACAGATAAAAGTAGAGGAGAAGTTGAGCAAATACTTGTTAATCCAATAAAAAGTATCATTTATTCAACTGTAATCATCGAGACTAGTGACTCACAAACCTGACTGCACATGAGAATTATTTGAGGGCAGAGGGGCTTTAAAAAGACAATCCTGTGTTGGGGCACCCGGGTGACTCAGTCGGTTGAGTGTCCAACTCTTGATTTTGGCCCAGGTCATGATCTCGTGGTTTGTGGGATCGAGCCCTGCATTAGGCTCTGTGCGGAGCATCGAGCCTGCTTGAGATTCTCCCTCCCTCTCTTCTCTGCTCCTTCCCTGCTCACATGTGCTCTTGTGCTCTCTCTCTCAGAAAAAAATAAAAAAAATTAAAGAAAACACATTTAAAAAAAACCCGTCTTACCACAGAAAAACTGTACATGAACATTCACAGCAGAATTAGTCATAAAAGCCAAAATAGGGAAATGACCCAAATATGCATCAGCTGATGAATAAAATGTAGTATGAAGCAAAACAGTTTTCAATAATAAAAAATAAGGTACTGCTACATGCTACCACATGAATGAACCTTGAAAACAATATGCTAAATGAAAGCCAGATACAAAAGTTTCCATATATGGTATGATTCCACTCATATTAAATGCCCAAAAGAGGAAAATCTACAGTGACATAAAGCAGATTAATGTCTATCTAGAACTAGGGATTTGGGGAGGAATGAAGAGAGACTGCTAATGAGTACAGGTTTCTTTTTTAGAGTAATGATAATGTTCTAAAATTGACTGTAATCATCAGGGAAATGGAAGTGAAAACGACAATAAGGTCTCACCTTACACCGTTAAATGGTTATTATCAAAAAGACGAATAATAACAAGTGTTGGTGAGGATGTAGAGAAAAGTGAACTCCCGTGCACTATCGGTAGGAATATAAATTGGTACAGCCATTATGCGAAACAGAATGAAGGTTTCTCAAAAAATTAAAAGCAGAGGGACACCTGGGTGGCTCAGTTAGTCAAGCATCTGAGTCGTGATTTCAGCTCAGGTTATGATCTCATAGTTCTTGAGTTTGAGCCCAGAGTCACACTGGCAGCAGAGTCTGCTTGGGATTCTCTCTCCCTCTCTCTCAGCCCCTTCCTTGCTCAAGCGTACGTTCACATGCTTTTTCCCCAAAGTAAATCAATCAACCTAGAAAAGAAATTAAAAACAGAACTACCATGTGATCCAGCAATTTTAGTTCTGGGTATATACTGAAAGGAAATGAAATTAGTACCTGGAAGACATGAGAACTGTACCGCTCAGTTTGGTATCTGGAGTATGTACCCAATCAATTGCATTTTTCCTGCCAATCTTCACAGCATTTGTACAATCTTCATGCATGGGAATCTGCCCCAACTTTTCTCTTCAGTAACCTGATTAGGAACAGGCCTCCGCTGGACATGCAGTTCAGCCGTGCTGGTCTTCACCCAAACGTGGAGCAGGCCTGACCTCCTGCAAACTGGCTAGCCAGCTGATATCAAGAATCTAACATGTAATAATCCACACTGTCACTTTCCACACCCTGTGTACTGCCATTGCCTGGACACACTGCTCCTAGAGCCCATACCTGCTTAAATGTTGACACTGGCCTGGTCAAGCCAGAGATGGCCTGAAATGCCAATCAGACATTACCAGTGATTGCTGGTCCCTGTAGCTCCCTCAGGCATGGGATTCATTCCTGGATTCATCTCCTTTTCTTGCTGGCCTGCCAGTAAGGTTACAGCACTACCTTGAAATTGTAGTTAGAAAGATTATGAAACATTCATAATCCTATAGAGTATTAAAATACTACTTAGAAAGTATGGTCCTTTTTTAAATTTAGATGATAGTATATTCCAAAAAACTCTTGTTTTGAGACATTCTTGAGAATTTTACTGTGTTAATATTTCTGAAGGGATGGTGGACTCAATCAAATGGTATCATATTCTAACTTCAAAAAAGGCTGGGAACCAGAGTGCTAAAATGTGACTGACTCAAAAGTGTATAATCAACCACTCTTCAGCATGGGAGACTATACGGACTCCTGGGTCCAGGGGTCATCGTGAGGGCCACTGTAGGAAATAAACTAAAGAAGAAATTAAAAATATGTCTGCCAAACGTGGGGAAGACATTTAACAAGCAGGTATAATAAATAGGTGGGAAACAGAAAGGAGAGCCTTTGTGCAAGATCATGTATTTACAAATAAAAAACACACAAATATGAGAAGACATGGTTTTAAGTGCTGTAAAAAGCTCAGGGACACAGTCGAATACATGTCACCCTGAATGTGCAGGGAGGGAGTATTGTCAAGTATCAACAAAGCTATATACTTTGATACTGGGGAGATCATACATTTTCTACGCTGATTAACAGGAAGATCCAAAAAAAAAAAGTTCAGTTCTGTGTATACGGTGGGAGCATCAACCTTGGTTCCATAACTGAACCTAAAAAGTACCAATTGCCAGACAGAAGAAAACCGCAAAATTCCACACAAAAAAAATCATCTATAGCAAGCATTCATTAAATGTTTATTACCTGAGTGCAGGACAAATAATTTCATCCAATAATTTCTAAACTGCTTAAAACCGTGACAGTATTTAACTTTTCAAATTTCATATGATCTTATTTCTTGTGTGCTCTGTTTTCTAAAAGCTTGATAATCTTTTCTATTTCTTATCAAAAATTCTTATGCTCATAGTGAGTAAACTGGTGGCATGGTAAAATTGTTTTAGTTCAAATGAAAAGGTATAATTCTGCTGGACATCTCACCCAGGAGCTGCAAGTTAATCTGAACTGGAACAAATAAAAATATGAATTAAATTTTTATATCACTCTCTAAAAGTTCATGAACTGTATTTAACCATGTTAGGTTTCATTTAGGAGGGGTGATTTTATGTGAAGCTTACTGTTCATGAAGTTTTCTAATTATATAACAGAAGTCTTAATATTCAAAACTGTTTACACTTTTGTAAGACAGGATGACAAGAACCTGGCACAGACTTTCTACACAAAAGGTCTTTTCCAATGGGAATATACCATAGTTCTGATTTTATGCTCACATCACACAAAGATACACTGTTACTGGACAGTTGTTTTGTACAGATGGTATTTTTAACTCTCCATGTTTTGTTCACAAGGGTAGTCTTCGTTTTCAAGACGAAAGGTCTGAAATTTCTTCCATGTCAAACTCATCTCTCCACTTTTGCATGTCTTTTGCATCATTTATTGTCCATAACTTTGCAAAACACTTAAGCCTTTTCCTAGAAAGAAAGATAAATACAATTTATTTTATAAATGAAGTTGTTGGGGGACAATACATTTCACTGAAAGCTATAAAAGGTCTATGACTTTGGAGTACCAGGCAGGGCCCTGTGGTTAGGAAGCTGTGTCAGTGTCACCCTTTTGGTGATGCTGTTATAATCAAAGACTGAGGCTGCTGATGGCCACCATTGCCTCCAAGGAAGGGAGAGTCCAGCTTGTTCTAACTCAGGCCACAGGCTATGTGTGCTCACAGGATGAAAAGTAAAACTGATTTGATCAAGTAAAGCTAGCTCATGAAAGAGCAGAATGCCAACATAACACAGACATAGTTTTTCTGTAGAAGAACTGCCAGGTGAGTGTTTAGGGTCCGGAGCCAGAGTATCTGAGTTCCAGTCAATGCCACCACTGAGTAGTTATGGGACCCTGGATTCCTGGTTGATCTACCGTCGCTTTGCCTCATTCTCCTAAACTATAATATGGGGATAACGACAGTACGTGTCTCACAAAGTTGTCATAAGAACGGAGTTAATGTATGTATAGCAGTAAGAACAGTAACTGGCACAGTGTCTAGGCTGCTGCAAATTCTGCTTAAACTTGTTTCTGTGCACAGCAAGCATTCAGTAAGTATTAGCTGTTCTAACAAACTCACACAAATGCACAAGATTCCCTTTGGTTTCTCTGATCTTTCCAATGGAATTGACGTGATAAGCACTTTCACTAAAAAGGTGAATACAGTGTCCTAATGAATGATCAGATTCTACCCCAGTGCAACCTCTTCTAACAATTCTCTGTCTTGGTCCAGATTATAGATTTCAAACTGTTACATAGTAGTTAGAAGAGTTAAAATATTATAGTCTGTGAATTTTATTGCTCTTGCTATTAATAGGATATATAGCAGCAATAAGTATAAACTATCATATTTTATTGCCATCTTGCATACATATGCCTTTATAGTAAAGTTTTATTCTAGTTTCTCTAGGGAAAAAGAAAAATAATGAAAGATAACAAAAGAGTATTTAAGGTTTTTCAGACTTTGCAGCAAACTAAGAACTTACCTTTAAACTCTCATAATAAATAATTACTTTTCTAATTGGGCATTGTAGAAATGATCCGAAAGAGTGTCAACAGAAGAAGCTGCATGTCATTTTTACTACCCTGTCACTTTGGACTTGGTCAGCCACCATTTACCACTGCACAGCGCAGAGTGCCAAGGCGGAACCACAGGAGAAAGGAACTGGAGAAGTTGGTTGCACAACTTCCGTACACAAGTTGGCAACTGTTTAACTAATATTAGGTATTACTATTCTAATATTTAAATTCGGTTATGATTTCCAGGACTAAAAATTTTTCTTATAGTATGGTGACCAGCCAAGATTTTCTATTTGACCAACAATGTATTCCCTCATGGTCACACGGTTATCAACCAGGACAGATCAGACTCTCTAGGCAGTAACAGGGCTGGGGCAGGAGATGGACCAAGAGCTTATGTCATTTTATAACATAACCTTATATCTGGAGGGAAAAACTTATAATTTATTATTTTAATAGGGTATTTTCCTAATAATATCTTCTTTCCAGAGTATATTTATTTATAGTAAGAGTAGTTAATACACTGACTATGTACTGGCTGGATATCAAGGGTAAAAAGCAGAATGCATTCACATAAGCATTGTAGGTGACAGAAGGTAGTTTAGAATGAAAAACTTGTCACAGAAGTGACATGGGGATACTGACTACAATTATATAGTTCTAAAATACTATTATTTTCGCTCGTGTCTTGACAGAATTCTTAATTTCTGAATGCAATATAAGAATAAAAGAAATACTCGAAAGGTTTGAAATGTCCTCTCTTTTAGTAATTTGCTCTATAAATGAATGTTTCAAGCAACTACCATGTTGGCACACAGTAAGGAGTTAACTTAGTTCTTTAGAAAAATGACTGAAAAACCAATTTAGCAACTCAACAGATAAAGATCTGAGCAGAGAAGGCGGACTGAATTCACATGAGCTTTTCAAAGATCTGTTTTCATTTTATTGTAATTAAATGTTTTAGAATATTTGAAGAGATGCTCAAAGGTAAATCTGATGTTCATTTACAGGACAATCCTCTTCCTGCTAGACAATTTGGAGGGTTTCATTATGAACCGAAAAATGCAACACAATCATTCTGACCTTTTCATATTTACTAATCCTTCTAATTCTTTGGACTTGCTAGCTGCTTTCTTTAAAATTTCTTCAGGAACATCTGCTAGTTTAGCCACATTTAGTCCATAACTCCTTGCTGCAATTCCTCTGGTTATTTGATAAAGAAATGTGACAAAATCAGGGACTTGATCATCTACAAAACAAAATTTAAGAAAAAGGGAGATAAAGGAAACCATGCCTGAAAGTTGAAAGTAGAAGATTAAATAGGACATATAAGTTCTTACAACTTCACTCAATTAAAATTGCAAAAAACTTGCAATCTGAAAAAGAAACACATTGTTCCTAATCACCTCTTACCTCCGTTTTTCAAATGTACATCTCCAGGAAAGGCAGAAATACTCTTTTGAAAATTCTCTTGCATTTAGATCTTGTAGACATACAAGATCTACACCTAAAAGGGTTTTTTTGTTTTTTTTAAGATTTTGTTTTTAAGTAATCTCTACACTCAACATGGGTCTAGGGTTTACAAACCCGAGGTTAAGAGTCACATGCTCTACCAACTGGGCCAGTCACGTGCCCTCACCTAAAAGGATTTTTAACAATGATTTGGGGTAAGGTAAAGATTTATTTCGTTTTATGCTGCTTGCTAAAAAAATTTGGACTGAACTGCTATTATGAGAAAGAGGATGATTCTGATACATTGTACAATATAATTTCTCCTTCAGAAGAGACGGAAAATACATAAAGGAATACAACATGTTACATAGTTTAATAACAAGGCTGAGAAATTCCGGTTTATTAAATATACTGGGTTAACTAAGAGTTATATATTCAAGTGAATATTGCTCAGTACCACTCAGCTCCCATTTAGGATTAAAGGGTTTATTACCCCGGGTGTCAGGAGAGGTGTTAGCCCACAATCTTCAGCTGTATTCCCTTTTTGGATGTCACCTCAGCTCCAGAGACCTGCTTTGCCTGAGGTCATGTCCTGTCTAGGGCAGCTACACCTCCACAGGTAGCCATGGGGGTTGGTAGACAGCTTCTAAGATGGCCACCAAAGATCCCTGCCTCCTGAAGCTCATGCCCTTGTGTGTCATTCTCTGCCCTGGAGTGTAGGCAGAACCTAAGGACTTGCTTCTAATGAATAAAACATGGTAAAAAATGAGGCGTTGTCATTTCTAAAACTAGACTACAAAAGACTGTGTGGGCACTTTCACTTTCTTGCTTATTTGCTCTGAGGGAAGCCCAGTTGCCATATGGTGGGCTGCCTTATGAAGAAGCCCACATGGAAAGAAACTGATGTCTCTGACCAACAGCCACATGAGTAAACTTGGAAGTAGATCTTCCTTGGCTTACCAGTTGCCATGTAAGACAACTGGGAAGTAACCTCCCCCAGTCAAACTTTGAAGTGATGACTAACCTAGCCAACCTTAACTGTAGCTTTGTGAGAAACCATGAGGTAGAAGTGTCCATCTAAGCTGCCCTTGGATTCCTAACCCAGAGAAATGATCAGATGATAAATGTTTACTGTTTTAAGCTATACTGTGGAGTAACATGTGACAATATGTTTATGTTAAGTGACAACAGCTAACTAATAAGGAGGAGAAAGGTCACGCTCCCTCACCCCATGTTGAGGTAACTCTGACGGACCAATCCTATCTTAGAGCTCTCTGTAAGGTTGGCTGAAGCCTTATGACCACAAAACGGCCAAATCCCACCCAGTCCCTCCCTCAAGTGTTGATCATGAGAAGACTCCCAATCAACACGTGGCACAGAAATCTCAGAATCTGCTTCCTGAGGAACACAGTCTACCACAAAACTACATGTACATGAATTAAAAACATCTAAAGGACTGGGATATAAAGATAAAGCTGCATATAGTTTAATAAATAGTTTGATAAATCTAAAGCACCTCAAGATTATGCTGATTTTATTATGAAATTCAATCTAATTGCACTGTGTTGCAAAAATGCCCCAAATGAACCAGACTTCTAATGATTTCTGAGACCCTATGTTTATTAAAGCTTATCATAAGTTTATCAAGAGCTTCTTCTGATACATTATGTCACTTGGTAAATGTGTATGCTTTAGTCTTTTATCAGCTAAAAACTAAAAAGCATAACCAAGGAAAAGGATAATGGAATTTTCTTTAACCTCCGGGAAGAATTCAGCAACAAATAACGCCTTTCTAAGGCTGGGTGCTGAAAGTGGGAGGTGGAAAGAATGCTGGCACTCTCAGGAATACAGACTAAAACTCGTATTACAAAGCACTAAGAATACCTTTTGCCTCCAAACAAAACTCAAGGAACACAAAGAACAGGTGAGGGGGTGGGTGGCAACAGACTAGGAAAGAAGCATGAAGAAACCAGTGCCTGCTAACCTGGGTACTTTTTTGTTACTCTATGATGCTCACATGATCAAAAGTGAACAGTAGCAGGCATTCAAAAAAACAAACTCTTCTCATCCTTAAGACAAAAAAACAGTCTTTATCACTTCTACTGGCTTCATCCTAACTAATGTCCCTATCTCCATCCTCTGACTGTATAATCTAGCCTCCATACTGGTCTTTGTCATTCCTATGTTGGTCCATTCATTATCCGTCCATCCATCCTATCCTTTTCTGAAAGCCTACTAAATGCCAGAAAACCCCCATCGATAAAATCTGCTTTGCTGATGGTTTTTTCTTTATATATAAGGCTATACGCTTTTTATGTCTAATATAGCTAATATTTTATAGCTATATTACATATAAATATACTTAGTATATTTATATATTATATAAACATATTAACATAAAGTATATTTTATATCTATATTATATAAAATGTTATATTGCTCTGAATAACTTAACATGTATCAGTACAAACAACTGCTGAATTTGTCATCATATACTGGTCTCTACTGTAGTACTATTTACGGTAGTTCTCACACCATCAAGGTAAATAAAGTGACCACTCTTCCATAATCACATTAGGGAGTTTTTAAAGTTAAGTTCTACATCAATACTGTCCTTAACTCCTCTTAGAGGGGAGAAGGGGAAAGAGAGAGAGAGAGAGAGAGAGTGTGTGTGTGTGTGTGTGAGAGAGAGAGAGAGACAGAGAGAGAGATGGCAATATGCAGACAGACAGAGCCAGATGGGAGAGAAGACAGTAAATAAAAGTGCTTGGTGGGGATTTTGCTTATAAGCTATAATAACCATTTCCTAAAAGGATAGTACTGAGAAGTTGAAGTGACATTGCTTAGAGTCAGTGAAAGTAATAATTCATATTCCTGCTTGTTACATGGGAACTTAATAAAATTTGTTTGAAAGCCAAATTTCGCTAGGCAGTTATTAAAGAGATGTGTGCTGATCAAAAGTTTCTGAAGTCACTTTTGGGACAGATTCAGAAAATTTAGAGATGGATGAGGTTAGGTAACTTGTCCAAGATTTTATAGACTGGAATAAAAATACAAGTTTCTTACTGCTAGTTCATTGCTTCATCTACCTCAGTATGGGACATTATAACATAGTATCTTAGAAGCCACCCAAAAGGCCCGTGGGACACTTGACTGATGACCTATGCAATGGCCTCTAATTTAGACACCAGAGGAGTTAGAGGTAATGGATGAAACACAGATGTAGCAGGAACAACACTGGAAGTAAGCAGACAATGGAGTAATGCTTCAACATTCTGAGTGAAAGTTATTTTCAACCCAAAATTCCAGCCCTAGCTAAATTATAAATCAAGTATGAAAGGATACTGGAGACATTTTCATTCCTGCTAAATCTCAATTTACCTCCTTAAGTTGATATTATTAGTAGAGCATCCAAAATCTTTTCCAACCCAAAGAAAACCCTGATTTTATATGGAATTAATTCACTGATCATTTAACTCAAGGGATAATGTCCTCATACCAAGGTCCAAAAGTCGATCCTGGTTAATCTAGACTGATCAAAGTCATCCCTGCCATTCTCACTTCTAGAAATTGGTTGAAGAATGAGTACATGATGGGGCGCCTAGGCGGCTCAGTCAGTTAAGTGTCCGGCTTCAGCTCAGGTCATGATCTCATGTTTCATGGGTTCGAGCTCCACATCGGGCTCTATGCTGACAGCTAGCTCAGAGCCTGGAGCCTGTCTTCAGATTCTGTGTCTCCCTCTCTCTCTTTGACCCTCCCCTGCTCATGCTGTCTCTATCTCTCTCTCAAAAATAAATAAAACGTTAAAAAGAGCTTTAAGTGCCTGTCATTCTGAAAATTGTATATTTATAGTCAGGCTTGTCTCACAGTGGAACCGACTAGCATCAGTTTGTGCAATTAGGTGGTGAGCCCTGCTTTGAGGCCTGAGCACTAGCAAAAATGCAGGTCTGGTGTGATCAGTTTTCTCAGACATCATGCAATAAAAAGCCTGGCAGATGAGCATCACACAAGATGTTCAGTTTTTCATGTGAACCTTAACCAGCATTCAGAAGCTTACGGTCCTTCAGGTACTGATTTAGTGGTGGACTAGTGACAGAGTGAAGCTCCACCAGTTCCTGATTCTTCTGAGCCAGACCCTCCTCAGGGAAGGGACCAATTAATTTTAAAACTCACTTGAATGAAGCACAGCTGGTTGTGGGGCATGGTATAAAGTTCCTATTCCCCCCCACCGATGAAATAAGTATGATGATCTTGAATTGGCACAGTGTGTTTAATTATAACCAAGTTCAACAGAGTATCATTGTCTTTGTAATAAATTAACCTAGCAATAAATGCTAGCAAATAAAAAAAAATGAGTACGTGATTCAATTCTGAAAAGGAGATGGGACAATAATGAGATGCTAGTGAGCATCTGAGAAAAGTTCTCTTGTTCCTAAGAAGGAGTCACAGGAAATGCTGGTCCCTTTTCTTCCTTTGGACAGTGTCAATTCTGGGCTTGATGCATGAAAGAGCCACAGCCACCTTGTCACTAGCCGGATGATGAAGCCAACAGTGCAGGAAGACACAGCCTAGAGAACTGCAAAGAAGAGGAGCTTCTGAAGCCCACTCTTCCTGTAATGTGAGATTATTTACATTCTTATGAGTGGAGCCCTTGTGAAATCAAGTGTTCTGTGATCGGCAATCGAATGCAGAGAAGGCGGACTAAGAGAATTCCTAGGATGACGGTAAAGGCAGGTCTCGGGACAACAGCCGTGCAGCAGGCCTAGGGAGCAAACAGTTCAGATGAACAGGACAAAGGGCTCCAGGAGGAATGAGTCCAGGGAAGAAAAGTGGAACCAACAATTCTGTCATGTGGAAAAATGTCTAGAGAGGCATTTTACAAAGCTACTGGAGAGTGGAGGAAGAGTGAGATACAGACTCAATCAGAAGAGTGAACTGAACACAAGGCAATTATTACCTTCAAAAATACAAAAAACAGAAAAGTTGCAAGAGAAAGAGAACGCACTTGTCTCATACCTGGCTCATGAGCAAGCAACCCTTACTGGCAACAACAGTGAAAACTAGGAAGAGGAATGAGACCAAAGGCACCTGGAATGAGTACAGTGGAAGGTCAGCACAGGGAAGGCTGCAGACTCCCATCCAGCACGATGAGAAGCCCAACAGTAATGTGTCAAGGTGATGAAGCCAGAGATCGGAGGATCAGCCTACTATTAGAGAAACGGAAGAAAGGAAAGAAAGAGTTGAAAGCAGCTGCCTTGGCAATGGATGGGGAAGGGGTATGGGGGAAGGGACAGAGCAGAAGTCTACTGTCTGTTAGCTGGAGCCTTTATCATTATTTAATGTTTAAAGTTATGCTCATGAATAAACATTTATATCAACAGGATAAAATGCCAAAATACTTATGGTTTAGTAGTCTGTTCACATAAACGCTTATCAATGACCCTTCCCTGCTGGTGAACTCTTGTTTATCCCACTGGGTTTTAGCTTATAAGCTCCTGTCATTCTGGATGCAGATTAATAGACATGAAACGGCTTCCATGAGAGAATTTATGATGTGTTTTTCAAGACCGCATGGTGGTGAAAGGTGAGGATTGCCTAACATTACATTTACTTCAGGTCCAGGGCTTTGTTTTATTTGGGCCAGCTGCCTGATTTCTTTTTCAGGTCCATTCTTTATTACTTTTCCAAAATAAAATTTGGACTCTGGAGAGTCCTGGATAATGAATTTTCCATTATAGCACACCAACTGTGTAAACCATCACTGCCCCAAAAGTTGGGAGCTTAAAAAATTACTACTGAACAGGAAAATAAAATTATACTAAAATTGACTACATTACTTAACAGCATTTGAATTTATTTCTATTGGCTAATGATGTTCTTTTTCATGAAATGTCTCATTTCTGTGACACTAATATTGAGTGGAAAGGGGAGGAAAAATACTGTAGATCCTACATACCATTTTAAAAGAGTAGAAAAGAACTTGCAAGCAGATTCTTCAATTCTAGCCTCAGTTCAGCCCCCACCCAACCTGCCCACATGGGCAAGCCACTTTACCTGAGATTCAGTTTCCGTATCAAGTTAAGATAAAACAAATGTCAGGTATAGAATACTGGGGATATTTGGGGAAATATACTGGACATTTCTAAAGATGACTAATACTCTTGACTGTTAGGGCATCTTTCCTGAGATGAATCTAAGAGTAAAACCTACACATCTTCTTGTAGAGAAATGAGGTAAGAAAGACCAGAAGAGCACTCAGAGGTTGTAAAGATAAAAGTAAATTCTACTTGACCCTAAGCTTAGAGAAAATGAATTCAGAGAAATGTTATTTAAAATCAACATTCACAGCTTATACTTAATGACCAGTGAGTTCATGTACCTATGAATTTTGAGTTATCAGATATGAAAACCAAAAACATTCCAGTTTTACTTCTGCAAGCATTATTTCGTACCTGGATCCTCTTTGCTTTCATCTTCATTGACCAAGAATCCCATGTGATAATTTCCCACCTGTTGTAAGTAACTTTTTTCTAATTCACAAACTGGTGGATAATGGGTGACAAATAGGGTTAAGGATTTCACCTAAAGCAGTAAGACATAATAAATGTTATTTTTAAATTTTCTTTTAAAACTTTCTTCGACTTTGTTTTGAAAAAGTTCAAACCTTCATAAACAATGCAATTAATTCATTACAATGAATATTCATTTTTATCTAGACAACCACCCATTAATATTTTGACATCACACACACACACACACACACACCTTTCCTGAACCATTTAAGAACTGCAGACATGACACTTCATCCCTACATACAGTAACACATTGGGGCTGTGAGTAACTTGTTCTGCAAGACAAACATTTCTAATAAATTTTGACTTGATAAATGAGCCATGCCTTACAGTATGAGTCGTATATGACACCATATGTCATATGATCACACAGAGCCAATGCTTCTTTCCTCTCTCTCTCTCTCGCTACAGGATTGTGGGTGATCGTCTCCCAGACTCATGTGTGGTCTCATGGCACTGTGTTTGGCACACTAAAAAATCAGTGATTTTTCAGAATATGGACGGTGCCCACAACTAGGGTATTTTTTTTGTCACTTCAAAGCACCTGTGGATACTCCTTTGCTTTTCCATATAAGACGAAGCTTAAGAATGCTTTCCTTGTACTGTATGTAGTCAACGTCTGTTAGTGACAGTGAAAATCATCCTACACAATAACCCTCCTCTATCCCTCATGCCAGCCACAAAGGTTTTCAAAGATAAGTCCAGGTTAATTGGTTTATTTTTCTTTATATTTTGTATTTTCTTTATTATTTTATATTATATTACAGTATTATAATCATTTTTAGATGAATATTTTTGGGTTGTGGAACAAATCATGTGAATTTCTATTATTTCTTATGGGAAATTTGCTTTGATATACAAGTGCTTTGGATTACAAGCATGTTTCTGGAATGAATTATGGTCACAAACCAAGATTTTCCAGTACTTAAAATTCTGTCTTATTCTTTTTTTTTTTTTTAATGTTTATTTTTGAGAGACAGAGAGACAGAGCATGAGCAGGGGAGAGGCAGAGAGAGAAGACACAGAATCTGAAGCAGGCTCCAGGCTCTGAGCTGTCAGCACAGAGCCCGACGCAGGGTCAAACCCACAAACTGCGAGATCATGACCTGAGCCGAAGTTGGCTGCTTAACCAACTGAGCCACCCAGGCACCCCTAAAATCTTGTCTTCTACGAACAAAAACATTTTCCTACTAATCAGAATAAAATTATTATGATCAAGAAATTTAACATAGATATATCACTACTATCTAACATTAGCCCACAAATTTCCAATTGTCCCAGTAATGTTCTTTATAAATGTTCTTCGCATTAAAAAAAAAAATAAAAATCAAGGAACATGCCAGGCACATAGTCATGTCTCTTTAGTTCCCATCAATCTAGAAGAGTTCCCAGCCTTTCTTCTTTGTCTTTAGGACATTAATGTTTTTGAAATATCCAGGAGTTGTTTTGTATAATGTCCCTCAATTTGGATTTGGCTGATTTGGCTGATTGCTTTCTCCTAATAAGATTAAACCTTGTTGCCAGAAATATTACATATATTAATGTGGGTGATGTACTCTTCTCAGTACATCATATCAGGAGGCACATGATGTCAATTTGACCCAATACTGGGGATGCTAAATTTGCTTATTTGGTTTCAGTGAGTGCCCAGAAGATTTCTTCACTATACTAACGCCCTTCTCCTTTGTAATTAGTAAATAACTTGTGGAGTAATACTTTGAGATTGTGTGACTATCCATTTCTTCAACAATCTTTCAGCCAAAAGTTTTGCCATCTATTGCTCATTGCCTGAATGAGTATTTATTGTGGTGACTAGTAAATGCTGATTTAAAAAAATTCTCTCTATATTTATTAGTTGGCATTCTACAAAGAAGAAAGACATTTTCTTTCTCCTCAATGTGACCCCATCATTTTAAAATTTATTTTTGTTTTGTTAATATTAATACAGATTCATGCATTTTTGATAAGCATTACTTTAAATCACATATGATATGTATTCTAGAAATCCCAAGTTTCTTAACTCTTAAAAAAAACTAACACCAAATCTTGGTCTAAGTATTAGCAGAAGAGGGTAATTAAATCAAAGAACTCCAGGTTTGATTCATCTGCCAATCACCTCATTAAAAGTCAGAACATGTGCCTTCTTTCTTATAACAATTACAAAAAAAAAATAAACCTATTAAGGCAGATTTCTTTGATGAGCTGCTCTTAAAATCTTCCCTGAAAGATCTTCAGACCAGCTGTCTCCATGATACCCATTCCCTGAGCTGAGAGGCATTTCTATCCAGACCTAAGGGTTTGGGTCACAACACTGCTCTCCTCAAGGCCATTCTCAGCTTGAAGCCTTAACACACAGCCTCTCCATTCCTCCCCTCTGATCTGGTCCCAGTGCCAGCAATCAAAAGATACCATGAAAATAAAGATTTCATTTATAAAAAGTATAGAGATTCTTGTTCCAGAAGAATCCTCTTCAATGACTTACCTCTAACATAAATTTTATCTAAAAATAACACTTTCTTCATTAATATTTAAGATGTAAAAAAACTGCTTGCTATATAAGCCATGAGAACAGACGTGACAAATTTAATTCTGTCATAATTTGTTCCCGAGGGTTCTTAAACGGATCTTTAAGATATCGCCAAATCTTAAAGGGTTATTTATAAATTCTTTTTGAGAGACAGAGAGAGACTGAGCACAAGCAGGGGAGGGGCAGAGAGAGGGAGACAGAAATTGAAGCAGGCTCCAGGCTGTCAGCACAGAGCTGGATATGGGGCTCGAACCCACAAACCGTGAGATCTTGACCTGATCCGAAGTTGGGCACTCAACCGACTGAACCACCCAGGCTCCCCAAAGGGATCTTTCAGATGTCGCTGCTTTTGGTAGCCAGCCTCCAAAACAGCCCCAAAGTTCTTCACCTGCCAATGTTCACGCTCGTGAGCAGCCTCTTCTCACAATGAATCAAGGCTGGCCCTTGGGCTCAACAGAATATGACTGAAGCTAGTTCATACTATGCATTTTGTCACTGACCTCTTGAACTGCTCCTTCTGGGGGAAGTCCTTCCATGAGGATATTCACACAGCCCAATGGAGAGGCCCACAGGGAAAGGAAGTGAGAGCCCTGGCCAACTGCCAGCACGAGTTTGCCAGCAGTGAGTGAACCACATTGAAAGAAGGTCCTCCAGCCCCAGCCAGCCTTCAGATGATGCCAGCCTTGCCTGACAACTTGACTGCAACCTCAGGAGAAACCCTGAACCTTGACAACCACCCAGCTAAGTTACACTCAAATTCCTTACTTCCAGATATTGTGAGAAATAACAGATGATTATTGTTGTTTTCAGCCATTTACTCTTGGGGTAATTTGTTATATAGGTATACTAACTGATATGCAGCTATAGAGTAGGAACAACAAAATGAAGCTCAGAGGGGGCAAGTCCACTCTGTCACAATTCATTCCTAAAGGCTCTTAAATGAACGTATAAAATATGTTTTGGAAAGAAGGGGCGCATAGGTAGCTCAGTCAGTATTTTTAATGTTTCAGAAATAAATAAATAAAATGTGTTTTAGAGACAACAACAGGACTTTACTAACATGCGATATGCAGTTTCTAAAATGATTAAAGAAATGTCCTTGAGCTCTTTTTGCAAATAAAGAAATTTTTAAAAGAAAAGTTAAAAGTACTTATTTTAAAGTGGAAAACATGCCATCATTACTTACGTAATCAAATCCAACGTTCAAATAAAAAACTAAGGACCACAGAAGTTTAAAGAAAAGGGGAGTTTATTTTTGCATTCTATGTTTTGCAAAGAAAGAGGAGTAAAAAATATGCTTTTAATGGTTATGTAAGGAAGAGAGGAAGAGATGAAAATGGAGGAATGACACAGAGAAAAGAGTTTAAAAATGGAAAACAAAAAACCTTAGAACAGACAAGGTTCAGGGCAAGTGCCAAGAAGGAGACAGATAGGGAGAGACCAAAACAAACAGAGAAAGAGAGCAGTAATAAAGGGAAGGGGCGCCTGGGTAGCTCACTTCGTTAAGCATCCAACTCTTGGCCCTGCCTCAGGTCATGATCTCACAGTTCATGCATTCAAGTCCTATGTTGGGATCTGAACAGCTCAGAGCCTACTTCGGTCTCTCTCTCCCTCTTCTCTCCTCCTCCCCTGCTCTCTCGCTCTCTCAGAATAAATAAATAAACTTAAAAAAAGGTAGAGGGGAAGAGAGTCTGAGGGAGATGACAGGGATGAAGAATTTAACACAAACTTTCACACTGAGACGCTCAGAACTGCACTCTGGAAAAAAAGCAGACATGTACTGAAGGAATGAAACAGACACGAAGACAAGAGATCAAAGGCCTTCTATCAAGATCCTGTAGGATATGCTGAAAAAAGTATCTGACAGGTAGAAATGGCTCTATCTCTTTTCTGTCTTCCTCAAGGATTGGGTTGCAGGTAGGTGGGGGGCGGACAGGGTCCCTGCTCTTGATTTAGAGTTTACCAAGGATAATAAGAAACAGTTCTGGTTGGAAGTATTTGCCAAAGAGTCCATTATCCTGCTGACCATATTTACTTTGCTTCAGGAAAAGAAAAGACGACACATCAAAGAATTACAGATATTATGCAGTGCTAATCCAAGCTCAATATATGTGATTTAACGGTGAATATAGTATAGAGTCAGTTATTAAAATAAAAGATAACTTTGAATATTTAGAAGCTGAGGTCAGAAAAACAATTTGTATACTATGCGCCATTCACGCACAAAAAGTGTACAAGGTACTCACATCTTTAATAAAATGCTCGAGTGTAGCATAAGCGATGGCGATTCCATCATGGGTGCTTGTCCCTCTTCCCAATTCATCCAAGATAACCAAGGACTGGGGTGTGGCCTGTCTTATTATTTCTGCTGTATCAGTCAGTTCTTCCATAAAGGTACTCCGCCCTTTATATATATTGTCTGCAGCACCCATCCTACAAATAAAGTGAAAACACCTTGATTTTTCCTCTGAATTTTATTATTAGGAAGCCATAGTTATACTTTGTGAACAATAAACATAAATGATCCCTAAAGGTCTATACATTTTGAGCCAATAATAGCTGAAATCATTTTAAACAAAAGAAAACATGTTGCATGTAAAAGAGTGCTTAACATCAACTGTACCTTTTAGAAACACTGTGTGCCTAACATTAAACTGTACCTTCTAGAAATACTGTGGATAGAGTCTGAGGTACTGGACAGAGCTCCCTTAAAATAGGGAAACCTATGACCCTACTTTCTGAGCAGTCACTCCAAACCAAAATTTTGGTACTCACAAGGGAAAATAATGCTTCTCTGTGTTGCTGTGTTTAAATATCTATAAGTAGGAGAAACATGTAGAATTAAAGACTTTTTCCTAGTATTTCATTAAGAAGAAAGTAAAGTACCATGTTGAAATAGTTTCTCTATAGAAGCTAAAACTTTTTACTAGAATCACAGATGTTTAGTAGTCTCAGTTACCTAGTACAGGTTCCTAAAGTAGGCTTCATGGAACACAGTTCTTAGGGATGTCGCAAAATGGGTGCAAAAGATGTAAGGGTTTCTTTCCTGTAAGACTTCTATGATCCTTGAATATTCTACTACACATTGTGCATTTTCTAGACAAGGATCTATTTAGCATTTCTCTAACTCATTTAACTGTGGACTGCTACAACTCCCATAGCACCTGTGGCAATAATAATGGTCTACAGAACACATTTGGAAAAATGTCTATTTAGTCCAAAAGGATTCTAAAAAAAGGCAGGGGGTGGGGGATCATTAAGCGATAGCCACGCCAAGTCATACAGTTAATACCAAAACCTAGAATTCAGGTGTTTTACCTGCCAGTCAGCTTTGTAAATTCTGGTAAGTATTTCCTCAGCAAAATACCTTCATTAGTGTAGCTCTGCTAAAACAATTCACATGTGACTACAGTAGCATAATGTACCTTTTCTTTCTGGGGAAATTCATGATGAAATCCAGCGTTAACCATCTCTGGGCTTGAGCCGTGTACTTAGATAGGGAGAATGGAATATAATGTTTTCCCCACAGATATGTAGAACCTTAAAACTACTCTAGGGATCAATGGCATTTAGAAATCAGTTGTATTTAGTTTTATTGAAAGTGTTTTAATCTTACCCATTTTAAAATAAATAACTATAAAACATAATTTCTGAAACACTGCTAACATGAGCATTCTGGCTATTTCCTCATAGTTCAAATACTTTTATTTATCTCAACTGTCAATGTTTATAACTATTTCTTCCCACCATAAAGCAAGAAGATTAAACTTTCCTATCTCTGAAACCACTCTGAATTCTTCAGAATCATGTCTGACCCTCATTTAACATGGTTGTTTTTATTCCTGACAGGTTGCAAGCTAACAAAAAGAATAAATCTTTAACTGATAACAAAATGCTCTAATAGGGCAAATAATGGTGGGAAGGTCTTTGGTTCTCAAGAATTAGAATAATAAGCAAGCAATGAATATGATTTTAATATAATAGGGGGTGCCTGGGTGGCTCAGTTGGTTAAGTGTCCGACTTCGGGTTCGGTCATGATCTCACGGTTTGTGAGTTCAAGCCCCACATCAGGCTCTGTGCTGACAGCTCAGAGCCTGGAGCCTGCTTCACATTCTGTGTCTCCTTGTCTCTCTCTGCCCCTCCCTGGTTGTGTTCTTCCTCTCCCAACAATAAATAAATAAACATAAAAAAATCAGTATAATACTTTAAGTATTACACTTAAGTGCTTTCTACAAACAGTATGGTAACAGAGTGGTCTGGTTAGAAATTTCATGAACTGCACGGTGTTCTTGGGAAGATGTTTTTAGGTCGATACATACAGACACACACACAAAACATGTAGTATATGATAAGGGAGAGATTTTGAATCTGGAAGGGAGGAAAGGATGAACGATCAGTCAATAAAGAACACGCTAGCTAACTGGTTATTTCAGGAAAAAAATAAAAACAGATGTGCTACTACTCAAACCATATTCCAAACTAAATTTATATGGATTTAAAAGTTTAATGTAAAAAAAGAAACCATACCAACAGATATAGATGAAATTTAATCTCTGGATAGGTAGATAGGTAGCTTTATAAACTTAGCACCAAAATATATATACAGCAAAAAACACACACTGACAAAAATACTTGCAACACGTATAACAAAGGGTTAATATTCCTAAAATACTCTCATAAAGCAAAAACAAAATGGTAAACATTTCAACAGAGAGAAAGGCAAAAGACAAGAGTCAATTCACACACACAAAAACTCATGAAAATATTCACATATCATGCAAATTCAACCAGGAATAAAATCCTTTTTTATATATACAATTAGCAAAGAGATTAAAAAGAATGCTGACATCTACCACTGTCAAGAGTGTAGGGAAAAGGATATTCTTATGTGAGACTGAGAGTTGTTACAATCTCCCAAAACACAATTTAGCAACGTCTGTCAGAAGTTTTTCATGACCCATAAATTTCGCTCTAGGAATTAACGCTGTGGAAATTATCACAGAGGTATGAAAAAATATATGTACAAATATGCTTCTTAATGTTATCTAGTAAAAAACTGGAAAAAGCAAATGCTTAAGGAAAAGAGAAAGAGCAGTAATACTTGGATGGAAAACCATGCAACCGGCAGAACTGTACATTTAGAAAACAGACAGTGGAAAGTGGTCACAACATATGGGAAAATACTACGCCACCAGAAAGTGTTTGATTCAGTGGAGGGATCTGCTGGGCGAAGAGATCTACCCAAACCCTGAGCCATGTCAGTGCCTCTAGCACCTGAAGCACGTCTCTGTTTAGACAGATGGACAGCACCCGAAATTAAAGAAAAAGTTGAGGGCAGTTGAGGAAAACCGGTGGTAGGAAAGACAAGGCCTGGGAACAGCCAACACAACAACTACCACAGAGGAACAAAAATATATTTCACTGAAGCAAGAGTTAAAACACACAAACCCTCTATTTGGTAGCCTCAGAGAGATTAAGAACGCGGCAGCCTTAAAATAAAATAGCCTACCAAAAAAAGGAACAGCTGGAGAATGAAAAAATCTTGTAAATTAAAAATATGATCACTGAAAAAATTCACTGTATAGGCGGGGTTAAAATTAGATACTGTGGAGGACCAAGATTTTCATCTGAAAGATAAACTTAAAGAAATATCTGAGCACAGTAAATAGATCAAGAAATGAAAAAGACACACAAATAATTTTAACATGGAGGCCAGTTCCTGAGGGCTTAAAGTCCACCCAGTAGAAAGTACAGAAGGCAGACAAAAGTACTAATATCATAGAAGAAATTATTGCTAACCTGAAATAAGGCACATCTTCAAATGGAAATTTTCCACAAAATGCCGAGTAAGATTACTAAGAAAAGACTTACACCTAGAATTATACTGGTAAAATTTAAGATATGACAGAAATTTTTAAAAAGTCCTGAACACTTCAGGGACACCTGGATAGCTCAGTTGGTTAGACATCTGAAATTTGGCTCAGGTCATGATCTCAAGTTTGTGGGTTCAAGCCCTGCATCAGGCTCTGCACTGACAGCTGAGAGCCTGCAGCCTGCTTCAGATTCAGTGTCTTTCTCTCTTTCTGTTGCTCCACTGCTTGTGCTCTCTCTTTCAAAAATAAACATTTTTATTTATTTTTAAAATTTTATTTATTTATGAGAGAGAGAGAGAGAGAGAGAAAGAGAGAGAGGCAGTGTGAGCAGGGGAGGGTCAGAGAGAGGGAGATACAGAATCTGAAGCAGGCTCCAGGCTCTGAGCTAGCTGTCAGCACAGAGCCCGATGTGGGGCTCAAACCCACGAACCATGAGATCATGACCTGAGCGGAAGTCAGATGCTTTACCAACTGAGCCATCCAGGCGCCCCTGAAAACAAACATTTTTTTAAAATAATAAAAACAAATGAAAAATCCTTGACACTTCAGAGAGACAAAGAGAGAGAGAAAACATGACTAACAAAAGGATGAAAACAAGATGCTATCCAAATTCTTACCTATATAAATGCCAAACTAGAAGACAAGGGAACAATTCCTTTACATTTAAAATCTGGAAGTTTATACTCATTTAAACTTTCAAAACAGGTAAGAAGACAATATAAAGCTTTTTTTATTTTTTAATTCTTTAAAATGTTTTATTTATTTGTGAGATAGAGAGAGGCAGTGTGAGCAGGGGAGGGTCAGAGAGAGAGAGGGAGACACAGAATTGGAAGCAGGCTCCAGGCTCTGAGCTAGCTGTCAGCACAGAGCCCAATGTGAGGCTCGAACCCATGAACAGTGAGATCATGACCTAAGCAGAAGTCGGACGCTTAACCGAATGAGCCACACAGGCGCCTCAAAATAAAGCATATTTTAGACTTTGAAGAACTCAGAAAATTTGCCACCATGAGTCCTCATGAAAAAATTGCTCAAAGAGTGATATAAAAGAGAAAATAGCATTCAAGAGAAGAACATTAACTACAGGGAATAAAATAAGTGAAAAAAGCTGGAAAGAAATGAGAATTTTAGAGGGGGGATGCTTAGGAGGAGTCCTTATGACAGTCTAACACCTTAAGGATTACATACTTCTTGGGGCACCTGGGTGGCTCAGTTGGTTAAGCGTTGACTTCAGCTCAGGTCACCATCTCACAGTTCGTGGGTTCGGGCCCCGCATCGGGCTCTGTGCTGACAGCTCAGAGCCTGGAGCCTGCTTCAGATCCTGGGACTCCCTCTCTCTCTGACCCTTCCCTGCTCACGCTCTCTCTCTCTCTCTCTCTCTCTCAGAAATAAATAAAACATTAAAAAAAAAAAAAGGAGTACATACTTCTTACACTTTCCAGTGAATGTGGATGTAACATATACATGAATCCTAATAATGCAAATATTGATTACTGGGTCCTTAAACTAGTCTATGAAAGAGAACCAGATAATTACAGCAGAGCAGATGTTGGGACCTTTTGGAAAGGTAAAAGTAAGAACAATTTTAACAATTCCAAGACTCATGGATTGATAAATGATTTCTTTGTAGCCAGAAGTTCAACAGATACTGTCAAAAGTAAGTTTTAGTCTAAAATTAGAGTGAAGAATATTTTATAAACACTGTAATATTAACTACCAGCAGAACAAAATCAGGAACCCTCAGGGTGACTGCCTACTGCACAGACCTCGGGTTCTGTGCCAGAGATGCTGGTGAGTGGGGGAGAGCCTTTTAGTTTTCAACTGTAAGCCCTCTGTACTGAGTTCTTTTCTGCCATAACAGACATTGCTTCTATAAACAAATGTGTGTGTATATATATATTTGTATAATATATATATAAGTTTATACATATATATATATATAAATGTTTATTTATTTTTGAGAGAGAGAAAGAGGGGGAAAGAGGGAGAGAATGAGGGAGATGGAGGATCCGAAGTGGGCTCTGCGCTGACAGCAGTGAGCCTGATGCAGGGCTCAGACTCAAAAACCGTGAGATCATGACCTGAGCTGAAGTCAGATGCTCAACCAACCGAGCCACGCAGGTGCCCCTGTAATTGTATTTTTTTCAAAATGTTTTATTATGGGGCATCTCAGTAGCTCAGTAGGTTAAGCATCTGACTCTTGATTTCAGCTAAGGTCATGATCTCAGGGTCGTGGGAACGAGCCCTGCATTGGGCTCCATGTGGACAGTGCAGAGTCTACTTGGGACTCAATCTGCTTGTGCACATGCGCTCAGTCTGTCTCTCTCTTTCTTTCAAAATCAATAAGTAAACTTAAAAGTACTGTTAAATTATGTCATGTTTATTAAAAACTACCTATGCAGTAAATAGTAACAACAATAGTGCCTGCTTATCTACTTCTTATGATGGTTAGGAGAAATAAATTAATATTTGTGAATTTTTAAAACACAAAACAAACTTAACAACGGTTTCCTAATACCTGGAAGATAAAACCCTAAATTCCTCGCACGGTCTCCAAGGCCTCTGCATACTCTGGCCCCAAATCTGTCACCTCTCACTAATCTCATCTCCTTCTGCCCCTAGACGCCCTGTTGTTGCCACCTCAATTCATACTTGCTATCCCTAACGTACACCACATACCTTTTAGAACAGAACAACTTTATCAAGATTTAATCCACACATCACAAAATTCACCCTTTAAAGTGTATTTAAAGGGGCATCTGGGTGGCTCAGTCAGTTAAGCGTCTGACTTCAGCTCAGGTCATGATCTCGCGGTTCGTGGGTTTGAGCCCTGCGTCGGGCTCTGTGCTGACAGCCAGCTCGGAGCCTGGAGCCTGCTTCCGATTCTGTGTCTCCCTCTCTCTCTGACCCTCCCCTGCTCACACTGTCTGTCCCTCTCAAAAAATATATATAAAACATTAAAAAAATACTGAAGTATATTTATAATTCAGTGGTGTTTAGTATATATTCAGAAAGCTGATAGGACCCACCTTTCCCTCATTATTTCATTAGCCTGGAATAATCTTGCCTCTTCTCTTTTCTACAGACTGAAAGACTTGTTTTCCTTCAGCTATACTTACTTTTGCATTCCTCTCAAATGCTAAGCATAGTGTCTTGCACTAAGATGTTCAATACATCTTGAACATGAACTAACTCAATCATGTTCAACTTGAAATTACTTGTTCTGAGGCTTGTAACACCACTTACCCAAATGAAATGGCTCAAGAGTAAACAAACTATGTGAATGTCTAAACTTAAAGTTAAAAAAGAGAAGGGCTGACTAATCATTTCTGGGAAAAGTCTCAAGGGGTGAAAAGATTTAAACATCTGTTTTCCTTTGAGCTTCTGTATAAATTAGGGTTATCTTTGCAGATCTTGCGGAGTTTATTCTAACATCACAATGTGCAAATTCTAAGGAGCATAAGAGAAACTTAAGAGTTTAATGGACATAAAATTTAACTTTTAATATTTTCACGGAATGTTTATTACAATTATGTGGTACCTGGTAATTAAAAATTAGCACGCAATCTTAATGGCATTCACTTATATTTTCCATTCAATTTTAAAACACTGCATTTAAAAGAATAATTCCAGAGGCGCCTAGGTGGCTCAGTCAGTTGAGCATCTGACTTTGGCTCATGTCATGATCTCACAGTTCAGGAGTTCAAGCCCCACGCTGGGTTCAATGATGTCAGCACAGAGCCCACTTCAGATCCTCTGTCCTCCTCTCTCTCTACCCCCCCTCAAAAATAAATATTTAAAAATAAATGAATAAAAGTGTAATTCCAATTTTTTACTTTTCATGATAACCTATTTGATGTAAAAATGCTTAGCCTATGCTAAACTTTTAGTGGTAAAGTCAAAGCCATGCTGATGAAGACTCATTTTTAAGAATGCTATTTACTTTCTGCTTATCCAAACTACCCTTTACCCTTGCTAAGGTCTTCAGGGCCTTTCTAACTGACAAGACTAACAGATCACCCATTCTTCAACCTGACCCTCTTAGATTTTGTCACTGACAACCACAAATCGTTCTCTACTGATCTTAGCATCAGGGCCAAGATAGCTTCTCAATCACCTTTTTTCCAAAGCCTTTGCTCTCACTGAATTTGTCCTATGGGATCTGTCTGACTAGAAGGACTGTAGACACCAAAATATGATTGCGATAGAAAGATTACTCTCCCTTCCACTTATGTTTGTTTTCTTATGTTCACATCCCGTACAGAGAACTGGGCCACTTCTTTCTCCCATGGTCCCTTCCTATCAGCAAGCCAAGAGAAAGAGTCAAAAAAGTCGTGTTGCTGGCCAAGCTGGTAGTAATCATTTTATACCCTCATTTAACAGATGAGAGAAAATACTTCAGACATCAAGTGACTTTCCCAAAGTGACAAAGTAAATTTGTGACAGAGAAGAAAAAAAAAAAACACAGACCTTCAGGTTTCTGGCTTGTAGCTGAATTACCCAGCGAGACTCATGGTATTGATTGGGTTTCTGTCCTTAAGAAGAGCAGACCAGATCAGGGGATCTCAGATGTATTTTTATTATACAATGGTCCTAACTCTACTGTTAGGCCAGTGGTTTTTGAATATCTTTTTAGCCGTTAAATCCCTTGCTCAAATTAAATTTCACAAACAAACTCACTACAGATTAGATAAAAGGAATGCTGATGTGGTCAAGATAGCACTATTAGGCCTCCTTTCCTCATCCAGAGGGGGCTCTGAGAGACTCTGAACACCGAAAGAACAGGTTGAAAGTCACTGCCTTAGGAGGCAACACATTGTCTATTACAATTCTATGTTTCCACAGCACATCTAACAACAAAGCTGCCCAGCAGACGCTGAAGAAATGCCAGCTTGTTACCAGTCACTGAGGCTATTAAAGGAAGTGTATGTTGATAACTACGGGGAAGGTTTACTGATAAAAATATTTTCTGCTAACTTCCCTTCAGAAATATCCTTTATTTTTCCAATAAATTTCAGCAGTATAATGACTTTATATAATTCTGATGGACACAGAATTTTATAACAAAACACGTTCTTTTTCATTTTGGTTACTAATAGCAACTTATAATAACAAATAGCAACTCTCACTTTCTCTTATGTTTCTATACTTATTTTCTCTTGATTCCAGTGTCTTTAGACACCATTCTATTCTCTTATTTCCGAGTTATATTGTATATATCCCAGTAAATTACCAGAAATATGTTTTTGAAGATAGTATAAATAGAAGTTTTTATAACTTTTTACTAATTCAACAAGCGTTTTATAAGACGTAATACTGGATAATGATTCTGAGATCTTCCAAATGTTAAAATATGTTAGAGGTTTAAGGAATTCTAGAACATATGCAATTATTATCATTCTGTCTATATATTCAAAAGTAGTAAAAAATGGAAAATGCATTCTTTAGGTTTCATCTTAGAGTTATTTTGCTCCAAGTAGACAGGTTACGGTTATGTGATTAAGAAAAAAAATCACTCTGATATTTTTAGGAATGGCGCCTGACTAATCTTTCTAATCCCCTACTCCCTCCTCTCCTATAACCCTTATATAGGTCAACAAAGCTTAATAAAGCATTAATGGAGAAAAGAAATTAATACTTTTTTAAATCAGTTTCTAAAATAAAGAACACTTATATAAGAATTTGAACAAAAGTTTGTTTTTAGGAGATCTTGATATTTTGAGATAACATTCTAGATGTTTTTCCATTGTAGCTAATGGGCTGGACCTCTGTGCCCTCAAATCACAATTTCTGGGTCTTACAGAAGGAAAATGCTAGCATGATGGAGAAGTACTGCAATTAGCAAAGAAAAAGGATTTTTCATACTGAATGATCAGGACTAGAGCTTAAACATCAAAATTATTAAATACAGGCAACAATTATTATATTGCATCAGGATTTTTTTTTGACACATTTGAGTGTTTTCAAGATAGTGGATGTTTGAGCGCTTTCAAGATTGTGGTTATACACACACACACACACACACACACACATAATCTGACTTTTTTTAAAGACGCATTTTCTTTTTAAATTCATTTCTGAGAGAGAGAGAGACAGCATGAGCAGGGGAGGGTCAGAGAGAGGGGGAGATACAGAATCTGAAATAGGCGCCAGGCTCTGAGCTAGCTGTCAGCACAGAGCCCAACACAAACCCACGAACCGTGAGATCATGACCTGAGCCAAAGTCGGATGTTTAACCAACTGAGCCACCTAGGCGCCCCTCATTTGACATTTTTCAGGTATACAAGTCAGTGGCATTAAGCACACTCAAATGTTGTGTTGCCATCACCACTATCCGTTACCAGATCCTTTTCATCACCCCAAAACAGAAATTCTATACTCATTAAAAAACAAACTCCCTGTCTTCTCCTTCCCACAAGGCCTGTACTAACCTCTATTCTGCCTTTTGTCCCTATGAGTTTGCCTATTCTGGCTTCCTTCCTTGTCCTCTAAGTGCTCTGTAGAGGAGGGCTTTTACATTAGCCTATTTTTGCCTTCTCTCTGAAATAGACGATGTTCCTCTTTATTTCACTTCGCTAAAGAGTTAACAGAATTCTGTACTATCTACACGTCAAAGCTTTTATTTTTTTCTATATTCCGTAAATTTATAAAAGGGAAACAATCTCCTAAAAAACCAAATACTCTAACTTTTGAGAAGGGTAGTATAAGAAGGAGAAATTAAAAAATACAGTCCAAGAAAAGAAAAAGCTACAAAAAGATACTAATTATTACAAGATGTGTAGACACTGTGCAGTTTGTAAAAGTCATAAAAATACGAAGTAGCGAATCTGTGTTGTATTTAATTAAACATAAACATTAACCCAGAAATGGAATGAAATTACAAATGATTTAACACTACATGGATGCATTTTAAAAGAGTCTGGAAAGCCACATACCTAAACAACAATGATTTCCAGGTGGCAGAATTACAGGTGATTTAAATTTCTTTTTTGAGCTTTTCTATTTTTATATTTTGCACAACAAACAAGCCTGACAGTGTAGTTAGAAAACAAATGTTATTTTTAAAAAATCACAAATGATAATGATACATTTAAGAACACTTTGTTGTATTATTATGTTGAGACAAGGCAAAAAGATGGTAATTACCAGGTTAAATAACCAGCTTTCTTCTAGCAATCACTTTATTAGCAGCAATGAAATTATTGTAAGAGACAAGAAGAAAGTTTCTTTAATATAATTGCTTCTACTAACAGTTGCAATGAGATAACACTATAGTATCTGAAATTAATTTATAAAAGTTGTAACATGGAACTGCAAATAAAACCAAACAAAAACCACTGTAGCAATCTTTCAATTTCAATAGAAATATGACTGAGAATTGAGATGGCAGTCCAGGAAAATGCCAAACTCATGTTGGCTCTCAGGAGACCATGTGCACTGAAAACATCTACAAACACATGCAGGCAACTCGTGAAGGGCACAGGCATTTTCCTATCAAAGAGACCCCAGGAAGTGCTGACTGGGCAAATTACTCTCTAACACATCTACAACTGTGAGAAGGTTCCAACAATTTCAAAGGGAAATAATTAACAGAAAATGTTCTTTCCCAACCATAACCCTATCTGTGAAAGCCACAAATAATACAGGCCATCAAAAGAAAGGTAAGATTCATCAGTCATCATGGTAAAATTAATCAGATTAATTAATAAAATTAATAGAGGGGAACCCGAATAATTAAACACACGTTGTGAGCTCAGGCAAATCACCATCTCTTGGATTCTCCTGTCCCTTCTGTAAAATGAACAATGGCTCCTAAATCTGGATATGTTTTAGAGTCACTTGTGGTTTTTAAGTATGGACAGAGTCTAAAAATCCCCTTCATCATATCAATTACAGCACTCTCTCCAGGGGATGTGCCTTCAGGAGAACTGTCTGCATTTCAGACCAAATCGAATCCTCAGGTGACTCTGAAGTATTAAATTCATACAACCACTTCCTATCAAAAAGATCAAGTGAGGCATCTCCTGTTTGCCAAACACAGCTGCGGGAACTAAATAAACCACAGAGATATTCACAGGCAACACTTTTGATGCCAATAGAATCCTAACAGCCTACTCATTTAGTAAAATATCATTTATCATGTGATTTTTAGTGCTAGTATTTACAACGAACTAGAAGACATGTACTGATTCAAGAGGTTTTCTTTCTGTCCAAGAGCATACACACACACACACACACACACACACGGATATATATATATATATATAAATTATGGTAAATTACCATATATATATATGGTAAATATATATTAAGTATACATAAATATACCTTATATACATACTTAATAAAGTACAAGTACTCCATAGTAGGTGCTCAATCAATATTCGCTGACTTAAACTAGACTGGGCAAACAAATCAGTTACCACCCTCACAGTCAAATACAAATATCTAAAGTAAGTTAAGCATATGCACGCTATTACACTCTAATTCTCTCTCAAAATAAACACACTGATGAGTACACAGCATTCACGAGTGAGGGGCCACAAGAGGGTTTACATGGGTAGCATAGTATGAAACTTTTTACCCGAGGGCCACCTAATGTAAATATCCCTTTCTACCAACACTTAATTTAAGTGACATAAATAGCAATAAATTATGCTGAGAGAAGCCAACTGTTTTGCTTTTGTTTTTCAAACCAGACTTAGTAATTCATTGCTTTTCTAAAACTTACTGAGTCTAAAAAGGTAAATGAGGTTTAAGTTTGCAGTTATCAGGATAACAAACAACAGATCTTATTCCAGTGATGCACTCAAAGATGTTAATGATCCTTGGAAATAAGTGTCTAGAAATATTTCACTGAAAAAAATATATATCATAAAACACTGATATGTAAATATTAATTAGAGCCGTGTATATGTTAGTCAAAATTCTACTTTCAAAAGTAATATTCTTAGTCAGGAAAAGGATTATACAAGATTACAACATTTAGAAAAAAATATTCGTAAAGCACCTTGTCTGCCTGTAGCTTTTTACAAATTTATTTATTCCTCTCACGGCACAGTGCACAGTACACTACCAGTAGGCATTCAATGAGTATTTATGGAATGAAGGAATTTAAACCCGGTGCTTGCTGTAAATGTTCAATCAATAATGCAAAAATAACCAATTTAAAGGTAAAGTTTGGAGACAAATTTCATGCATATGTCTCATGCTGCTAGACTTCCAATATATCTTCCATCGAGTACAAACGAATTTGAAGTGATTTAGACAATACTATGTTTATAGGGTAAGAATTATGAATATGAAACTAAGATTACCAGCCACACAGCAGGTCATCACAGTTGAGACAGCATATTGTGCATGAGTTTTGAAAATGCTAATTTTGTGGTCTCATCCTTGCAACTCCAATTTAATAGGTCTCTGATACGGGGCTTAGAAAGTTTTAAACATTTTAAACAAGCATCTCTATGATTCTCATGCAGCTGTTATAAGAACCATGTTAGAGAAATACTCCCATGCAAGAAGAGAAGGGGGAATATTAAACCGAATTTCTTTCTGCACCTGAGCCTTGAATTTAGCTCTTGCTTTCTTGGCAGGCAAAACAAAAAGGAATTAAAGGAAGCAGCCATTAGCTGATGACAGGAAGCCTGGCAGTTTGTCAGAGAAGGCCAATAAATCGCTTCAAATCTTTTGTAAACAGGCACAGCATGCACACAGAGGGAAAACAATTCCCTAGCAGGAACAAAAAATGACTTATCAGATGGCACTTCGTGTAAAGGACAGTAAATCATAAAATGAAAATTTCCTTATGAGCAATTTTGGAGACTATATAGAAACATCATCAAATGGGTACATCTACTTTAATTTTAAAGCACAAGTACAAACTTTTACCCACTGCCAGCAGGATTCTAAACTTCTCCAGCCCCCTTGAAGAACGAGAAAGATGCACATTTCTTACACTCCATAGTCCCACTCCTAGATGATAGCCTCAACTGAGAAAACTCATTCATGTGCACCAGAAAATGTGTGTAAGACAAGTATCAGTACTGTTTGCATTTGCAACAAATTTGAATCATGTTAAATAGTAATAAAGGAAAATGGATAAACAATGGAATATCATAATTACAGAAAAATGAGTAAACTAGAATTATACATATCTATATGGGTGAATTTCATAACTGTAACATGGGGGGGGGCATGTGCAAAAGAATATACAATGTGATGTGATACACAGAAAACATTCCTCAAAAACCATACTTACGTAGGAAAAATATAGTGAAATGCTTGGGATGAAAGCTATAGCCACAAAAGGCGGTTCCAGGGCATGTTATTGGTTAAGGGTCCAACTCTTGATTTTGGCTTAAGTCATGATCTTGACAGTTCAAGGTTTGAACCTCTCTGCCCCTATCTCCCCCACTCACGCACATGCTCCCTTTTTTTCTCTCAAAAATAAACAAACAATCATTAAAAAAGAGAAGGGCAGTTCCTCTAGATGGGGTGGAGGGGGAAAGAATCAGGGAGGATTATGGGTTCAGTAGTATTGGCAATGTTTTATTACTTTACTAGGGTGGTAGTTACCTACAGGACTGTCCTTTGAATTATTTCACAATAAATGACTGAAAACTATACAGGCATAATATAAGCCATATTCTAGTAATGATCTAGGATATAAATGAATGTGGTCCATATAGACTCTTTTCAATTATAACAGGAAAAGAGAGTAAGAACAGAATAACAGACAGGGAACAGGGTCTTTACACTAAAGCAGTACATTCCAGATGGAGCTCTCTGAGATTAAAGAGACAAGGAATCTCTGCAGAGCAGACATACTGCAGCCATTAAAACATGTGAGATCGGGGCACTTGGGTGGCTCAGTGAGTTGAGTGTCCAACTCTTGATTTTGGCTTCAGTCATGATCTCACAGTTCCTGGGTTCGAGCGCCATACAGAGCCCTGTGCTGTTTGCGATTCTTTCTCTTCTCTCTCTGCCTCTCCCCATCTGTGTGTGCTCTCTCTCTCTCTCAAAATAAACAAATAGACATTAAAAAAAAAAAAACATGCAAGGGATACTGGAGTGGCTAAGTTGGTTAAGCATCTATCTTCAGCTAATTTCATGGGTTCGAACCCACCATCAGGATCTGTGCTGACAGATCAGAGCCTAGAGCCTGCCTCAGATTCGGTGTCTCCCTCTCTGCCCCTCCCCCCTTTCTCTCTCTCCCTCTCTCTCTTTCTGCATGAAGATTAATCTGCATGAAGTGATAGAGAAATATGTCCTCCACATATTAGGAAATAAAAGCAAGCCGCACAGCATAATGCTTAGTATAATATCATTTTGTGGAAAGTTATACAAAGAACCATTAACAGTTGTTGACCTGGGGAGAAAGCAGAAGTTAGTTTATACCCTATTATACTGTTAAATTGTTTTCATAATAGGATGTATTATTTTTATAATTAAACACCTGAGCTCTCCAGTAAGGGCAGAGGATATGCTTCTCAGATACACTTCAGAACTGTCTGGACACTTACAAAAGTGTCAACTTTCAGACCCCTGTCCAACTTAGAACCTCTGAGGTTAGGGTCCAAGTATCAGTATTTTTTTAAAAGCTCCATTAAAAAAAAAAGTCCAATTGTACATTAAGGGTTAAAACTCATTGTTTTTAGATGTTTCGTGTGCAAATGATAATAATATGTGTGTTATGAAAATTAACGACACACCAATCTTGTATATAGATCCAGGCAAGAAAACCATCACTAAAGGAGGAAGCAATAAGGTTACATATAGGCTGTGTTAAAAACTTTTTGGAAAAGTAAGCTCTGATATGCTCAAGCACCTGGGAAAGTTTAGGCTTAGAAGCCCAAATTCCATGCTACTGAGCCGGGAAGAGAAATTTGTGTTCGAAAAAAGTGTTCCCAGACAGTAACCATATAAGCATTTCACAAAACTCCTGTAAAGCATCTGATTTTGACTGATACTGCCTTTAATTTGAGGTTGTAACTTTGTTACATGTTTATTTCAGAATTTTAAAAATATTAATAAGCAGAAGAAAAGAACATTCACCATAATCCCATATCCCTCATGATATTTTGGAATATAGCCTTCCATTTAGATGATTTTCTCTGCATATATTTACATATATAATTTCTCCCACAAAAGAGGAATCAAACAGAATGCCAGGTTTTGTAACCAGTTCTTTTTTGTTATTGTAACAAGAATATTCTTTCTTCCATGTAACACTACCTCTGGATGCGCCCACCAGGACCAGGAAATGGTAAAATGTATCCCCAAGTAGCTGAAAAACATGGATGTGTTTGCAGGGGTTAATTTAGAATAAAAACCACTATGCTGAAACAATGAATTTGGTGTTCCCAAGGTTTACAGCTTAGTTCTTCCCTTATGCAATGGTTAGGAACCAGTCCAGCTCCTCAAGGCTGCTCTGGCTCACGAGATAAAGACCTGCAATCATGGCAGCAGCACGGAGGAAAAAGCTCATGGTCCACGTGAGCACCACTAGTCTTATTGTTAAAAACTGTTGTCTAACAAAATAAAAAGGTTTTTAAAGCTGTTTTCATAAGTAATTTATTTATTTTTCTAGATACTGTGAACTACTTTAATTGAACAAGTTTACCTTTGTGGAAACCTCTGAGACAAATCTATAGCTTCCCCACAGCAGGGCTGGTCAGAATGTGATAAATAGTGTAAGCTTCATTCCTGGCTCCATCTTAAGCCCTGATGCTCATTTTTACTTATGCTGTTTGGAATCTTCTGTAAACTGGCTTAATTCCTTTCTGGAAGATGGCAGGATAAATATTAATGAACAAGTAAGCAAATAAATACACATATACAAACACTTCTCGAGCACTGCATGATCTTATTGCATTGGAATGCTTTGTGCCTCCCTGCATTGCCCTTACCACACCTGAGTTTCCCGTGGGCAGGTAAGGTGGTCTCATTTGGCTTTGTATCCCTAACGCCTAGCATAAAACTCTGGTACACTGTGAGGTTTTAAGAAAAATATGTGTTTAGTACACTAGAGTTTTGATCTCATTATTGAGCCAATGCTCAAGTCTCCTAACAGTCTATAGTTTCTACTTAAGACACGGAAATGTAACGGCCATCCTATCATGCAGCCTCCTACCTGTGCTGCATGTTACAAGTTAAGATCACTTCTGAAATCAGACCCACTTCCTGAACTTCTCAGGGTCACTGACAAATACCACCATTCACTTCTCTTGGTCACCTAGGCTTGATGCCTCCTTGTCTCTAGTTCTTCATCTATCTCCCTTCATCCACTGTAGTAACCAAAGCCTGCCAGTTCTAACCCTGTAATCTCTCCTCTGTCCCTTGTCCACTTACATTTCTATCAGTCTAGTTAAGATGTGCAGGATCTCCCCAAGAATTACTGCATTACATCATCCCTTTGTATAATCCATCTTTCACAGTGTGGCCAGATTACTCATCCTGTAACCTCAAATGTAAGTAACTCTGATCATATCATCTTCCTTCTCATAAGTCTTCAAACACTCCCCACTGCCCATGGGATTAGTTTCCAGTGGCCTGATATTGACTTAATGATCAATTCATTCAACAGATCTGTTGTTGAGTGTCTGTTATGTATGTGCAAAACAGAGTCCCAGATTCGGGGAGGGGGGAGGGAAATGTGAAACTCATCTTCTGGGAATGGACTAACACAAAAGTAGAAATAGATGTGTCCACAAATAACTATAAAGTAAAAATGGTAAGAACTTTCTTAAAAAGGCAAAACAGGGGCAGCTGGGTGGCTCAGTCAGTTAAGCATCAGCTTTGGCTCAGGTCACGATTTCACAGTATGTGAGTTTGAGCCCCACATTAGGCTCTGCACTGACAGATCAGAGCCTAGAGCCTGCTTCAAATTCTGTGTCTCCTTCTCTCTCTCTGCCCTCCCCCACTTATGCTCTCTGTCTGTCTCTCTCTCTCTCAAAAATAAATACACATTCTTTTAAAAAGGCAAAATACACAGTACAGAGATGAGAAAGAGTAACCGCGGCTATGGGAATCCAGGAAGACTTCGTAAAGGAGGTGGAATTTTATCAACAATAAAACTAGCAAGAGAGGTATTTCTGGCCCAGGATATACTATAAATTGAAAAAAGACAAATGGGAAAGCATATAATAGCTTCCTAGAATTCAGAAAGAAGAGTTGGGTTGACATATAGGTAGGTGAGGGAAAGAAAAAGGAAACAAGACTGAAAAGGTTAGGGTTCATTTGGTGGTTCTTTACTGACTTGCTCAGAGACTTGTAGTTTAGCACCAGAATGACCTGATCATAGCTATGCTCTGAGAGGCTCCTCACAGGGGCTTGAAAAGTGACTAGAGAAGGAACAAAGGAAGACTGAGAGAGCAGGGAACCAGTTTCTGCAATAATGTATAGTAAGTAATGGGTGCCAAGATTAGACCTAAAGCAGTAAAAAATGCATGGCTGGCCAAAGAGGGCACTCAGTAATATCTGTTGGGGGCACTGCAATCAGACTCTCACCCATATTCTTTTTTTTTTTTCTATTTTTTTTTATTTTTTAATGTCTTTTTAAAGAGGAGTGTTAGGTTTACAAGACTGAGAGATAAGTACAGAGACTTCCTATATAGTCTATCCTCCCACATATGCAGAGTGTTCCCCATTATCAACATTGCTCACCAGAGTGATACATTTTTACCAAGGATGAACCCATGTTAACATATCATAATCATCCAAAGGCCACAGTTTACCTTGGCTTCACTCTTGGTGGTGTACATTCTGTGCATTTAGACAAATGTATAATGGCATATACCCATCATTATGATATTATATGCAGCACTTATACTTCCCTTAAAAATCCTCATTCTGCCTATTCATCATCCACTCACACTTACCTTCTGGAAACCACTGATCTTTTTATTCTCATTATTCATGCGTTTTCCAGAATGCCTGAGAGTTAGAATCAGACAATATATAACCTTTTCATTTTGGCTCCTTTTTTAAAAAAATATTTTTTCATGTTTCCTTATTTTTGAGGGAGAGAGAGAGAGAAAGAGGCCAAGCAGAGGAGGGAGAGAGAAGAAGGAGCAGAATCTGAAGCAGGCTCCAGGCTCTGAGCTGTCAGCACAGAGCCCACTGTGGGGCTGGAACCCACGAACTGTGAGATCATGACCTGAGCCAAAGTCGGATGTTTAACCCACTGAGCCACCCAGGTGCCCCTCATATTGGCTACTTTTACTTACTAATATGCATTTAAGATTCTTCCATGTCATCCTATGGCTTGCTAGCATATTTATTTTTAGTACAGAATAAAATCCTATTGTTTCAATGCACCCGAGTTTATTTATCCATGTACCTGCTAAAGGAAATCTTGGTTCCTCCCAAGTTTTGGCAATTATAAATAAAGCTGTTACAAACAGACTCTCACCCATATTCTATCTATTTCTTTCCGTTTGATCGGTGAGCTTCTGAGTCTGGAGGACACAGTATGTGTTTGAAGTTTCAGGGCTACAATCAGCCAACCCAGTTAGGCTGCAGTGTGCAGCACCTACAGCTTGTGGATGCACCACTGCCCAATCTAGATCAGACTAGTCTCCAGACCACATTCTTCTACTTTCCATGTTTTCATTGGTCAGAACACTGTGTGTCCTCCTCTGGGTTCTTGGAGCCAACATCAAGTCCATATGGCTCTACACTCCTCAGGTTTTCTCCAACTCTCCGTCTCACTCACCTCCTAAACCTAAACACTAGGCACCTTGGAAGAGCTGCCAAATAACCAGCCAACTGTCCTCACCCTCTTCTCCACAAGTGCACTTCAGTCCCTCCCCTGTAGCCCTATCAGGAGAAGTGGCCATTCACTTCCTTGCCTCACAAGGATTCTCCTGCTCACCACTCTTCCTTCTAGGCTCTACCTTCTTGTAATAAAAAGAGCTCCTTTGAGGTTATACCACCAGACCGTACCACCCCCCGTTTGTCCATGCAGCTATTCAATTTCAAATCACTCCCTTCATTCATCAAAGCTGTTAATACTTGTCATATATTTTCTTCTCTGCACCAAGATCCCACAATTGCTTCTGGTAGCACTTCAGGTCCACGTGGCTAAACCAGCCACCACCATCTGGCTCAATCCTAGATCTCCTCCTCGCCCATCTCCACCTCTACTCTACCTCGGCCGTCCATCACCAGACTCACTTCCTGGACTTCATCTGAGACATGAATTGTTTCATCTCAAAAGCTGCTTACTGTGGCTCACACAGCACCTCCTCCGCCACTGTTATTCAGACCTCTCAGGACTCGAGCCCACCCACCACATGCTCTGCCCAGTACAGTGAGCCTTCTTCTTTAAGTTCCACCATTCCCTGCATACACTCTGGCCAGCTCTTAAACTCCCTCTGCTCTTCCATTCACTTCTCGGAAAAACTCCACTCTGGGGGAGGTTGCAAAAAAAAGGTGATACACTCGTTCCTTCTTTGCTTATTAGCTGGAACACTCCTATCATGAGAAACTTTCTTTCACCTGTGCGGAAGGACAGACCTGTTTGATTCTCTCTTTATTTTTCAATTTTCATTCTACAAAGTGACCAATGATTTTTTTGTTAGAAGTATCATTACTAACTTATTCTAATATCCCCCGAAGTAATCAATGCATTTTTAAAATCGGAAATCTATGGATATAACGTATCCCCTAGGACATGTTCAAGTCTAGCATTCAAAAACAAAACAAGTCCCTCACTGGATCTCTCACCTCCTCCTGCCATCCAGGCTGCCCTGGTGACACCCGTACTAATACTCTTTACTTCCTGACCTCTCACTCACTCTTTAGCCATCGTTAACTGGAGTATGGTCCTACCATTCCACCAAAACAGCTCCTGCTAGAGGTCACTAGTGACAGCCACTTAGCTAAGATCAAAGTTGACTTTCCAGGCTTCATTTCACCTGACCTGTCTGTGCTGCTGGCCCCTTCCTTTCTCCTTGAAAGAGTCTTCCCCTGACACTATAACATCCTGGTTTTGTCCCTCCTCTCTGGCTACCCCTCCTTTGTTAGTTTTTCTAGCCTATCATGTCACTCACCTATGACATGTTGGTATTCCTAAGGCTCAGTCTTCGAACCTTATTTTCTGCACTATACTCTCTGCTAAGATGATCTCACCCACACCCAGGACTTCACTTACCACTTACACAAAGACGTATCAGAGCCAATTTATATCATTACCTTTCATCTCTCCTTCTGGACTCTATATCCAATCGCCTATATGACTGCTCCCCTAGAATGTCTTAGAGTATTTCTCCTTAGTATATATAAAAATAAAAGTCAGGATCTATGGAAAAAAGGAAACCACCCGCTTCCAGTAAATACCAGAACTGTCCAACCATATGCACAAACCACTGTCATCTCTCACAACCCCATCCATCTCAGCTGCACAGCCCTTCTATCACCAAGCCCTGTTGATTTATTTCCTGAACGCCTTTCAACTGAGACCTTTCCACTGAAACTAACACTACCAACCTCATCTAAACTACTGATACCTCTCACCAAGACCGCTCAAGGGATCTACTACTGTGTCCTTTCTCCAAACGTTCCCTGCATTATAGCCAATGTAGATGTGACCATGCCAAGCTTTGCTTAGAAGGCTTCAAGGGTTTCTCATGGCTGAGGATAAAGTCCCAACCCTCTACACTCTGTGTCACTTGCCCTTACCTATTCTTAAGCTTCATCTAGAATAATGTTCCCTTAGAGAGTCCTTCTAGGGGATTTTTTCTTATACTAAGGGACTCTGCACACACACTCCCTGTCTGAAATTTTCTTTCTTCCTTTGATTAGTCAGTTTACCCTTCAGACAGGCCTCAAGAGTTGCTTGCTAAGGGAAGCCTTCCCCGCCCAGACCCCGGTCTCTCAGACTGCGAGAGCATCTTGTACATGGCCTTTGTGTATTTGTCACTGCTGCAATTTCATAGTTTTTATGTACGTTTTTTGGTGAAGGCTGATCATCTCCACCGGGTAAGTTTCACCAGAAGATAAACCATAGTTGCTTTATGGTCCCTGTGTTTGTTATATATTAGATGGTAAGCTAATACACACTGGGTGAAAGAATAAATGAAAATGAATAAATACCCCAATTGTTTGAAATTAGTGTGGTTTGTCCTTTTTCAGAAGGCTTATACATGCTCTCCCTGAATGTACTTTATATAAAGTATTTAATAGAAGGGGCATAAGACAGTCACTATACATTGATAAGAATGCTATCATACTACTGTTTTAAATATGTATTATAAAGTTTAACGGTTTTCATTACTATCACTGAATTCATTTCTTGAAGGCAAAACCTATTTTCTGATTATTTCTGAATCCATTCCTAAACAGGTGCCTACATTCATGAGAAAAGCTGGACAAACCAAATTCCTACTGTTTCCCTTGCAATTACAGCCATGAGAGACAATTCTGGTTAGTGAAATATAAGTGGAAGTTTTCTGGGAGGCTTCTGAAAAGGCGCTGATTTCCTGGGGAAAAAAAGGGAGGGGTGAGACTATGGCATTCTCTCTTCCTCTTCCCTCACACGAACATGAATGTGATGCCTGGAGTCACAGCAACTATCTAGCAGCTATGAAGGAAAGGCCAGAGTATTGAATAACCACTGCAAGAGTGGAAACAGTGCACCTCAAGCCTTCTTGTTTATGAGAAAGGTAAGCTCTTATTTTTTTTCCTATTACTTATACCTAAAATACATATACATTTAAAATATTCCTAAGTGATATTCTGTTCCCTAACAAGGTTCTCTTCCAGTCAAACCACCTTTCTTTGCCCAAGAAGACTTTCTCTCTTTTTCTCTTCTCCTTTTAATCTTTTTTCTCTGTTAAATTTCTGTCAGTGTCCCTAATAAGGTAACCAAAATAAAATACCTAGTATATATTTTTACCAAATAGAAGACTAATTACAATTTAAAAAGTAAAGAAAGATTCCTTAAATTTCTTAAACTGAATTTACCTGCAAATATATAGAGATCAAAATAACATCTGTTTGGTGATATGGTATCAAACAGAACTTAGGTGTCTTTGCTTTGCTCACTCTCAGATTCAAAACCAAGCTCCAAGATCAAGTATTTTAATGTCTACTCAAATGCATCAATATCAGCATGTGATGTATTTTTTTTTCTTATTTTATTTTAGAGAGAAAATGAGAGAGAATGTGCACACACATTCCCTTCCACTTGGAGGAGGGGAAGGAGAAAGAGAGAGAACCCCAAGCAGGCTCCAGGCTTACCACAGCACCTGATGTGGGGCTCAATGCCACAACCCTGGGATCATGACCTGACCCAAAACAAGAGTCGGACATTCAACCAACAAGCTACACAGGCGCCTCAGCATGGGATATATTCTGATGTGATTCCAAAGTCAAGCATTACAGAAGTATGCAGCTGCACAACCAATCAGACAGTTATACACATAACTTGATTACACACATATGGACTATATTTAATTTTTCCAAAAGTGTCCATGCTCTTAAGAAGTATAAGTAATATGTTAGGAACTGATAAATCTGAATAAATAGATTGAACTATGATTTTCCTGTTAGTGAGACCAGGATATTTACACTTGTAATCCTAATATGACATGCAATTTAGGTTTATATATGAAGGATAAGACTAAGTCAATTACAGGTAATGTTTCTAGAGTTAAATAAATAAATAAATAATCTTGGGCAGCGCCCTTTTCACTGTCAGTTCCCCACCTATAAAATGAGAAGGGTGGACTGGTATTCAGACTGTGCTCTGCAGAGCCATCCAGTCAAGTCTGCAAGCCTTCCCTCTGACTCAGGCAGAGCAGATCTGCTTTTATCTGTTTAAATATTCATCTTTTATATAAGATTTTCTTTAAAGTAAGAACTTAGTAACCAAATATAACTTGAAAACTAGTGGACAAAATGCTCTCCTTGGTCTACTTGTATTAATATTCATGATGAAATGCTCTCTTTAAGCTCCTAGTTCTAAATATTTTAAGAGCAAATCTATTCATCTAAATATGTACACAGAAAATCCATGTGACAATGTGGGCCTGATTTATTTTCAGAAATACATTCAAATAGAACTAATGTTTTTACCTCGTGAAAATGCCATCCACAATTCCAATTGTTGCTTCCTCTGCAGGAACATAGGAGCCAATCTGAGCCATGATAGTAATCAATGCAACTTGTTTTATGTAGGAGCTCTTTCCACCCATGTTTGGTCCAGTAATTATCATTACTCTTTCTGAGTCCCCCTAGAAAATTAAAAAGCAATTTCGCTTATTGTACCCAATGGGCTTTTATGTAACAGCTATAAATTACTCCATAAATGGGAATGCCTTGGGCAAAAGATGGCTTTATGATATTTAAATATGTTACCAATTAAGTATCACAAAGGGAAAGAGGGCCTCTTTGTCTTCAACCTGAACCATGCTATTGCAGAACAGTGAATTCTTCGCAATGCACATGACTGTTTCTGTGTATAAATAAGGAAAAAAAAGAAGCAACCTGAATGAGGTAACTAATACAGCTTTCTCATTAAATATTCATTAACCTGACTCTTTTGTGTTTTTCGTATTGCTTACATTTAAAATCAATCAATATATCCATCTTAAAACTATAGGTATTATACAGCTAATTGCTCAAGGCCCTAATGTGGGTTGGTAGCACAGGAATTTTTTTCTGTTATAGACAGTTGACTACTAAAGACATTTACAATACCAAATTCTACATATCAACTTTATCATCATTTTTCACTGACATTTCACCAGAGAATCTAAAGGAGGCAGAAAAGCTCAACCACCTGCAGTAATTTAGTTTCTAGAACTTGCTTCTATTAACCAATTAGAGTACTTGCTAGATACAGACTCATCCTAAGGGAAAATGTCCAACTGTAGCCCTCTGTAGAGGAGTGAGTCCGAGGCATCCATGTGCTGTGCTCTGTGAACCCACCACTCTGGGCAATACCTGCCTGGTCAAGAGAAGCCACTCTGTGTCTGACCAACAGCCCAGGACATGGCCTCACATAAAAGGTCTTCCAAAACTAACCATATGATCTCTTGGGAGTTTAAACTGAGAACCATAGAGAGATTCAATCAGTTGGTATCTGAAGAAGGGGTTGAAAAGAAACGCAGAACAAGGCCACAAAGCACTGGGGACCATGAGTAAGAACTTATGAGGAAACAAAAAGTATGAAGAAAAATTACACAGAACAACGGGTAAAGAGGATAGTTAGCAATGAAAGGGAAGAAAAAGCAGAGGAGCCTAGAGGAGTTGAGGGTTGAGAAACTTCATGCCAATAATGAGAGTCTCAAAGTAAAATATTATAAAGTCTTACTATTCAGGGGAAAAAAGAAAATCTGTTCCATCTCTAAAGCTGTCTTATACCCTAATTAACCAGACATTTCCAGTCTCACTAAAGCCAAACTGTACTAGAGATCTTGCTTTTCCCATGATTCCTTTCTTTCATGATCATATGTGGTTTTATAATGAGTGTTGTAAATCTCCATTATTTGAAAGAACTGGAATGAATCTGTGTTTCTTGCAACAGAAAGAGACTAGCACAGTAAGTGCAAGGGAAGAAACTTTTCATGAGTAGCATGATGAAAATGATGATTAAAATAAAATTAATTCTCCTACAGAGATTTAAAAATAATAAACCTGTTGTAAATAACCAAACATCTGGCATGACCAATTATTTCAAAAATTTAAATAAAACGAATAGATTTCTTTTTTAAAATTGGCAAAAAAAAATGACACAAAAAATAATCTGAGTAAGCCTGAATCTCTTAAATTATATCTGTAATTAAAAGTCCTTCCATAAGAAAAACTTCAAACCCAGATAATTTCCCCAATAATTCATGCAAACATATAAGAAATAGCACTAATCTAAATGACATGATACTCTTCATAGAAAACCCGACAGACTCCACCAGAAGCCTACTAGAACTGATCCAAGAATTCAGCNGAAAAAAAGAAATAACACTAATCTTATACAAAAACTTTCTACTAAACAGAACAAAAGTAATTCTCACCAAAACATTTCAAAAATTCAAGAGAATCTCTTTTTTTGTCTACTTATTTATTTTGAGAGAGAGAGAGAGAAGGAAGGGCAGAGAGAGAGAAAGAGAATCCCAAACAGGCTCTACATGACCTGAGCCAAGAACCAAGAACCAAAAACCTGTCAAAAACATTATAATAAAGAAAAATTACAGGCCAATTTCTACTACAAGTATATATGGATGAGTATACATTAAACCAATACAAAACTATATTATGTAAACCATTTATAGAGTTTTTGAGGAATAAAAAGTTGGTTTCAGATTCCAAGGCCAATCAATGTAATTCACCACATTAAGAAAACAGAGGAGACAAATCAGATGATGATCTCCAAAGCATTTGGAAAAATTCAGTATCTTCTAATTTAAAAAAGCGGGTGCAGGAAAAGGAAATAAAATGTATAGTTTTAGAAAGAAAGTAATAAATTTGTCATTATTCCTATGTGTCATGATTATGTTTCCAGAAAATTTAAAGAAATCTATAAAAATTATTATAGTCAATAAATGAATTAAACAAGATCTTTGGAAATAAAACCAGTATTCAAAAGTCATTTTTTCCCTAGATTTTAGAAGTAATTGAAAATAAGAAATTTAATGATATAATTTACCACAATATCAAAAGAAATCAATATTTTGAAATAAATCTAACAAAATGAGCAAGACCTGTTCACAGCAAAGTACAAATCATTTTGGAAAGAAATTTAAGAAGACCTAATTAAATGAAAGAGTATACCATGTTCATGGACTGAAAGGCTCAATATTATAATGCTACAATAAATAAACTAGTGTGATTTTGGCACAAAAACATACAGTGGAATATATCAGAGTCCAGAAACAGATGGATGTATATACAGTTAGTTGACTTGTGACAAAAGTAACACTGTAGCAAAGTACGCAAAGGATGGTCTTTTCAATAATTGGGGTTTGATCAAAAGTATGTCCATATAGAAAAATAAGAAATCCTGATTCCTAACTTACATCATACATAAACAAAAGTCAATTCCAGGTAGATTATAGCTTTGACAGACCAAAATAACCAATAAAATTACTGGACAGTAATATATGACCTTGGGGTAGAGAAAGATTTCTTTAATAGATCACAAATCATAATTAATTACAAAGAAAGATATAGAAATTGAAGTACATTAAAACTAAATGCTATTAACCAAAAGATGCCATTAAGGAAATGAAAAGCTACAACACAGAAGATTATATGTATTATATATTGCCCAAAGGCTCAAATCCAGTATACCTAAAGAACTCTTAGAAATCAGGTGCATCTGAGTGGTTCAGGAGTTTAAGTGTCCAACTCTTGGTTTTCATGATGTCATAGTTCGTGAGACAGAGCCTTGCTTCAGGCTCTGTGTCGACATGGCGGAGCATGGTTGAGATTCTCAATCTCTCTCTCTACCTCTCTCACCCCACACCCGCATGCTTTTTCTCTCAAAATAAATAAAAGAAACTTCAAATCAAAAGAAAGATAATGCCAAGAAAAACTTTAAAATGATAAAAGAGACAAACAATGGTGGGACAAGTGGGCACCCATATTAAAAAAAATAGAGGTAGGCCTGAAACTCACAGAGGCCCCAAATCAAATCTAGATGAAGGAATTAATTGTGAAAAGCAAACCTTAAACTGAAGAAAACATAGAAGAACAGCTTAATAGCATCAAGGTAGAGAATGATGTATTGAAAGAAATAGTAAAAGCAACACAAAAAAAATAAATCATAAAAGGAAAGAGTAATACATTTGATTAATTTTTTTAAAGAATTCTAGTAGGCCACTATATACAAAATGAAAAGGCATAAGGAAATAGTACTCCTACATAGTAATAACACCAAAACAATGGAAAAATGCTCAAAGTACAGAAACAGCATATTTATAGGAAAAGAAACACTCAAAGCTAAAAACATATTCTTAATCAGGAAAATGAAAATTGAAATCAGAAGGATTTTTCAACAGATCTACAAGCTGTCCCTAACATTCAAACAAAAGAATAAAGAAATACTAACAGTAAAAAATTTTGAAGGAATTTTAAAGATAGCTTTCACATTCATCAGATCATCAAAAGGCTTGAAAGTCTATTTATGCACCACGTTGGCAAGGATATAGAGAACAATTTGGAAATGCTTAGTAAAGTTAAAGATTGTGTGTACTGGTCTACATGACCCAGCAATTCCTCTTTTAGTAATCTACCTTAGAAAAATACACAAGTACTCAAAAAATACTTATAAGACTGTTCACTCTAGTACTGTTTGTATTCATAATAGACAAAAAAATGGAAACAATCATTAGGAAAATGAATAGATCTATTCTGTACAGTTATTAAAACAATCATTTACAAACTAGTATACAATAGGATAGCTTCAATGTGCCATATTTATGTACATTTTTAAAACACAAAATTATATATAGTTAAAATACAAATATATAAAAGAATAAAAACCATGCTTAAGGATAATAACATCAGGATAATAGTTACCAATAAGAGGAGGGGAAGGGGAGAAAAAGGAATAGAAATTATGTAAAACCCTAGCTATATATCTGTAACATTTATTTACTTTAAAATTTTTTAAATGTTTTCTTATTTATTTCTGAGAGAGAGAGAGAGAGAGAGAGAGAGAGACAGCGTGAGCAGGGGAGGGTCAGAGAGAGAGGGAGACACAGAATCTGAAGCAGGCTCTAGGCTCTGAGCCAGATGTCAGCACAGAGTCTGACGCGGGGCTCGAACTCACGAACCACGAGTTCATGACCTGAGCTGAAGTCAGACGCTGAACCGACTGAGCCACCCAGGCGCCCCCATTTTATTTAAATAAATCTCAGGTTCCTATTACAAAAGGGCATTCTCTATGATATTTGAGTGAAAGGTAAATGGATGTCTTTCATACTGTTTTCTACACTTTTTCATTTGTTTGAAATATTAAAATTTATTTAAATGAATTATCTTAAGATTTAATTATTTATTTCATGAATAATCATCATGAACCACCAAATAACTCTTTATAAACCCATTAATATATTCAGAATAATTTTATATAACTTCCAAATGACATTTTGTTATTTGGACCTCCAGCATATCTACATAAAAATAGAAAAGTAGAAGAAAAATATAACCTAGAAGGTAAAAGACTGTAACATAAGGGAAATGACTCACAGAGGGGTTACATGTACCATGATGAGGTCTCGAATTGTGAAGGCGTTGTTGGTGGACCTGCCTGAAGTGGAATTACCAAACTCAACTGGGAATGAATGGAGCAGATGGAAGTGCATGGGCAAAAAAAAATATATATATGTATTTTAATAATTTAGGAAAGCTATAAGAAAAAATAAAAATATACACCTTTTATCTTTTTAAAAAGACTTTTAAATTAATTTTTTTAAGTTATTTATTTATTTATTTTGGGGAAGAGAGAGAGAGAGAGTGCACCACTGTGGGAGGGGCAGAAAGAGAAAGAAAATCCCAAGCAGGCTCACACTGTCAGTGCAGAGACCAATGAGGGCCTCAAACTCACGAACCAAGACATCATGACCAGAGCCAAGGTCGATGCTTAACTGACTGAGCCTCCCAGGCGCCCCTATACACCTTTATCTGCAGACACCCTATTCTATCCAAAGCCTTGAAAGATAAGAGCATTTACACTTATTGCTTGATTCAGTTCTCTCATCCAATGAGAATCAAAAATTTGACAGGGTATTCACAGGTCAGTACAACTCTGTAGCTCTCGGGTTCCTAGTGTCTTAAATGAGGGAGTTGAATTAAATGATCTCTCACTTTCAAATTCTATGATTCCCTGAAAAATGGTATGTCCAATTTAGGCATATGACATGGAGATGTGGCTCTGTGTTGAATCAAAGAGGGAAAACTGTGGAATTCACTTGTTCAAACTGCTTGAGGAAAACAGTACATAGTGACTGCAGTCAGGACTTTCCAGGCCTATCCCAGATTTGAAGATTTCAGGTGAGAACTAACTTGGAGGCTTTTAAGGAATGAAATGCTTTCAACTCACTTAACTATTTCTAGGTGGCAAAGTGGCTGCCTTCCTAATAAGCACTAATATTTATACCTCCAATGGGAGCTAAATTATATACTGGGCATGCTCCAGTAAATAATAACGGGGAAAAAAGAGACTGTAAAGAATCAGGAGGTATTTTGAGATGCATAAATGTCTCCTGTCTCCCTCTCTACTGCCACCATCTTGGCAGATTTGTGCAGTAGATTCCATCTGGTTTTCTTGCTTCTCTGTCCACAGTCCATTTTCCACATAGCAGTCAGAGTGCCAGTCTTCAAACTGAAAACAGAACTGCTCTCCTGCTAAAAGCCCTCACATAGCTCTGCAGTGCACTGCTAATAAAGCCTCAACTCCTCACCACAGCCTAAAGGCCATGACTGCCTCTCTGGCCCAATCTCTTCCCACCCTCCACATGCTCACTCAGCACTATCCAGACTGGGTTTATATCCTTCTTCCACCTGCCAGTAGATGCCAAGTTCATTCCTGCCCAGGCCTTTTCATAGCTGTTCCTTCCATCTGGGGTGCTCTTCCCTGAGATTAGATCCTTTTTGTCATTCAAGTTCAAACTCAAACATCAACTCCCAAGAGAGATCTTTCCTGAGCATCTACTTAAGCCTCTCTGCCCTGTCATACTCTATCATGACAACCTATTTCATTTTCTTTATATCTTTTATCCTTCTCTGAAATTTCCTTAATTTTCTTGTCTACTTATTACCAATGTCACTGCTAGACAGTTAGTTCCCATGAGAGGAACTATGTCATCTTGTTCAGCCCCACTGAATACAACCAGGCCTGGTACAAAGAAGGCACTTAATAAGTACTGGTCAAATAAATGAATTTATTGTGTGAAAGGCACCACAACAGGGATATTCAGCACCCTGACAGATCAAAAAATTATTTGCATTCTCACTAGAAACTAGTCAAGCATATATGACTCCCTGTCCTCTACAGTTCCCAAGATGACCTAGTAAGTGAGGCAATGATCAAGAAATCTCACACATGGGGGCACCTGGGTGGCTCTGTTGGTTGAGTGTGTGACTTCGACTCAGGTGGCTATGATCTTATGGTTTGTGAGTTTGAACTCCACATCAGGCTCACTGCTGTCAGTGTATCAGTGCAGAACCCACTTCAGATCCTGTCTCTTTCTTTGCCCTTCTCCCGCTTGTCCTCTCCCCAAAATGAATAAATAAAATAAATAAATAAATCTCACACATGTATTTTATGCATCTACCTTTCAACAAGGATCATATGACCTTTGATGCCCACACAAAAGGCCCTAGATATAAAAACACCTTAAATTTATCTGGAAAACCAGTCAGGATGAGGAAGCATTGCAAGAGAATAGCCAGAAGCTGAAAATTGGCCAAAAAAACCCCTACCTTTTTACACATTCTGGAGCCTACTGAAGTTACCAGGAATACATCAAACTAGACGGCCTAGAGGGTACCCAGACCCATGCCAGGTACTGAGTGTGATGCCACACACAGAGCAAGTTCTCAGGGAACCACAGATGGAAGGGTGAATGAATGAAGGACAGTAAAGAAACACGGAAGTACTGCACCAATGGGACTATGTGTCTGGATGGCACCTACTGCCTTGATGAACCTGTGGGGAGGCCAGAGTTCAATCTCTCAAGTTTTTGCCTTGGTACTGGTGATGTCTGTCTGCATAGCATCAGTCAGTAAGATCTTAGCACTGGATATCAAGAATCAAACAGGAAATCCAAACCAGTGAGTTTTGAGATAACTAATCAACTTCCACATTGAAGTTGGAAAGAAAAGCACAGTGGAGATGAAAACATAAAAGGTTTTAAGGTACCATAAGAACACTGCATCTAACAAGTGCCATAGATAACTGTGCTGATGACTTGAGGTGCATCATCTCATTGAGCTCTCACAACACCCTCACAGGGTAACACTAGTACTACTGTATTCCATGTTACAGCAAGGAAACACAGGCCGGGAGACTCTAAGTACCTTGCCCAGCGACATGTAGCTTCTAAGTAGCAGAACTGGGATGTTAAGTGAAGATCATCCGTGGACAGATGTCTCACTGTTCAATGACAGAGAGTCACAGTCACTGCTAAATAGGAGAAGGGCTGCTCTGGTGCAGGGTTAGCATCCATGAGTCCATCACTGGCTACAATAAAATAATGGTCAGAAGAGTCCTAAAGTCAGGAATGCACAGAAAAAAATAAATAAATATAAGACCAAAATCATCACATATTAATTTACAAGACTTGGGCATTAGCTGCTTTTTACAAAAAAACAAAAAACAACAAAACAAAACAAAACAAAACACTTCTTTCCTTGACAGGTACAGATATTGACATCTAGCTTCAAGAAAGACTCATGGTAGAACTATTTTTATAATAGTTGCAGACTGCTGAAAAAGTTTTACAGTTTCAAAGTGTTTTATTCCTTGAAAATGTCAATCAATAATGGGTTACAGTAAGAGACTCCCTAGTGAAAGCCTCCTCCAGACAAGTTCTTAGCCAAATCCTTACACTTTTAACCCAAGGTGAACTACAAACAGAAAGGTGGATAATGAAGCTGGAGAGGAGTACAGGCTATATGCTGAGATGCTGAGGAAAGGGTCTAAATCCTTCTGATGCCTGGATGCTGCCCAATTTACATTCCACTGGGAGCTAACTGTTACTCAACCTAATCCCCTCATCTAATAGATGAAGAGTACGGTGGTCTATCCAACCTGGTAGCAAAATAACAGCAGGCCAGGATTGGAATTTATACCTTAGTCACTGTTAGACACTCTTCCACTACCTCTGGGTACCAACAACTGGTACTTGGTATGAGTTTAGAAAACAAAACAAAGAAAATGCCAGGATAAAAGAGATTATTTCTGGCCAGAAGAAGGCTCTGAGGAGGCAGTAGTATTTTTTGGGTCAAAAGGATAAGTACTTGTTCAATCAATGGAGATGGGTACAGACAGGAAGAGAGAGGAAGGAACATTCTGGGCTGAGACAGCAGCCCAGGTCAGAACACATTAAAAAGTAATTGGCTATTGTAAAATATACCCCTCTTTATCTCCATGGTTCAGAAGCAAGAAGAAATGGGCACCAGGGGTGAGAAGTAACAGAAAAAAAAATGTTCAAGTGCTATTAATGTTTCCTTTATTTTCTTTTTTTAATAGTATGATCCCATGATTATACTATACGAGAAATCTCATTTATAGCAAGATCTATGAGAAAAATTCAGGCATAGAATTAAATGAAGCTTAATGCTCACACATGTTTTTATGGTATGCATTATTGCTGCTCTGCTTGGTAATTAGGTACAAGGAGTCAATAAATAGCTCATGAAATTAGTATAATCAGTCTTACGTTTATATAGTCAAAGCAAGCATTTCTGGAGTACCTAGAAGTATTCATCCTGGGAGAAGGGAGAAAATGGGAAGTTGGTAATCCTGGGTCCCCTCTAGTACTCCCTCACCTTTACTGGTTTCAAGCATCATTCATGTAACAAATATGTGAGCACCTACTATGTGCCATACAGTGCTAGGGGCAGAAGTGCTTAAAGCCTCTTCTTGATTTCAGGAGAAGGGACTGTCATCGGGAATCCAGTGTCCACCAAAACAGCTGGGCTGGGGACTTTCCTTGGGCTACAGACATCCACAGGGTTCAAGTACTTCCTGGGAATCTTCCTGCTTTGCACATTCAACTCCTTTTCTTCCCTTCCACAAACTGAGAAACTGTGAACCACAATTTTCCCTTTCTCTCCCAGTATGGGGAATTTATATTACATTAAAAACAAAACAAATTGAAAAAGCCAACAAACTAAAACTCCCATTTTAGTTGCTGTCAAAAACCCATCCATTAGAAAGTCATTTGGTTTAATAAGTAAACAGTCCTGAGACTGCCTTGGATTGCACTGGCATTTCCCACGCCGAATATCTTGGCACACTATGTCTTGGTCTGCCTCGTGGGTCACAGGTATGCTAAGAAGCTGACCTCCTAATCCTCAACGTGGCAGTTGGGGCTGGGGTAGCCAGAGCCCTGGGCCAACTTCCTTTGGCTCCAAGCAACCCTTCCCTTTTCCTTTCATTCTAGTTTATCATCATACCCTTATCATTTTCAAGACAGTGAAAAAAGTGAAGAAGATTAAAAAGCACTGGCTTGCCTGACAATACTTTGTGTTCTGGGAAATAGTTCAAGACTACTCAACTTGGGTAACCTCTGGCAAGTCAACTTCCCCACTCTGGGCTTTGATTTCCTCTTAAGTAAGAAGAGGTGGTTACACCAAATGATCCCTAATATCCCTTCTAGTTCTATGGTATAATTATTCAGCAAACTGTGATATTCCCATACAATATCCTAAAAAACAACATTTTGTGGAAAAAAAGGGCAAAAATTTGGAGTGAGATTTGGAGACTGCTCAAGGCTTGTAGCTAATCCTTGTTTATTTAACAAATGTGATTAGGTGCTCACTAACTCCCACAGACCTGTGACTGACAGTAGGATTACAACTAGACCAGTAAAACCTATTCTGTTCTCATGAAGCTTACAGTGCACTGGGAACCACATACAAAAGCAGCTATAATTTACTGGGTAAGTACTAACATGGGGAGAAATATGAGCGTAACGGGTAAGTGATGAGATACTCAACCCAGCAGTGGTTAGGAAAGGCTCTGTGCAAAAACTGACATCCAAGACAAGACTTCAAGAACAGCAGGAGCTGGAGGGCGGGATGGGGTGGGTTGTGGGTGTGTGTGAGGCAGGAGTGGATGGTGTGGGGAAAGATGACATTCTAGGCAGAGGGAATGCCATCTGCCAAGTCCCAGAGGCATGGTAACTTGGGAACTACATGGCTGGAATCTTAAGCATGATTTTAAATGGGAGAGTAAGAAGACAGGTTAGGAAAAGCCCTGTGGCTGCACAATGGAGGAATGAATCGGAGACGGGCAAGATGCATGTGGGGAGATCCAGTGCTGCTAAGTCTACACACACTCAGGTTATGCAGTGAATCCCAGAGGGAAACGAAAAGAGGATTTAAAAGAGTACTCCTTTCAATTCTGACTGGAGAGGTCACACCTAGGTTTCCTAGAAGATGTGGAAGAGCCAGGTCTCATAGGATAGGAAGGGATATACAGTAGCATCTGGTTACCACTGGAGCAAGTGTGACTAAACTAGAACTCTAAATTCTGAAAGTAAGGTAGGGGAAACCTGTTTAAAAGATTCTTAGAAAGTTCTCACTTAAACCTGCTTTTGGTGAAAACTACTCCTTCAGTGTTAGTGCCCTAGAGGGCTTTTTCATCAGCCTTCTTTACACTTTTATATAATTTCCCACACAGATTGAGAATCTAAACTCCTGTACACACATCATGATCATCTTAAAATCCATCACTCCAGCTCAGACCTCTCTCCTGGTCTTCTTATTCACCTTCATATTAGGATCTTCACCCAAGGTTCCCCAAACACCTCAAAGTCACAGTTCCTCTCTATTTAATTCTTGCTATATTTTTGCATTCTATAAAATAACAAACAGCAGGTCAAGAAAATGTTAGTCTGGTGAGTGACCATTTGGATATCGTCTACTTTGAAATGCCTGTTCAAGTTTGGTGCCAGTTTTTCTACCAGGTAGTCTGTTGACTACCTCATAGCTTGTGTTAAGTATTCTATTAGTGTTAATGTCATTGGGTATGTCTCTCACCACATTAGGAAGGTATTCTCTCTTTCTTCTTTGTAAGCCTGACATCATGCACAATACTGACACAAAGTGTGTCAAAATCGCTAAGAACAAAATATTCACAAAATAATGCTAATAAAAATTCATAAATAAATGCAAGATTATGAAATGTGAAAAAAAGAGTATTCTTAAAACTGAGAGAGAAATAGGCAGAAAGTTGGCTTGTTCAGAAGAACTATAATAAGTTCACAGAAGACAGAATCCAGGAAAGTATACTTATAATCACATGTACAAAAGACTATTCCTTAAAATTACATGATTATCAGAAGTAACAATGTCCTTTGACTTTCAGGAAATTATTTTCAGGCTGTATTTTATAATTAACACCTATAAATTATTTCAAATTGAGTTTTACATAGTAAGTTCTTTTTCAACACTATCCCTATATATAAATTTATACCCTGCAAAATAGAATGCACTTCACCATAGCAACAGTTCTATATCAACTCCTACTCAAGTTAGAAAAAGCATATGTAAAAGAAATGAATATTCTGGAATATTCTAAAGTGCCTACTGGAAAAAAATCACTCCATGTATTTTGTAAAAATTTATATATAAAAATTTAATGTTTCCTTAAAACATTCTTGTAATTAGGCAAAAGGCTACTCGAGTTTCTCAAATCTTGCTTTATTAAACAGTATAATACATTTTTTTAAAGAATGTGAAAGAGAAAAGAAGAATGAAAAAGGAAAAAAGTACTAAACAAAATCAGTGTCGAGGATAACATACTTGGGACTGAGCTGGAGTTTGCTGGCATGCTGGGGGATGGGGACAGTAACAGGAAATAGTGTTTAAGTGATTTATAAGTAAAATATAAACCAAGGTATTAAATGTTTAAACTACTTTCTCAAGAAAAGCTATACCCTCACTGGTATTATGGGAATTGAAAAAGAAATTCTTATGATCTGTCTTCTTATAAAAGTCAATAAAACATCAGTATGTATTAACTTGGCTTGATAAATTAAGTAATTTACAAATTCTCAAAGGAGAACAAACAAGTTTATAGACTTTGTGGATCAGATGATACACTACCAACAAGTCTGTTATATCAAAATGTAATATTAAGCCTAATGTAATTCAAAGCATTTCCTTTCACTTACCACACTTGGGGCCAGACAAATTCACCATATGCACATCTTTGTCACCCTTGCTCACAGCCCAAGAGGGAATACTCTGCTATATTCCCAACTCCCTTGCTGTTCTGGGCTTCCTTCCTTTGACCTAATTTCTTTCTGCTCTGCTACATTCCAATTTTCCCAGCGAACTCTGAAAAATTCCCAAGCCCTTCTGCGGTTCTAACCTTCGTGCTTAGTACTTCCTGACAACAGGCTTAAACTGAAACCTGGCTGTTGTTCACTTCATCTGGAGGCTGCACTTTCTGCCACATCCTACCACACACATCTCAGAGTTCAGAGGTTCTCCCTTATGTGTTCTTATGTCTTTCTCTAGAACTTTATCACTTCTGCTTGTCCTCACTGCAGGCATCTACAAACTTCCTCGTCACCAGACTCCATCCTTTGGAAGCTCTGGCACCTGGATCACCTTTGGCTTCCCCTCCGAATGCTGCTGTTCTCTTAGATGATTTCAACATTCATGTGAGTGACTTTTTCCCAAACTCTGTTCCTTGACTGCATCTCCAAAAATCTCCACCTCTGCTACCCACCTTCCATGGCTAAACCTAGGGGTTGCTATCTCCCAGAAGAGCACCATCTCTGAAATCTTAAAGTCAGGCATTTCATTCCCTGATACAACTTCTCTCACTGAACATACTAATTCTCTGATCTTATCACCAGATTATTTTACTCTATGCTGACCAAGACTCTCACTGTGACCAAACTGTAGTCAGGCTCCACTGGGCTTCAAACCTGGCCTCTAAAAACCACACACTTTCAGCACAAATGATTTTGTTTAGTTACCCCACTAAGATACCAGAATAAACACTAGCATAGTTTCTTGCCGCTCTCAAGGCCATGTTGTTAGGATGACCCAAATCCCCTTAAAGTTCCTACCTGAGAAAGTACAAGACTCCCAGGAGAATTTACTACTTCTTCCAGCCAAAAGCTGATGACAGGCCGAGAGAGAGGCCCCTGAACCTCCTCTGAGAGCAATTACTTCACAAAGCTTACAGTTAGAAATCCATCCCCTTCCCCTTTGAGATGTAAATCTCCTACTACCTAGAAATGTCTTCTCAAGGTAAGTCATTTCTTTGAAATGAAAACATTCAAGAAGACAACTCTCCCTTTCTTTCCACTCCCTGTCTGAGGGCATAAACTCCAGGTGCCAGTTAGAAATCCAGATAGGTTTCACATTAACCAATCCTCTTCCCTGCTTTTTCTAATTTCTACTCCCTTGAATCTGCAGAACACCCCCTCCACTACCCACCCCATTCGTCTCTCCTTGTCCCTCACTCTCCCTTTAAAACACGCAGTCACCTCTGTACAAACTAAAGTTGAGTTCAGTCCACACTGGCCTCTTTTCCTTATTGCAATCACATTACTGAATAAAATCTACCCTTACCACTTTAATTAGTGTATGGCTTTATCTTTGACAGTATAACTCTATTTCACATACACACACACACACACACACACACACACAGGCCCAGGCACACATGCACACCCTCTCTCCCACAAGTTTGCTTTTTTCCACAGTTTCACTCTCTTGCCAGTATTCTCAATCCTTCAGTAAAAAATTCAAAATTTCCTAATATGGCATGCAAGCAAACTGGCCTCTTCTTATTTCTGAACGCTTCTTTCTTCACACTCTATGCTCCACATTACTCAACATCTTTCACTTCCCTGAACTCACCCGGCTCTGCCTCACTCCCAGCCTCTGCCATGTTGGTTCCCTGACCTCATACACTCCCCTCTACTTCCCTGGCCTACAATGACTCCCTCTTCAGTTAGTATCTCATCCCAGGGAAACCTTCCTCAATGTTCCCCATACAGTAAGTTAGGCTGACCTGCTACATGCTCCTGGGACAAACTGGTTTCCTAGATCATCTATTACAATCGCAGGATAACCTTCCGGATTGACCACAAGCTCCCTTAAGGCAGTGTGTATCTCTGTCTTACTTACCATTCTCCGTCCTAATACTTGCTTCACTACCTGAAGCTAAAAAGGAATGCAGTAAGTATGTGTTAAATGAATAAATCTTTAGGATCATTAATGATCTGTGAGAGAACACTAGCCCATATGACAAAAGTTCCCATCACTGACATGAGCTGAAACATCTCTAATTCTTCCACAGAACATTTTAAAATGGTGAAACACAGGTCAAAGCATATAATATAAATACTAACAGAAATTTGCAAAACCATGTTATTAATTCCACTCTATTAGAGGATTTAGGTATTCATAAATGAAAAATATTTTAGGAGTTACCTAAGATAACTACTTATCACTAACCCTTTAGGTGCTAAATCTCTCCACTTAAGGATAATCTTTCATTGCAAATGACACCAATTCCGTATTTGGTGATGAATATAAAACAAGAGCCCAAGATTACTACACATAACACTGAAAAACAGTTAAAATCTGGGTAAATGAGAAAAATATTTATTTTGTATTTAAAGTTTGGATCCGTTCATAGCAGCACTCTCAACAATAGCTAAAACATGGAAAGAGCCTAAGTGTCCATCAATGGACGAATGGATCAAGAAGATGTGGTTTATCTATACCATGGAATACTACATGTCAATGAGAAAGAGTGAAATCTGGCCATGTGTAGCAACATGGATGGACCTTGAGGGTGTTATGCTGAGCGAAATAAGTCAGGCAGAGAAGGACAAATATCATGTTTGCACGTATAGGAGGTTAGGAGGAACTTAACTGAGGACCATGGGGGAGAAGAAGGGGGGAAATGGTGGGGGAAAGGGAGAGAGGCAAACCATGAGAGACTCTTGAATGCTGAAAAACAAACTGAAGATTGATGGATGTGGGGGGGAGGGGGGAGATGGGCATGGAGGAGGGCACTTGTGGGATGAGCACTGGGTGTTATATGGAAACCAATTTGACAATAAACTATCTGTAAAAAATAAACAAATAAAAATAAATAAAGTTTGGATCCATGTTATCATCTTTTGCATATTTACTGGCATCCCATGGTACTTACTGATAAATTCGTACTGTTGGGAACATATTGATCCTGTTCTCCCAGTAACACGTCAATCACAGGGTGCCGGCCATTTTTAATCATGATCTTCCTTTCTTCTTGTAGCGTTGGTCTGCAAAAAGAAGTATGTTTCCGTTTACTAGGCATGGAAACTGCCTTCTAAAAACAATCTCTAAGTTCTAGCTTTACAAAACAGACTAAGAACATACATCCAGACTAAGGCTTTGAGTATTAAACTTAAATTTTAATTATAAGAATTGGGGGGAAAATTATTAGTGTTTGAAGCACAAACTTTAGCAGAGTCCTACAGTAGCTCTACTGCTGATGTCTATAATATCTTTTTTATTTTACTACTATTCTCTAAGACCAATGTTTTCATTACTAAAAGTTACAGTTCAGGTTAATGCTATTTAAATCATTTTCATTAATAAGCATAGTAAAGGCTATCAATGGAAATTATTCCCAGATTTAATTATTACATTAATAGAAATAATATTATGTGTTGGACTTGAGAGACCTACATTTTTTATATTCTGTTTAACTGAAACATCTTTCTAGGGTCTTTGGTATCTTTCACTTTTTTTGACATAAAATTTATTTTTTTGCCTTGTTGGTCTTTTTAAACTTTCACATTTCTCTGTTTTTATCTATAGCTTCATCTATTTATCAAAGCCCCCATGAGCACTGCCCTACTCTTATTCTCCTTCCCAGAGATCACCACTGAGATCAGTGTAGTATATATCCTTCCGAAAACCTAAACCCTATTTAGGTTTTTATACACTCATTGCACTGGTTTGTGGTTTCTTTAAAATAATGCAGAACTCAGGATCACACTGTAATGTATCTTCCTACAACTACATTGTCTCCTTTAACACTCTATACACACTAAAACAACAGGTCTTACCATTTACAAATGGACTCATATATTTTTTAATACTTTCAAGTCACTTTACAAATTATTTGCAAAAGGGGCAGTTCAGGGTTAGTAAAAACAAAGCAAAATGAAACAGAACCTCATGACAATTTTAGTAAGAATTTAAACAGAGCAAATCTCAAACTTTCATTCCATATTTTCCTGGTCATAAAGGCATATATATTTGGAATGGGCAATACACTCTCTCAATGTAATTAACTGTCACCAACCAACATTCATGCACCTAGGACAACAGTCATTCATAAATACTAATTCTTGATTTCAATACATTTCTAAAACATTCTGGCTTATCATTATTTTTCATTCTTCTCCAACTTGCATGGACAAAAATGCACTACTTGAATTTTTGCAATCTTTTAAAGCTTATAATTTTGTTGAGGAGAAGCCAGCCATTTTCTTTGCTCCACAACCATAACACATTTTCAGTTTTATATTTATAAAATATCAAATCAGAGTAATCACTCACATCGGCATTTTTATTTCACATCATCTATTTTCTTTCTTTTTTGCTTTAAAACACAGAATTTATTAAGTGTACATAGGATTCACTGGTTGAATAAATTCCACAATGTATGTAGATTACATGCTGAAATGCTACTTCTTTTTTTTTTGTTCTAAATCATCCCTTTATTTATTTTTTAAAAAGTTTATTGTCAAGTTCTTTCCATATAACACGCAGTGCTCATCCCCACAAGTGCCCTCCTCCATGCCCATCATCCCCTTTCCCCTCTCCCCCACCCCCATCTGCCCTCAGTTTGTTCTCGGCATTCAAGAGTCTCTCATGGTTTGCCTCCCTCCCTCTTCCCATTTCCTCTCTTCTTCTCCCCCATGGTCCTCCGTTAAGTTCCTCCTAATCCTCCTATACGTGCAAACATATGGTGTCTGTCCTTCTCTGCCTGACTTATTTCTTTCGATCTTCTGCCTTCAGCACCTGTCCAGGTACAAACAGTACCAAGTAAACTTTAGGGCACAAACATCATAAAAGAGAAAGAAACTACTACCTGTCCTCTTAGCAAAACAGTATGGTTCAGGTTCTTATCACCAACTATCACATGATGTGTGCTACCTATGGAGTAACTAACTCGAAAAGAACACATTTCACTCTGCTCTGCCCTTAGAAAAATATATTTGTGCAATGATTCTTGAGTCTGGGAAAATTCATCCAGGATACTGTCATCTGAATACTCATAATCTGAGACTGTGTTTATACAAGAAATTTCATTATCATCATTAGTATCTAGAGCACTATCTTTCTCTTCACATTCATCTTTTGATTAATCTAATAATTGTGAAATGTCTTCTTCACTTTTTTCCTCTTTGCTGTTATGGGTGAAAAAAAATTCTGAGTTCTCAACTATGTTCAATGAAAGTCAGAAGCCAACTGCAATGGTGGGATCTCCAGTCTTCTGTAACTTCCTGACGGATAAGGCGGCACTTCAGGCAACACAATTAGAACACTGAAGGACGGTGTGATAGTGAATTCTATCTCACCTCTGCATTATCATTCTCCAGTTTTCTTAGACTTTTTAGTGGAAATAATCAAGAAACAATAATTTTATGTGATTCCTGGGATGATGAAATAGCAAAATGTTCCAGACACAGAAAAAATTAAATCATTAAAGATCCCAAAATACATCTCAGATTTATAAAAGGGTCCAATGAATCCATCGGGTGAATGCAAGACAGAATGAGCTTTATTCTTCTTTTTAAAAAAGCATGGTATTTCTCTTTGTTTCTTTGAAAGACCTTTAAGAAACTCAAAAACTGAAATTAGGTCCAAAGGAACCTGATGGTATGGTATACTGAAGATTTAGGATCATTTTTTGTGATATTTTTAGCATTCTTCTGAAGATGCTGCATAGATGTGTTAGCTGTTCTCTGTTGTTAAACAATTTAGACTGTCTACATTTTCAGTTATAAACAATACACACACACACACATATATATATTACACACACATACATATATATATTACACATACACACACATATATATGTATGTATACACACCATACACATACATGCACGCACACCCACACACCCATTGCTTATGGACAAGTGTTTGTCTAACCTAGAGCAAATTCCTGAAGTATGCTTTCTGAGTCATAGGATATGCAGATTTTTTATTTTAATATATAGAAATATCTGTATCAGATGCCTGCGTGGCTCAGTCAGTTAAGCTCTGGATTCTTCATTTCAGCCCAGGTCATGATCTCATGGTTTTTGAGATCAAGCCTCTCATCGGGCTTTGTGCTGACTGCACAGAGCGTGCTTGGGATTCTCTTTTTCCCTCTCTCTCTTCCCTTCCCCCGCTTGCTCGTTGGTGCACACAGGTGTGCACTTTCTCTCTTTCAAATAAGTAAACATTAAAAAAAAGAAAAACAAATATCTGTATCAGTTTATCTTCCCACCAGCAGGATATGATGGTTGACTTGTTTTTTCACAACTTCAACTAAGGGAGGTATTACCAAATTTTCTAATTTCTGACAATGTGTTGGGTGAACAGTGTCCTCATATTGTGTTCACTTGCATTCACTGATTTTTAAGTTCTTTGACTCAGAACTTTAACATATAAACACATTTCTGAACTTAACTCATAATTCTAAGATATAGTACCTTCCTAAATATGTAAATCCTTTGCCTAAAATATATCTGGCTAACAAAACCCCAAGTATGTACCCTCACATTTCTCAAAGAAAGTAACTACAGTATCTTCTGAGTAAACAATTTAAAATTATCCTTTGGAAAGAGACATTTAAAATGGCAAGAAAAGGACATTTTTTGGATTTCAAAGTATAATTCTAAAGATAGGATTTTTACCTAGATGCATTACAAATTTACAACTTAAAAAATGAAAGCATCTGTAAGTAATATCAGTTTTAAAATAAAATTCTAGGTGCTCTGCCAAGTGAAATCAATGGATCATTATTCATGACATGGATATGATTTCTGAGGAAGGTTTTCACTTTAGAATAAAATTTTGAGTGATTTGTTCTGCTCTAAAATCTACACTGACTTACTCTGTCACTATCAAAATTATATAATGACAAAACACTTCCCGGCAGAATGAGAAGCAAATGATAATTTGGAGAGATGAGGCGATACACTAGATTAGGATAGTTAGAGCAAGAAGGATATGAAAAACATGTTGATGACATGGCATTTAAGAAGAACTGAGGAAATCTGGATGCTGCCTGGAAAGAATGAAACATTATACTTGAACATATTTATTTTATATTTTTGAAACTGCATCTTTCTCCTTTAAATGTCTCAGGGAATATCCAAAATACAAATTGGATAGAAAGACTAGAATAAGAACTTTTGCCTCAAGGTTATGCTACAGTGAACAAATGTCCTAAGAGTGTTTAGAAAGAAAGCATCACGATTACAATGCCAATAATCAATCTGAACTAACAGCGATAGTTCAAAGGCACTAATATCTTTAAGCAAGCTGGAAATCTAAGGGGGAAAAAGGTATAGACTTCAGATACTTAAATACTAGTTTAAAATACATTTTAGATCAAAATTTCCTATTTCGTGGCTATTTACAATCAATTTTATTTCTGCTAAAAAAAGAGAAAGTTGATTATATTATTTAGTGTTCCTGGCTTGCTTTTTTTCATTTAAAAATATTCAGATGGAGTTTTCTTTTAGATAATTTTTTTTACATTTTTAAAAAATGTTTATTTACTTTTGAGAGAGAGAGTGTGTGTGTGAATGGGGGGAGTGGCAGAGATAGAGACGGAGACACAGAATCTGAAGCAGGCTGTAGGCTCCGCACTGTCAGCACAGAGCCCGATGTGGGACTCAGACTCGCGAACTGCGAGATCATGACCTGCACCAAAGTTGGACCCTTAATCAACTGAACCACCCAGGCACCCCAGTGGACTTTTCTTAATACAAAATACATAGCATCCAGTTTGGAAAGTATTTCAGCATTTGAAATATTTCCTAAACTTATCTTCCTTATAGAATATGTTCTTTGGAACGACATACTGAGGACAAACAGAAAAGTTAGATAAAGTACAGAAGGGGCACCTGGATGGCTCAGTTGGGTTAAGCATCTGACTTCGGCTCAGGTCATGATCTCACGGTTTGTGAGTTCAAGCCCCATGTCGGGCTCTGTGCTGACAGCTCAGAGCCTGGAACCTGCTTCCGATTCTGTGTCTCCCTCTCTCTCTGCCCCTCCCCTGCTCACACTCTGTCTCTCTCTCTCAAAAACAAATAAACATTAAAAAAAAATTTTTTTAAAGATAAAGTACAGAAAATAGCTACTTGATGGTACCTAATAACTAACAAGACAGCAAGGAATTACTAAGCCAAGATCTGGGGCAGGACAGAGACCCAGGGAATGTGTTGATTCCTGAGGAAACAGCTGAGGGTGAGTACGAGGAATAGCCTGGCTCTGGACCAAGACACCAATGGGCTGCACACCAGGCATAAGAAATACACTGGAAGCAATAATGGCAGCTTTTGAATCTTTGAGTCATCTCAAGCCCAGATAAAATGACAGATTATTTGGACTAAGTGATGCCAGAGTATTTTCAGTGCCTTGAGATGTCTTGTAGAAGCAAATGTGACTCTTTCAGGGAAAATATAACATCGAATTATTTCTAGAATGATTCTGCAAATATAATGCTTATAATATAATTAAGACAACCAGACATCAAAAAGATATAAGAACGAAAATGAACAAAAACAACAAGCAAGAGAAACAGATCCGTAAGGACTCCAGGTAATTGAATGATCAGATACAGACTTTAAGATAATGTTGCTTATTACCATGTTCAAAGACACAGATAAGACAGAGAACTAAAAATGATTAAAAAAATAAATTACATGGGCATGAAAGATACTAACACCCCTCATATTTTTATTAAAGACAAATAATTTTTAAAATACTTAATCCTTCTGATTTTTAAAATAAGTATCTTTGAAAAATATTATCTGCTATTTATTAAGTTATTTATCATCTGTCTGATCCTGCTTAGAAATTTAATATAGATTTCTTTCACTTAATCTGCACATCTCTTGAGAGGTAGGTATTATGTCAATGAAGAAACTGAGGATCAGAGAGGTTAAGTAACTTGCTTAAGGTCAGCTGTTAAATAACCAACCAAGTATTCAAAACCATGTCTGTCTGATCCAAAGTCTACACTCTGAAAGATATGCCGGAAAAAAGAGTTCAAATTTTACTTACGCAAATCAAGAGGTCTCTTGATATATGTGCTAGAAGATGCCAAGAAAAGGAGAAGTCCCTAAACGAAAAATCTAGGACCAAACCTGTATATAGTATATACTTAAACTGCTTGTTAAATCTCTGATGAGTCTACAAATTAATCAGAGTTTTATAGTGACATAATAAGGGATGATGTATTTTCACTCCTCAGAGATTTTGCCAAACCTACATTTCAATAAAGAATTCCTGAGGTGCCTGGGTGGCTCAGTCGGTTAAGCATCCAACTCTTAGTTTTGGTTTAGGCCATGATCTCACAGTTAGTAGGGCTGAACCCTGTATTAGGCTCTGTGCAGAGCCTGCTTGGGATTCTTTCTCTCCCACTCTCTCAGCACCTGCCCACTCTGTGCATGCACATTCTCTCTCAAAATAAATAAACATAATAAAAAAAAAAAGAAATAAAAGAAAAAAGTAACATACAATGTATAATATATAAATGTTTAAGTTTACAAATAGATATATACACACATAGAGATACAAAAATTTAAGTTTAGTATAATATAAACCACATATTCATAGACATGGTTCTTCTGGTCTCACTAGCTGCAGCATCAGCAATAGCAAGTGGCAAAAGGCCACTTGAAGAAGTATAAGAAGAGATAAGCCAGGCACAAGTATGTTTCAGCGGGAAGAGCTTTGCCTGAACACACACTAAATGCATAGGTTGTAGCCGATCCTCTACTTAATTCACAAAAAGAATCCTTTAGGAAAAGTTAGCATCATAAACCTTGTGCATCAAGAAAGAAGTCCTACTAAGATCACAGTACATAAAGAAGAAATCAAGTCAATGGAGAGTAGATTCTTACTCTCCCAGAACTAGATTCAACTGCAGTAAATTTACAGATCTCACTTTCATGGATGATAAACTGGATAAAACTTTTGAAGCTCTCTGATGTCAGAAGAAATTGGGCAATGAAGAAAAGCCGAAGAGCCTACTTTAAACAAAACTATTGTGCACAAAACTGTTGTGTAGATCATTCCATACATAAATGTACAGCAAAACAAAATGAAACAAAATAGCAAAGTACGGTTTTAATCTAAAACTGGCACAGCCAATTCCTGCAACCCTTCTCCCATAAACAAATAAATAATAAACAAATAAATAAACGCTTTAAAAGAAACAATAATTTTTAAACATCTACTATGGGTATTACAGTAGGTATAAAGAACATTTAGATGTTAAAAAAAAAGATATTTGGCACAAACTAGAAAGAAACCAAGATATGAAAGACGTATGAAGAGCAAAACATATCTACTCAAACATAATGAACTCTGTATGCCACAAGCACTGACAGGCAGTACCACGTCTATGTTTTCTTTTTACTCCTCAACATAAGGCAGTGATGTAAATATTCCCTTAAATTTCCTTAAGTACATGAAAAATTAGTCTTTGTGCTACAGACTGAATGTCTGTGTCCTCCCCAAAATCCATATGAAACCTAACGTAATGGTATTAGAAGGTGAGGCCTTTGTAAAGTGATTGGCTTATAAAGGCAGAGCCCTCACGAGAGGGCTAGTGCTTTTATGAAACAGCTATCTCAGAGAGCCCCCAGTAGTGCAATGCTCTCCAGACCCAGAGAGCCGGCAGCACGGAATTCTAGCCTGGGGGACCCACAGGAGGGAGCCAGGGGCACAGGGCCACCAAAGGGGCAACATGACCTGGAGCTCTGGGGGCCCAATTCTTGCCCAACAAAACTACAGGAACAGAAATGCTGCCCCAGTGGGTCTGGAAGGCAGGATCCCCACCCCAGTGCACCTGGAGGGCAGAGCACTGAGGAAAGATTTGGCTCAAACTTAAGGTTTAAACTTAAGGAAGAACAATCTGAAAGTAATAGAGAGCACTGCCTCAAAATGAATCATACACTGAGTCTCGGCCATATTCGATTTAGATGGTATTTATAATTATAAAATGAAACATATTACAAAGTGTTCAAGTCAGAGTTAACAAATGAAAGGATTATGCCTTTAAAAAACTGTCACGGGGGGGGNCCTGCTTCGGATTTTGTGTCTCCCTCTCTCTCTGACCCTCCCCTGATCACGCTGTCTCTCTCTCAGAAATAAATAAAACATTTAAAAATTAAAAAAGAAAAAATGTCACCAGGGCACTTGGGTGGCTCAGTTGGTTAAGCGTCTGACTTCGGATCAGGTCATGATCTCACGGTTAGTGAGTTCGGCTCCTTGGCAGGCTCTGTGCTGACAGCTCAGAGCCTGGAGCCCGCTTCGGATTCTGTGTCTTCCTCTTCCTCTCTGCCCCTCCCCTACTCACACTCGGCCTCTCTCTGTCTCTCAAAAATGAATAAACATTAAACAATTTTTTTTATTAAATGTCACCCACATAAACTTAAAAACTGAAATATGTAACATTCACCTCTGGAGTTACATCTGGTTTCACTGTACTAAATGACAGAGCAAGCAAGAAAGGAATGTGTTTGTTTTAAATCAAGCTATATGTGTTGATATTCAGCTTTACAAAGAGTCCAAAATATCTGAATATTTTAATAATGTATAATAAAAATACTAAAATTAATGAAATAATGCCATCTGATCTAAAGCACTGAAAAGGGGAGGGGGGGGGGTGTTAAAAAAAATACATTACCTGCAGTAATTTTCTTGCTTAGCGACCTTGGCCAGGGAGAAAATGCAGTCAACAGTTGCTAGGTGATGTACTGCTTTACACAAGGAGTGATAGTGTTCACTGAAATCCCTACAAAAGCAACAACAACAAAAAGATGAGCACATTGATTTCGTCAAGCTATAAAAGCTATAGAATAAGTAATCACTTTATTAGCTAACATGAGCATAAGCAAAATAACCAGGGATACCTAAGAAACATGGAAATTATACTGAAATGCTTTTCAGTTTAACATGATAACTTGATTACAGAGGCTTCTTTTGTTTCATTTGGATAGAACTACATATATTTAAAATAGCTTGTATGAAAAGATGTCTACTAGTAATACCATACTACACATTTCATTTGACCAAGACAAGTCAACGTAGATATAACACAAATGTAGTGATCATTTTCATTCGGCTTAAATAACATGAACTATCCAGATGGTCAGCCTTTGTGCTTCTCCTTGATAGCATCATCCAAACTAGGATTAACAGTTTCAATATCCTTCTCTCACACTGAATCGGAAGCTTCTCGCTGGTACAGTCCATGCTTGCCTGATTTGCCTATCATTATCAAGCCCTAACATAGAGCCCCTAACTTTGGTATACAGTAGACATTATAATACATTTTGTTAAGGCAAGCAAAAAAGTATTTTTTTTCAGTGATCTTCAGTTATCTTCTTAAAATGCATATATAAATTAAATTTTAGATTTATTTTTAAAAAGATTTTATTTTTAAAAAGATTATTGCCTCAAATCTTTGGCGAATTAAATAGCTGGTGATTAAAAGCTTAAAACATTTTTATTGAAATATATACTTAAAAAATAGGATTTGCAAGTACATTCTTTCTATTTTTTTTACCTAAAGTATTCCATTATCTACTATCACAGGTATACTTTACAACCTTTCAAAGAAGACTCCCCCCCAAAATGAGAGTATTATGCTGAATGCTTCTCTTAAAAAATATTTCTCCGTTGTACTATGTTTCAGAAACTTTAAGATGTAATCTGTCTGCTTCTTAAATCCAAAGTTTTAGAGTACTCCCTAGCTTGAAAAAGATATCGAGATTAAGCTACTAGGTGATCAGTTATTCCTATATTATCACTATATTGATTTTTTAGAATCTGTAATGATTTTTCAAGTAATATTATAAAGGTATTCCATGTAAATGACTTTTCCAACCAGAAGCAACATTTTAAGTATCCAGTTTTATTTTTGTGTTAACTTTATGAACTGAAAAATACATTTACAGTATATTTTATACCTCTTTGTCTGAACAGAGTATAATAAATATAATTTGTCTATTGCTCACTGAATTAATGTTCATTAAAACAAGCAAGAATTCCACTAACAGTGTTAAGAGTCTGTGCAAAATCCCAAGCACAAAAGAGATTGGACACTGGTATCAGAAAGATAATGTTCTGTTTTCACCTTATGTTTTTTTTTTTTAACATTTGTTTATTTTTGAAATGGAGAGAGATAGAGAGAGAATGTGTGAGTGGGGTACAAGCAGAGAGAGGGAGACACAGAATCTGAAGCAGGCTCCAGGCTCTGAACTGTCAGCACAGAACCTGACGTGGGGCTCAAACTCGTGAACCACGAGATCATGACCTGAGCTGAAGTCAGACGCTCAACCGAATGAGCCACTCAGGTGCCCCCTGTTTTCACCTTAAAAGCTCAGGTCAAGATCTCATAGTCCTCAGTTTGGGCCCCACATCGGGCTCTGCACTGCTTGTTTAGGATTCTCTCTTCTTCACTCTCTGCCCCTCTCCTACTCACGTCGTCTATGTCTTTCTCAAAATAAATAAATAGACTTAAAAAAAATGACTCGGTTTTGAAGATGCAACATGCCACATGCATCAAATATTCCTGAGTGACTACTCAGTGATCATGCCTTCTCATTTCTGGTCTAACTTCAATTTCAAATCTAACACTGGTTTATCTCTTGAGCTGTGTCCTATTCTGTCCCTGTTCTAATCACTGACCCATCTGGTCTTCCTATCTTGGCATTCTCTGTTTTGCCAATGAGCAGTCAGTCACATTTTACGTTTCTGCTTTTACCTCTCTCGATGTGAATATCAAAATATCTTTGGCATTAAACCTCAGTCATTTTTTTCATACTCTCTCCTTCCCAGGTCTTGTCCAGGCCACCAAGACCCTAATTTAATTTGCTACTATCTAGGAGACATCGGTTGAGGAGGGTAACTGTTCCTGATGATATTCTAGTTTCTGGAATTGAAATGAGTGACACAACTCTCAGTGGGTACCATTTCAGTTAAAAGAAAAAGAAAAAAGAAAGAAAAGGAAGAGAGAGATAAGGGAATTATTTTGATATAGCCAATAATGTTCTTTCTCATGTCAACTATATATATAAAATATGTGAATTAAATTTTTAGAAAGTGTCATAAACCTTTAATATCACCATTGTAACTCTTACAAAGTCTTGTTTGACTTCTTGATCTTTCTCCATTTGCTACACTTTCCCAGATTTCAAAGAGATTATCCATACCTAGAAAATGACAAGCTAAAAAACGGGGAATTCAAATAATAATCTGATAGACTAGGATTACATCATAACATGAAATTTTATCACTAAGCCACCAACCAACTTAAGAATGAAGCCATTAATTTCTGGTCAAAGGATATTGTTAGGTCTACAGGAAAAAGATTTAAGGCACTTGGGTTCTAAAGCTGTTATGACAGTTTACCATCAGATGTTGCCCAATGCCATCTGAAGTTAACAAAAAGAAAGTATTTTATTTTTTATTTACAAATTTATTTCTAAAATATTTAACTACTTTATAGGAAACATTAAAACTTATTTTTTTTAAAATCTGCGATCGAGATTATTCAACATCCACAGCCCATCTTCTGGAATACAGAAGAAGAGACTCATTTTTTTAGAGACGTTTCCATTTACTTTTGAAAGAAGTTTCTTTCAGCCTTGATTTCTTGCAATATTTTGATCAAAAGTAGTATGACTAATGCGTAATGGTTAATATCTCAATAAGAGACATACATGTGTATAGCTGGTATTCAATCCTCTGTCAGGTTCATTGAGGTTAATCATTTTTTAAAATGACATCATATTCACACCACCTGGCACCTTAATAAATACTGTGCTTAACAATGTTGTTCTCAAATGAGGGCTCTAGCTGCAAAAGCTATAGCTAAAATTCAACCAATATTCTTTTTTTAGATAAGAGCATTAATGTATTTTTCTTATTTTGAAAGTAATGTAAGTACACTAAAGATACTTTCGGTATCCTGTCTTTGCAAAGTAAATTAAAATCTCCAGTAATCTCACCTTGCAGAAATAATCAGTTAGTATTTGAGGATATATATGAAGACATTTCTCCAAAAAAGATACATAAATGGCCAATAAGCATAATGATAACATAACAGTGGCAAATATATATTTAATCTTTTAAGATAAAAGGTTTGTATGCTGTGAATGTATGTGAATTTACACATTACTGTTTTGCATCCTTTCTTCACTTAGCAATGCAGCATGAATATCATATTCTTCTGTGATGTAGTATTTAATGTCAGCTTACTCATGGCAATTCTCAAAGTAGTGCTATGATGAAAGTAGAATTTGCCAGGGTTAATTTGGTAGAAGGGCCCAGGCAGAGGGCTGAAACAGTAAGAACGGTATGCAGAAATGATGGAGTGTTATTAGGGAACAAGGGAAGGGACAAATCAAAGAGACATTTCAAAGGCAAAAAAGACAAACAGGAATCTGATAACAGACAGAGGGACAAAAAGGAAGGCAGAATCAAGGATAATGCCAAAGTGTTTGCCCTGGGAGATCTGAACTTCCTTTAGTCTAGAATATTAACAATGAGAACATAAACCTGATCTGTAAAACTGTGTATACTATGAATAGAGTAAATATGTATCACCTCACCAAATTGCAGGATCCTAGAATGTGGTCCCTGAAGCCTGGAAGGAGTCTAATTTTCATGTCTCAGTGATAACTGTAAGGGGAAAACCAGGAGAACTAGAGATTCAAAGGCCCTGAAAACTCTTAAAATGGGACACTGAAAGTGAAGTGGAAAAGGAAATGAATACACCACTAAGTTTCTATCCCTGGGTCCACGACAAGGAGTCAAGATAACCTCAAGAGATTCAGGACAAGTAAAGTGGAATATCTTTCTGATGCTATTAATTCAAGACTCCTCTGGGCAAATATCTACCTTTTAAAAACTGTCAAGTAGTATTTTTTGTTTACTTGCCAGACTGGTTACTTAGCTCCCTGGAGAATCTCACTGAATATTTACTGTTAAAGGTTTTAAAGAGAAAGACTACCAAAGAGATTTCTGTTTAGAGTGATGCCTATGGATTCACCACAGGCAGTCTCGACAAACTGATGGTAGAGGGTACAATCTATACCACCAGACACTCTACACTGAATCTCAGCTCCAACCAATGTAGGCAACTTACTCCTGATTTCTGATTCTCAGCTGATCTATTTGTAAATTGGGGGTAATAATATTTCACTCACAGATATCGTCTGAGGAATAATAAAGTGCTTAGATGAGTGGCTCATGGCTGTGGACTCATGAAGGTCAATGGTATGCCTTCTTTCCCAACTCCAGTCTGGCAGCAGCTTGAACTTAGCTCCGGTGGGAGTGTTTACATTACAGAAATCAGCAAGCACCACAAATACTACTATTCTTCCAGAGAGCTGTTTATCACTTATTTACCAGCACACCATGGAATTAACCCTGTCCACATGAACAGATGGCTATTAATAAATCCATATATAAAACATTTCTTTGAGGCAATGGCAAGGGCAATTCAAAAGAAAATCTTATAAAAAACAAAAAATGTGTGAGATTATTCTAGATTCAACTATAAAAGAAACATAGTAACAAAATGCAACATGTGAAAGTTGATTTGAGCTTTCATTTAAAAATCGGGGAGGGGGGTACAGAATTAAAGAAACTCAATATTCCTTAAATTAATATCAATTTTTTAGATGTGATAATGGTATTAAGATTATAGAGTAGAATGTTCTTAGCTTTAGATGTATGCTTAATTAAGTATTTTGGGGGGGGTGAAGTGTTAGAATGTCTAAAATGTATTTTCAAATGGTTTAGAAAAAAAAGCATATGAGAGATATAAAACAAATGTGGCAAAATGTTAACATTTGACAAATGTAGGTGTATTAGTGTTCATTTCAACTTTCCCAGATTTAAAATTCTTTAAAATAAAAAGTTGGAAAATACATATGATGTAAAAAAAGAAAAATTAAATGGAGATAATAAACACAGAACAACTAAACTCTACTTGTCCAACTCTGAAAATATTAAGCCTTTTTGTAAGAAAAGTACATGATGTCCAAGGTGGAATTTCAAAAAGTGACTCCACCAAACATCCTTAGCAACTAAACGAAGGTACAGTAACATTCAAGTATATTAGGTCTCTCATTAAGAACTAAGATGAGCTTGCATTTCAGTGGATTAAAAATAAAATCAGAGAACACATGTACTCAACTATTTTATGGCAGGTCACAAGCAGTAATCTCTACTTTTCTTTTTGATGGAAAGATTTTCCGGTCTATTTCTCATAGCAAAAAGTCAGATTATATTTTTCATTGTAAACTCACTCTAGAAATTCAAGCCATTCAGCACTGCAGTCAAGGACTAGCTGCTCCCGGAGCTGATTCAGATGTCTGTAATTTTCTACAATGAAAGGAGAGTGAAAGCGGCTCACAGCTTTTGTGCTAGAAGAGGGGAAGAAACATAAATAGGAAATCAAGGTTAGTAAGAAACCACTAACACCATCACTTCAGAAAATTAAAGTAGTTATTTATTATTCTCTGATGAACCTTGAAAGTAAATACATGTAAACAGAGAACATTCTTTATTATGGTCCTGAATTCTATTGATTCCAAACATCTCTGTTGTAAATAAGGTACTTGGAGTTCATAGGACTTTGTTCAGGAAGCTCTAAAATGCATTTTAAATTATATCCATATGACAAAGTCAAAGTGTATAGTTTCCATGTCATAAGCAGAAAGCTTTCTTCTTTAAATTACACTAAATGAAAATGCTTGATTAAAAAAAAAAAATCAAAAGCATCTAAGTCCTGACAAAGCTGGATACACTGATGATGGTCATAATACTCTATGTTTTAAACTTTTCTGTATGGCTACAGTATTTCAGTGAAAAAAAGAAAACTATAAAGAATTACCAAAAAAAAAAAAAAGCAATGCATTAATTCAGGAGGCAATCAAAGAAGAGTGCTTCACGGTCTAACTGTAAATTGATAGTGACCCCAGAGGGGAAGAAATACCATATGCTCCTCTTCTGGGCTTGTATATAATCTCCGGGGCTTTATCAAGAAGCTGCAGAGCACAAGAGAGGACGCCACAGGTCCCCAGTCAAAAAGTCTGGCCCAACGCTCTAACTCTGCCTGCCACTTACTTGCCCTGTGTGACTTTGGGCAAATACAACTGATCTTCTCAAAACATCACTTTCTTCACCTATAAAATGGGAATAATGACAGTATCTACCTCATAGGTACTGTTGACAGGATAAGATAGTGCTTAGCAAGGTACGAATGTCCGATGTCATTAGTACCCAATGTTAGGAACTGTTTTGTGGATGTGATGATTATTATCACTCTTGATGTTATTATTATGATTGGACCTTTGAGAAGAGAAGGTCAGAGTTGAGTGACAGGCAGGTGATGACAGAGTGCACTCTGTTCTTTGTTTGCTCCCCTACTCCTGTTACAATTATGTTTAAATTGGCAAGTTATTGGACTAGGGATGAGACTTTGATATGCAAAATCTGACTGATATCTAACCTATCCCTATCGAGGTTCCAATAGCCATGTAACATATAAAAAGTAACAATGAACCTCCCCCAAACTATCTTATTTATTCATTCAATTTACATCATTGAATGTTCAAAAGATGCTGACATAGATTTATATCTTCCTTGGTGCTTCTGAATTATCATGTAGATTTCTATGCAAACCTATTTGTCATAGCTTTCTCTTCTGACAAAATTCATTCAGTGAAACATTTCAGTTTCTTAGATAATCAGATGCACAATTTTAAATAATTTCTCTTCATAAATCATATTTTGATTCATTAGCTGTAGTACAGGACAAAAAAAGAAAGGATACTTGCAAAGAGAGAAAATATCCCCTAAAAACAAAATACCCAAATCTCAATTATGGCTTCTAGTAACGTAAAAAAAAAAAAAAAAAAAGTTTTCAAGCTAAAGAAACACATGATTGTGCCTTCAGGATTCTTTGCTAGTGGCAATAGATACTCATTTTCTTTTTGAATTAAAATTAAGATTATAATAATCGTTCATACATGTCAAAATTTTCTCCCATCCTTAACACAGTTCCTTCATACAATCACCAGCTACTAGGCCCTCTTCTGCTTACTCAGGCAAATCTAACATTTTCATCTCAAGTTCATGCAAACATATTAATAACAGTAGTAATAAACAGTTCACAAAGAATACGACTCACAGAAGTACAGACTTCTCTAACACACTTCTGTAAATGAGTCCCCTTTGGGGTATTAATGTTTAACCAAGGAGAAAAGGCAGTCTCAACGTGGTTCTCTAATTTTGTTTTGATTAAATTTGTTTTCATCAATTCATGATATAACTTACAAAAAAGAACATGTAAAGAACTATTATAATTATGTGGCATGGAAAGCATCAAGAATGAATAAATGCAGAGAGAGCTCAAATGGCAGAAAATGAAATTTCAGCATCTTAAAAAAAGCTTCAGGTATGGCATTCATCAGAAAATTCAAGCAACCAAATTAATTTCATAACTGAAGATCCCCCAACATTTTTTTCATGTGTTAAAAGTGTACTGAGATGTAAGAATAAAACAGTAATTTATAAAACAAGAAAATAACTATAGACAAGTAAGATACTCTTTGGAAAAAATGTTTTAAAATCAATGATAAAAAGAGTCTAAAATAATTATTTATTTGGTTAAAAGTCCCATAAGAAAACCAAAGGGGAAGAATCACATTTAATGTCAAAAATGTGGTTATTATCATTCCAACAGCATACAGGTGTATATGTTTATAATGTGTCATTCTAATTCATGTTATTAAGAAAAAAATGTATTTTTAAACCTACCTTCCAACCTTTACCCAATCAGTTGGTATACAAGATACAGCAGAGTTCTTTACTTCAATCATAAACTAAAAGAAATAAAAGTCACATATTTAAGTGACTAACCACTGTATTTTTAAAGTTTCCTCAAAACTGCACTATAAATTTAGTAAATATTATTCTAAACATTCAAAATAAATCCAACTGTTAATAGGGAAGTTCATGTATGTCCATACAACCAAATACTAACCATTAGGGTTGCAATACTTGGTATAAAATACAACTTGTATTGAGCAAAAGTTTATAATAAGCATATAACTTGGCAATTTAATGTTTACAACATTACCGTGTGCATACTACAAATGGTGATTTTTCTTTAGTGGCCTCTTTCATTTATTAGTACCCACTCACTTAAGAAATCTATTACTCAGTAATAAGATGGAATTTCTAAGTACATACAACTTTAAAATATCAATTATGAGGTGCTATACCAGTATGAATTGTGATCCATCCCCTATTCTGAACAAAAGAGGATTTATTGTCACAATTTTTATACATTGAGCCTAATATCTAAAAGTCTACTAATGAAAAAGCAATGATTTCTTCTGCTATTAGAAGATATTTCTTCCCATGTATGTTTTAAGTTTTCACTTATATGAACTATGTCTTTATAAAGCCAACTGTGTTCTGCAAGCAAGCTTTTCTGAAATCAGCCAGTAAAGTGAAATCAACTACTTCTATCACGCCTCTCATTTTTAGCATTAGTTGTATGGCATCTCTTTTCCTCCTGCTTACTCTCCTGTATTACTGCAATGAAATTCAATGTTTTATTTAAATGAATAAACACATAAACATTTTGTACAAGAGGGAACCCAGAAGCTATGTAGCTACGAATAATTTTTATGTATACCAGTTTCCTAACATTTTAGGTATTACAATATGCATATTATTAGCAGCGTTGGCTTATCTTTTGAGTTTTTCTATGTAGTTTTTCATAGAAATTATATTTCATAGAAACAATATAGAAATTATTGGGGTGACTGGGTGGTTCAGTCAGTTAAGTGTCTGACTCTTGGTTTCAGCTCAGGTCATGATCTCATGGTTCATGAGTTCAAGTCTGACATCGGACTCTGTGCTGTCAGTGTGGAAATTGCATGGAAGTCTCTCTCTCCTCTTCTCTCTCTCTCTCCCTTGCTTGTGCATACTCTTTCTCAAAATAAGTAAATAAACATAAAAAAAAAGATTCTGCTTAAAAAAATAATATAGAAATTACTGGTTAATTTTAAGAATTTTCACTCTGAGAAAAAATTTTGGAACTAATGAGGCCTTCTCATATGGAGAGAAATTAATACAATTTCCAGTCTGCCACACCCAGTTAAACAGTTAAGAGTGAAGAGTCTATAAAAGTTCCCCTTGGCTACAAAAAGTAACTGAGGAAAAAACCCACAAAACAAATATCACTGACAAGAAAGATAAAAGCACTTTAAAATTATGCTAAAAAAATCTACTTAAATATTATCTTTAAATGTTCTACAAGAAGGCATGTTGATCCTTTTATAAAATAATTCTGGGAAGAGCTACGCTTGCAGTAAACTGCGAAACACAGGACCACAGTGGCTCACTGATACTTGGGAGCAGCACATCTAGATTCACAGAGCTCCAAAGGAGCTACTAACGAAAGGAAGGTAGAATTTTTGAAAGAAGTTAAAACTGCCTCACTGGGCAGCCAGGGAGGTTGGCTTACTTAAGTAATTTGCCATAAGAGGGCAACATGGGGCACCGATTCAAATTTGTGCCTTCTATACAACACAAATTGCTACTAGTCATGGCCCTTTGGAGCATGCTGGGCACAGTGTGGACCAAACGGTTCAATCTTTAAGTATCAGGGTGTCTACTCTAAGGACTACTGATCCTCAAGGAAGCCATATGCAGAGCCAACACTGGATGAGAGTTGGAAAAGCCCACATGGACCTTATGCTTGTTACACTCTGGGGTAAGTTACTTCTTCAAATTGGTGCTGGTCCTGTATGTCCTCTTCTTCTCAGCTGGGGTTTCTCCAGAAAACAGAGTAGAAAGTTTTTGTTCTCTTCTATACTACATAAGGAATTGGGAATTTTCTATTTCCTTCTACAAATATGCAAAGAATCAGCAGACAGGCCTTTTAAGAATTTTATTGCTACAGAAAAGGAAACCGACTAAAACTGGAAATTAACAAATATTTCAGGAAGCTTAGAAAATTCTCACAGCCACTTCACCTGCTCTACAGTTCCTAAGTGTTCCTTAGGTGTTGATGCAAGAAGTCTGCCCTGATTTGTTCTAGCAATTTCTTGCATACTCCTAGGATCCAATTCTTTGTTGCTTAAATGTCAGATATTGTTACTCAAACTACAGCCTGTCATATCACTGGGCTGGGATCATTGCTAAGTTTGCTTAATTCATTCCAGAAACTGCTCTCTGTTTTCTTCAATATCACACTTAACCCATTCCTACTCTAACGCCTTTTCTTTCTTCTCCTCAAGAATTTTCAAGTATTTTTTTTATTTAGAAGTAGATTCAGGGGCTCCTGAGTGGCTCAGTCTGTTAGGCGTCCAACTTTGGCTCAGGTCATGAATTCACATTCGTGGGTTCGAGACCCATGTCAGGCTCTGTGCTGACAGCCAGCTCAGAGCCTGGAGCCTGCTTCGGATTCTGTATCTCCCTCTCTGACCCTCCCCTGTTCACGCTGTCTCTCTCTCTCTCCTAGAAATAAATAAAAAAACATTAAAAAAAATAAAAAAAAAAAGAAATTTCTTGCCTCAAATTCAACACCTTAATCTAAAGGTTAAGTAAAGAATAAGACAATTTGTATCTCCCTACTTATTTAATTCAATTACTTGATCTCCATACTGTGCTTTTTCTTAAACTTCATTACCACACTGATTAAAACAAAATAAAACATGCTAATCTACTAACCCTTATGAATTCCTGATCAGTTTTCCTCATTTTTACTGTAAAACTACCAGCTGAATACAGGACTGTCCTCCCAAGACTTAAGCTTTATTTTAGTTTGCCTAGTATGAGTTCTAAGATGTCTGGGTTTTATAAAATAAAATGTTAATATTTGTGAGTAAAGTGAAATAAAGACATGGTAGAAAGATTGGGGTCAGGCAGGACTGGGCATCTGACTTGGGAAACTTACCTAACTACTCTGAACCTCAGCTTTCTTGCTGCAAAATGGAAATAACCTTTTTTGTGTTATTATAAAGGTTAAATAACACATCCACGGCACTTGGCACCATTCTGAACAAGTGCTTGATAAATGGTAACGATATTAGTAGTAGTTGTATATTGAAAACATTTACATATAGTGCTTTAGGATTAAAAAGCACTTTTCATGTATTTTAACTCAACTGTCTTTAGGGTAGCCTCACGACACAGGTGATTCTGCTTTGGTCACAGAGCATGTAAGTGGGGGAAGGGGTGCTGATACACGCAGCTTTTCCCCACAGTAACACCAGGTAACCACTTTTCTACCACCTATCTTTTATTACTGTTATTAAATAGTTTTGATCATCTCATTTTCAACAAATTGCTCAGAATAGTGATGCTAAGGTCATGTGTTACGTTGCAAGGTCATGATTGCATAGTGAAACCCAGTGATGCAATTAAATACTTGGTTGTGGGAGGGCAACCAAGTATAAATACTGTCAAATAATTTTTTCTGTTATACAGAGTTCTATGTGGAATACACTGCGAAATGTCTGCCTAAGTCCAAAAGATTCTAGTCCAAATGATAGGCTGACTTAATCAGTGATCTATTAAATGGCACAAGACTAATAAACTTGATAAAGATTATAATTTATTATAGGACTTATTTCAAGTGGTCATACAAATCAACAATATTCTGACTAAATACATAAGTAATGCAAATATTTAAAAATTTTATTTGAGGGGCACCTGGGTGGCTCAGTTGGTTGAGCATCCGACTTTGGCTCAGGTCATGATTTCGCGTTTCGTGGGTTTGAGCCCCAAGTCAGCCTCTGTGCTGACAGCTAACTCAGAGCCTGGAGCCTGTTTCAGATTCTGTGTCTCCCTCTCTCTCTGACCCTCCCCTGCTCATGTTGTCTCTCTCTCTCTCTCTCTCTCAGAAATAAATAAAACATTAAATTTTTTTTAAAATTTTATTTGAAATTAAGCTCTTCCCCACTAGAAAAATATCGGTTTTTCAAAATCTGGAATAAAATGTTCATGCTCTGGAAATTATTCACACATTTCCTAATTTGCTATCTTAAAGTAGAATTTCTCAAATTTCCTCAGTTAGAATCTTTATATTTTATTAAGCATAAGATATAGAAGTAGCATGCGTTAAGGCTCAGAATAAGACCGAAAGGTACAACTACATTTAAAAAGTATACTTCTTCCTGGTTCTCACTCAGATATTTATAATATCAACCTTTAAACAGAACTACACATACCAAACAAAAACAACACACAAAAACAAAAAACATTCTAAATAGCACTTATATAATCTTATGGAAGACTCATTAACTGTAGGTTTTCACTATAATTTTGTTTCTTGTTTTTTTATGGGGTTTTGTTGTTGTTGCTGTTTTTTGCTTTTCATTTTTTAGCAGCTATACTAACTTCAGAAGGAAACCCTGCGCTTTAATCACTATGATCCAATCAACACAGGTGGTTCTCTTCATATCATTCTGCAGGCCAGACATCAAAGACTAACTACTTTCTAGATTTAGGGTAAATGAATCCTATACACTACTATTTACAATAATCATGGTTTTCTATAATACAATTTCAAGAAATAGTATTAAAACACATGTAACATTACCATTGCATGATTTCACCAGGAGACTAAAGTAAATAAACACACAAAACACTGTTACTAAAATCATTCTTATCAAAACAAGGTATATTTTATTTCCAAGGAACAAAAGAAAAAATCTGAAAACAAAGCAAAACAAATTTTCATCCTATCCTTGGATATTTGCTCACATTTTAAAATAGCTTTTCTACTTGACATAAACTAATGCAAAATAAAAATATGTTAGACATTACCTCCTGTCCTGATACTGTCACATACTGTGCAGAAGGATTTTTTAGTATTTTTCGTATTTCTTGCAAATGTACTTGGATCTTGTGAGTGACTTCTTGAATTTCATCCTTCCTCTTTTTTATTAAAGGGAAGTCAGAAAGGTCTTTGAATAATTCTGTTTTATCCCCAATTCTAAAAAACGGGAAAAAAGCAAATATATATATTGAAGCATACTACCTATATCGATCATCAATTCTTTTTCACAGCATGATAAAAGCGCAAAGGGTTGGGAGCTAGGAAAGTGAGGCTCTAATTCCAGCTCTGCTACTAAGTATTTATGGGCAGGTTTCGTAATTTCTTTGAAGACAGACAAAATTATCCTAACATCATTTTCATTTGCAAGTTCATGATGTCCATAGTGTAAATGAGAGATAAAATCAAATATTTGTTGTCTGACTACTCAGAAAATAAGCACAAATATATAGACTGTCTTTTCCCCTTTTCATACAGAGTTCTTAATGGGATGAACTGTGAAATGACTACCTCTTAATGGATAACTCTGTTTTTGTAAGTTTCTAAATATAAGACAGACCACTGCATATCTAGGAAGTGAGTGTAAGATGCCATCTGCCACCCAATTTTAAATTAATAAAATGCTATCAGTTGCTGTGCCTGGACTTTATCTTTTCATCATCTGGTACCTGGAGAAGTACTGTATCTGTCCTAAATAATGAACTGCCCAAGTTTTAGATGGCAGAAGTTTACTTCCAGCTGTAATAAACAGCCGTTAGCATCCAATTTCATTTCTAATATCACAGGCAACTCCTACCATTACTGTGAGGGAAGCTAAGGAATCCATTCACCAAAGGGCAAATACATTAGTTCTTTATTTCCAGCAGTGACAAGAATCTAAGAATCTATTACTTACTTGGCAGCTTGTTCATTAAGTATCTTTAAGAAACGCTCCACTGGACTGAGGAGTTCAGGAATTTCTAAAATAAATGTCTGGAGCAAGTCTGACCGAACGTGGGAGTTAACAGCAGGTATTAATGCTTGAAATTCTGACTTCAGGTGATACAGGGTTTTGACAATCAAGAAGAACTCTTGCGTAGAACACTGAAAATAGAAATATTTTTTAGCTAAATAATACAAGATATATAAACATGATGTTTAATTAGTGGTCTTTTAATTAACAGTCTTTTAAAAGTTAGAATTAGAATAAAGGAGAATTTTAATTTACCCTATAAACTAGTTAATTGCAATAAAGTATTGCTGATACCTAAATGTTCAATCAATAGTTTAAATACTCATAACACGTTAAAGCTCTCAAGTAAACAATTTGGGTCAGGGATAATAAAGCCAATACTTGTTCAATATTTTCTCATTTTAAAATATATTGATCATATAGCAAAAATACAGTAAACAATGTCAAAAATATAAAGAACAATTCTGAAGAAATATCTGCAAGACACATATTAAATGGCATAGTTTTCTCCAGAATAATAAGCTCTTACAAATCGACCTGGAAAAGATGAAAATGCAAAGAATAATGGCTAAGTGAACTGAATATGCAGCTCATAAAAAAAAAAGAATGTCCAATAAGCACTTGATTAACCTCACATATAATTAGAACATGCAAATTAAAATGACAAGATAGCATTTGTCACTTACCAGAATGTCAAAGATTTAAAAGTCTGGTAACAGGTGAGTCACACAGGGTATAAAGAAAGACTCTTTGATATACCATTAGTAGAGGCATATCCTCTTTGAGAAGTAAACTGCATATATCCTTTGACTAAACAATTCCACTTTTAAGAATTAAACTAAAAGTGTAACAAGAAGTGAAAAAAAATGTGGATCTGAGTATTTATAGTAGCACTGTTGGTAGTAATATTAAAAAGATAAATAAGAAACATGTATCTAACAAATGAGATCTTATCAGGAAAAATTCACACCATATAAAACTGTTAAACAGTTGAAAACATTAAGACATCTGTACATAGTAATGTATACATCAATATGGAACTCCATAATTTCAACATATTAAATAAGCACTGTATATGTTTATATAAAATGCCACATATGTATTTATACAGTAAAATTTCACTTTTGACTCTTTATACTATATGCATTATTCTACCTAAATAAAAACATGAACAAAAAATTTTCTAAAGGATACACATGTTAACTTACTCCAGTTACCTCTGGAGAGTGTGTATGCACGGGAAGGTAGAGGAACTTTTTACTCTTTATTTTATACCCCTGTATACACTGTTGCAATTTTTTAACAATTTTTTAACATGAACATGAATAATTTTTACTTTTGGAGCTTCTGATAAAGAGAATAAGCCAAATATGTGAATCTCATTTCCCTCTATCTTGAAACTACAGTCCAAGGTTGATTAAAAAGACATAAAACCTCAAAAATAACTAGAAGACAAGGGCAACAACAACTTAGAAGCACTGAAGTAAATGGACAAGTGGTCACTGATTTAGAAGACTCAAGATATTAGAATCTTAAGCTAGATGTGAGGTAAACTAGGATCCAACTTGAGTTACACCAAGAATCCTAAAATACTGAGGAATTGGAGGCACAAATTATCTTTGGAAGAGGAAGCTGGGGGTGGATAGCAAATGACTGGCTGAAAATGAATTAAGAAGCAATTATCCCTCAACACTCTACTCCTCTCCATGCCACTTAGCAACCACCATTCTCCTACCTGACAAAAGACTAGTTTTATTCCCTGGAGAAGGGAAAACACATAATATATGAATGATCTTCAGGCACAGGGAAGGATGACAGTACCACCAAAAGTAAGGGATTAAGAAAACAGTTGCAAACTGAATTCTGAGACTCCAGTTGTCCCCATCTAGTTCCCAGAACACGGTTAGCCATTTAGGCCTAACCTGTTAGCCATTTAGGCCTAACCTGAGACCCTGGAGAATTTCATAAGCCCAAGAGGAAAAGTCTGAAGATACTAAAGCAGGAGTTCTCCCCATAAATGGACCAGCTAGTACACTTTACAGTTCAGCTCATATTTTGCAAACGATATTCAACTAGAAAGCACTTCCTATCAGCATTTTAGCCCTCCACTCTTTAAAAATGATCAGACATCAGATAAAAAATTCTAAAGTGAAATGAAAAACACAAAACAATCAACAAATATTTGAGGGAATACAGCATATATAAGTAGAAGAAAATGTCTTAAAAAAAACCCCAATACCCTCAGTTAAACAGAGAATAATGCAAACATGAAACAAGAACAGGATGCTATTTTTTTAAAGGAACATTCAGAGAATGGAAATTCAATCAATTCAAATAAAATAGTTGCAAAAACGAACCAAAAAATAATTCACAACAATTACTCAGAATTTGGTTGCCAGATTAAAGGGTTCAAATTTTTTTTTTTAAGTGTTTTTTATTTATTTCTAGGAGAGACAGAGACAGCATGAGCAGGGGAGGGTCAGAGAGAGAGGGAGTCACAGGTTGAAACAGGCTCCAGGCTCTGAGCCGGCAGTCAGCACAGAGCCCGACGCAGGGCTCGAACCCACGAACCGCGAGATCATGACCTAAGCGAAAGTCGGAGGCTTAACCGACTAAGCCACCCAGGCGCCCCTAAAGGGTTCAATACAATGGTTAAAAACAGAAACAAATCAGGGCAAATCAAAATGAAATTTTAGAACATTTGGGAAAAAAAGAAAATTTTTTTTCAATATTTATTTTTCCTTCAATTTTTAAAAGGGGAGAAAAAAATCACACCAAAAATCAGGAATCAGACTGTTCAACATAATAGAAGCTAGAAAACAATGGCGTAAAACAAAATTCTAAAGGAAAATAATGTATAGCCTAGAATTTTATACACAGTAAAACTACCAATCAAATGTTGAGTAGAAAAAAGAGACATTTCCAGACATCAACATCTCAAAATGTTTACTGTTAACTCTTGAACAACACAGGTTGAAATGGTATAGGTCTACTTCTACACAAATTTTTTGGATAAATACTATAGTACTGTAAATGTGTTTTCTCTTCTAAAAGAAAGTTTATAATATTATGATTTTCTTCACATCTCTTCTCTAGCTTACTTTATTGTAATAATACAGTATATAATACATATAATATACAAAAATAGTGTTAATCAATTGTCATTAAAGCTTCAGGTCAATAGTAGGCTATTACTAGTTAAATTCTGGGGGAGTTAAAAGTTATACATGGAGTTTCAACTGTACAGGGATTGATGCCCTTAACTCCTGCATTGTTCAGGGGCCAACTCTATTTTCAATAACCTTTCTCCAGGATGCTTCTAGAGAATGTATTCCATCAGAATAAAGTAATAAACCAAGAGGAAGACATGGAATACAGAAAGACTTAATAGAAGATTCAATTCAAGGCAAATGAATTTTATCTATACAGCAAGTATAAAGAGCAATCAGTCTAGGGTGAACCAGGTCAGAAAGTTTAAGAAAATAAAATATTTGATGGAAAAAAGTATCTTGAGATAAGAAGATGATTTAGGGATGAGTTAATTATAAGTATACATAAGTAATATGCACATGAATTAATGCTCAGAACATATATAGAAAGAGAATTTTTAGCTAAAAGGAATGAGGTAAAATATGCAAAAAAAAAAAAAAAAA
>NW_027529433.1:2581185-2674913 GCF_008692635.1 Crocuta crocuta
ACCAATTGAATAAAAGTTGAATCCAAAGTGTATATACCATAAAGCATCTCTTCCTCAGGCCACTGTATGATAAAAATGATACATACAAGAAGCTGGATTTTCATAATGTGGAGCCTAGAAGTTCTCTGACCAATATTCATAGTTAATTATTAAATAGATACACTCTAACAAAAGTGAAGACCTAAAAGTAAACATTTTCAATACAATTTTGAATAATAATTTCTTGTAATTTTTGTAATTTGAGAGACTAGAAGGGATTGATTTTTCACCCTTAGATATAAGGTATAAATCAGCAACAGAAGCAAAGTGACAACCAAAAGCACTTTGCACTTTTAAGTGCCCAAGGCAGGTTGTTCTCCAGGGTTTGTTTGTTGAACGTTTATTTTTCAGAGAGAGAGAAATAGAATGTGAGCGGGAGAAGGGCAGAGAGGGAGACACAGAATCCAAAGCAAGCTCCAGGCTCTAAGCTGTCACCACAGAGCCCAAGGCGGGGCTCAAACTCACAAACCACAAGATCATGACTTGAGCCGAAGTCGGATGCTTAAGTGACTGAGCCACCCAGGCGCCTCTGTTCTCCAGGTTCTTAAATAAAACACCTCAGTAGAATTGCCAGAAAGCTGAGGATAAGAGTGAAGTAGTTGCTCCTGGAGTCACTCACATTCAATCCCATTTCCAGCAGCAAATTTCTCTGTGGAAGAGCTTTAGAACACATTGTAAGTGTGGAAACGGGTCATCATGAGATTGGAAGAACTCCAGCCTAAGTTCCACACTGAAAGGTGGCTGTAGGCTTATACCAGTCGGGCCAAGAAACCATTCTCGCCTACAAAATTCTGGAAACACTCTCCTCTAACATTTACTAAGTGCTATAATCCTTTAAATGTATTCACCAATCTTAGCAGTTACGTATCATTTTCTTACAAAATAGGTCTTGAGCAAAGTTAATATGAGTTTCTAAGACTAGCACTATTATCTAAGATTTGGATTTGAAATTTTACTATCAAAAGAAACATTTATTTTGTTTCAGGGCCAGCCCACTTGGTATCCCCTAATATCAATATGAAAATACCTATTTGTGACTATTTCATGGCACTTTCCACACAGCCATATGGCCTAGGCTTACCACTTCCACAACATCCAAACAGCGTTCCTAACCATTTTATGAATTTTACATAATTGGCACAGTCTGTACCCAGGATATCACTCACCATTTGGTGCATACAGCATAAGTTTATTTAGAGTAATCTAATGATAAAGAACAGACATGTGTTTGCTGGTGTGTTCCAAAAGCCAGCAAACTAATCTATAAAAAATTAGTTTGAAGCATTTAGACTTACTAAAGTTGGTCTGTTACCAAGTCATTTCTAATCATCACTTTTTGAATCAATCTTTGGGCACCCTCTTGTGCAAACATTAAAACAGCAACAACGAACAACTTCTAAGTGAGTCATAAGTTCCTTCACTTAAGTATAGTTTGAAACTCTAAAACAAAAGTCATTCTTGGTTACTTTTAATATGAATGATTCGATACCATATAATTTTATGTGAAAAAAAAATTTTTTTTAAATGTTTTATTTATTTCTAGGAGAGAGAGACAGCGTGAGCAGGGGAGGGTCAGAGAGAGAGGGAGTCACAGGCTGAAACAGGCTCCAGGCTCCGAGCTGGCAGTCAGCACAGAGCCCGACGCGGGGCTCGAACCCACAAACCGCGAGATCATGACCTAAGCGAAAGTCGGACGCTTAACCGACTAAGCCACCCGGGCGCCCCATTATGTGAAAAATTTTTCAAAAGGCAAATCCATAGATACAGAAAATAGATTTGTGGCTGCTATGGAAGGCAGGTGGATTAAATGAGTGGAGATGATCAAAAAGTACAAACTTCCAATTATAAAATAAGTAACTCCTGGAGATATAATGTATAGCATAGTAACTATAGTTAATACTGTATCGTATGTGTGAAAGTTGCCAAGCGAGTAGATCTTTAAAGTTCTCATCATAAGAAGACAGCTTTATAACTATGAGTAATGATGAATGTTAATTAGAATTACTGTGGTGATCATTTCTCAATATATACATATATGAAACCATTTACTATGTGATACACCTGAAACTAATACAATGCTATGTTAATTATAGCTCAGTTAAAAAAAAAAAGAATTAGACTCTTTTACCAGAGTCTGTAAACTTTTGTAAATACACAAATTTTATGAAATGCAAATAACAAAAGTTTTAAGAGAGGAAGTAAAGCATAAAAGAAATCACAGCAGCATGGAAAGATGATTCTGTCTTGATTCCAAGGATTCTTTGACTCAGCTCTTATACATATTTTTAAGTTTATTTATGTGTTTTGAGGGGGAGGGGCAGAAAGAGGGGGAGAGAATTCAAAGCAGGCTGGCTACTCACTGTCAGTACAGAGCCTGATGGATCTGAGACTCAAGCTTGAGATCATGAGCTGAGTCAAAACCAAGAGTCAGGCACTCAACAGACTGAGACACCCAGGTGCCCCTTGACTCTTTTAATTACCAATTAATAATTTTCTCAGCTTTGTCCCTATTTTTTCTTGAGAAAAACAAAAATCTTTAACAACTGTCAGTGAATCCTTTCAAGCAATGAAGGCAAGGTGCTTGGAGATCTGTTGCTTGATGAAGGGTAGTAATATGCTCTGACTGTTAGGTACTGGACCAATGATACAACATAACAAATGGTTTTGGCATCTACTCTGTAACCTCAAAAATGTCAACCATAAAGCTTTCAACTACAATAGCTCCCCCCTTATTTACAAGAGATATGTTCCAAGATCCCCTGCAGATATCTGAAACCATGGATAGTACCTAACCCCATACGTACTATCTTTCCTATACATACATAACTTTGATAAAGTTTAATTGATAAATTAGGCACAGTAAGAGATGCACAACTAATAAAACAATTATAATATACTGTAATAAAAGTTATATGAATGTGGCCTGTCAAAATTATCATACTGCACTCACCTTTCTTGTGATGGTATGAGATGATAAAATGCCTACATGATAAAATGAAGCACTATGACATAGCACTAGGCTGTACAACTGACCTTCTGATGTACAACCAGAAGGGTCATCTGCTTCCAGCTGGCTGTTGATGGCGGATAAAGGGGGGCAGGGTGCCGTATCAGGACAACATCTGCTACTGCTACTGCCAGCAAAACAACAACACAAGTGTACCAAGTAATGGTACAATAGACTCTAGTGACCCCATAACCAACTCGGGCATTTTCCCCTGGAGATTAGTATTTCCCAATTCTGGCTTATTCTTTGTTTTCAAATTTAGCTGAAGCATATGGAACAGTTACATAAGTCCTCTTGGGCACTGCAAGTATTCTCAGAAGCAGCACTTATCGTTCCAGTAAAACTTAGTGGGGGAAAGGACTAAAAAAAGTAAAGACTAATGAAAAACTGGTCACAACTAAAATGTGGGCACATAAAAATTATCCTACAATAAAATTATTACATTGGCAAGGATTTACATTGGGGTGGAAGATAAAGATGGCTTATGTGGGGATAGCCAAGAAAAATACAATGGTAGTCAAAACTACATCAAAAATGGTAATGTCCAAAAGTGTACTCACTAAAAACCCAATCAAGGACCCTGGTTTAAATATTGTCTTTTTTTTTTTTTTTTTTTTTTTTTTTTTTTTCATGTCTGTTNTTTTTTTTTTTTTTTTTTTTACTGACACGCTACTAACTCTCTTCCCAGATCATCATTTTATCCAAGGTAATGCAAGCTGTGGTAGCATTACATAGAGATAGCAGTGCTTATAGCTTCCCATTAGTAAGAAGGTGAAAAACACAATATCCCCTCAATTTTATAAAGTTTTACAAGGGACAAAGGGTTTAATATATGTGAATGAGTTCAGCAAGAGATAAAACACTATAGAAAGTTTATTAGCAATTATAAATATAACTATTTCAGGCATATTTTAAAGATAAAGTAAATTATTTCCCTAAGTGTGGAAAACTCATTTATTTCATTTAATTATCATTATTTAATCTTTTCTTTTAATTACAGTACACTTAACAGACTGCGAGGTTAGTTTCAGGTGTACAATATAATGATTCAACAATTTCATACATCACGTAGTGTTTGTGATGACAGGCGCACTCCTTAAACTCCATCACTTATTTCACCCATCCCACTACCCACCTCCCATCTGGTAACCATCAGTTTCTTCTCTATTGTTAACAGTCTGTTTCTTTATTGTCTCTCTCACCTATTTTTTTTCCCTCTGCTTGTTTGTTTTGTTTCTTAAATTCCACATGAGTGAAATCATATGGTATTTGTCTCTCTCACTTATTTCACTTAGCATTATAATGCTAATGCTAATGGATAATACCTCTATCCATGTCATTGCAAATGGCAAGATTTCATTCCTTTTTATGGCTGAATAATATTCCACTACATATATCACATCTTTTTTCATGTTTACTTATTTACTTTGAAGGACGATGGGCAGAATCCCAAGTAGGCTAGCCTGACAAGGGTCTTTATCGCCTGATCCTTGAGATCATGACCTGAACTGCAATCAAGAGTTGGAGACTTAACCAACTGAGCCACCCAGGTGCCCCTATACTACAGCCTTTTTACCCAGTAATCATTTGACAGACACTTGGGCTGCTTCCATATCTTGACTATTATAAATAATGCTGCTATAAACATAAGGGTGCATGTATCCCTTTGAATTAGTGTTCTTGTACTTTTTGGGTAAATACTCAGTAGTGTGATTGCTGAATTATAAGGTAGTTCTATTTTTAACTTTTTGAGGAACCTCCATACTGTTTTCCACAGTAGCTACATCAGTTTGCATTCTTGCCAACAGTGCCAGAGGGTTTCTTTTTCACCACATCCTCACCAACACTATTTCTTATGTTGTTGATTTTACCCATTCCGACAGGTGTGAGGTGATATCTCATTATAGATTTGAGTTGTGATGATAAGTGATGATCTTTTCTTTGTTGACCATCTTGGAGAAATGTCTGTTCATGTCTTCTGTCCATTTTTGAATTGGATTGTTTGTTCTTTGGATATTGAGTTGTATAAGTTCTTTACATTTTTTGGATACTAACCCTTTATCACTATGTCATTAGCAAATATCTTTTCCCATTCTGTTGGCTGCCTTTTACTTTTGTTGATTGTTTCCTTCACTGTACAGAAGCTTTTTATTTTGATGTAGTCCCAATTGTTTATTTTTGCTTTGATCTCACTTGCCTCAGGAGACATACTTAGAAAGAAGCTGCTACAGCCAATGTCAGAAAAGTTACTGCCTGTGTAGCTAGGATTTTTATGGTTTCATATCTCACATTTAGGTCTTTAATTCATTTTGAATTTATTTTGGTATATGGTGTAAGAAAGTGGTCCAGATTCATTCTTTTGCATGCCACTGGCCAGTTTACCCATCAACATTTGTTGAAGAAATTGTCTTTTTCCCATTGAATACTCTTTCTTGTTGTGTCAAAGATTAATTGGCCAAATTATGGGTTTTCTTCTGGATTTTCTATTCTATTCCATTGATCTATGTGTCTATTTTTGTGCTAGTACCACACTGCTTTAATTACTATACCTTTGTAATATAACTTGAAGTCCAGAGATGTGATGCTTCCAGCTTTGCTTTTCTTTTTCAAGACTGCTTTAGCTATCTGGGGTCTTTTGAGATTCCATATATATTTTAAGATTATTTGTTCTAGTTCTTTGAAAAAAGCTGTTGGTATTTTGATAATAGGGATTGCATTAAATCTGTAGATTGCCTTGGGGAGTATCAGTAATATTTGTTCTTCCAAATACTGGAACATGAAATGTCTTTCCATTTCTTTTGGGTCATATCCAATTTCTTTCATCAATGTTTTTGTTGTTGTTAAACCTCTTTAATTTTTATTTTATTTTTATTTAAGTAGAGTTGAAACATAATGTAACATGAGTTCCAGGTGTACAACACAGTAATTTGACAATTCTATACATTATGCTATGCAACACAAGTGTAGCTACCGTATTTCACCTTACAATGCCATTACAATATCACTGACTATATTCCCTGTATGGTGCCTTTTATTCTTGTGACTTATTTATTCCATAACAGGAAGCATGTACCTCCCGTTCCCCTTTATCCATTTTGCCCATCTCTCCACCTCCTTCCTTCTGGCAACCATCAGCTTGTCCTCTGTATTTACATGTCTGATTATGCTTTTTTGGTTGTTTATTCATCTTATTTTTCTCAGTCTAACTTATTTCACATAGCACAATAACCTCTAGGTTCACTGATGGTGCAAATGGTAAGATCTCATTCTTTTTTATGGCTAAGTAATATTCCACTGTGTAATATTCCAGTATATATCTCATCTTTTTTTTTTTTTTTTTAAAGCTTTTATTTAAACTCCAGATAGTCAACATACAGTGTACTACAAGCTTCAGGTACACGATTCAGTGATTCAACACATACACACAACACCTGGTGCTTATCACAAGTGTACTCCTTAATCCCCATCATCTATTTCACCCACCTGCCCACCAACCTCCCCTCTGATAACTATCAGTTTGTTCTTTATAGTTAAGAGTCTGTTCCTTGATTTGCCGAATATCTCTTTTTTCTATCCCTATGCTCATTTGTTTCTTAAATTCCATATATGAGTGAAATCACGAAGTATTTGTCTTTCTCTCATTTCACTTGGCATAGTACACTCTAGCTCCATCCATGTCATTGCAAATTCAGGGTTTCACACTATTTTTTATGGATGAGTCATACTGCATTGTTTGTGTGTATAAATAAATGTGTAAACACACACACACACAGTATGTCTTCTTTATCCATTCATTAGTCAATGGACATTTCATCAGAGTTTTATAGTTTCAGAGTACAGGTGTTTTACCTCTTTTGTTACATTTATTCCTATATATCTTATTTTTGGTGCTACTGTAAATGGGATTGCGTTCTTAATTCCTCTTTCTGTTGCTTCATTATTGATAAAGATTTCTGTACTCTGATTTTGTATCCTGGGACTTTACTGAATTTATCAGTTCCAGCAGATTTTTGGTAGAGTTTAGGGTTTTCTATACAGAGTGTCATGTCATCTGCAAATAGTCAAAGTTACACTTCTTCCTTACCCCTTTGGATGCCTTTTATTTCTTTTTGTTGTCTGAATTCTATGGCTAGGACTTCCAGTACTATGTTGAAGAAAAGTGGTGAGAGGGGCCATCCTTGTCTTATTTAAGACAAGTTAATTCTTCTCCATTAAGGATGATGTTAAGGGTGCCTGGGTGGCTCAGTCATTTAAGCATCCAATTCCTAATTTGGGCTCAGATCACGAACTTACAGTTTGTGAGATCAAGCCATGCATCAGGCTCCATGCTGTCAGTGCAGAGCCTGCTTGGGATTTTCTCACTCCCTCTCTCTACCTTCCCCTGCTAGCACACTCTCTTCCTCTAAAAATAAACATTTTTTTTTTAAAAAAAGGATATTAGCTGTGGGTTTTTCATATCTGCCCTTATCATGTTAAGGTATGTTCCCTCTAATACTACTTTGTTGAGGATTTGGATCTTCTGGAATCTGTTGAGGCTTGTTTTGTGGGCCAATACGTGATCTATTCTGGAGAATATTCCCTATGCACTTGGAAAGAATGTGTATTCTGCTGTTTTAGGATGGAATGTTTTGAATATATCTATTAAATTAATCTGATCCAGTGTATTATTCAAAGCCATTGTTGAGTTTCTGTTTAGATGATCTGTCCATTGATGTAAGTGGGGTGTTAAAGTCCCTTTCAATTATTGTATTATTATTGATTAGTTCCTTTATGTCTGTTATTAACTGTTTATGTATGTATTTGGGTACATAAATATTTACAATTGTTATATCATCTTCCTAGACTGTCACTCTTATTATCATATAGTGCCCTTCTTGCTACAGTCTTTGTCTAAAAGTCTACTTTATCTGATATAAATATTGCTACTCTGGCTTTCTTTTGATATCCATTTGCATGGCAGATGTTTCTCCATCCCCTCACTTTCAATCACCAGGTGTCTTCAGGTCTAAAATGAGTTTACAGTAGGCAGCATATAGATGGGTTTTGTTTTGTTATTCATTCTGTCACCCTATGTCTTTTGATTGTAGCCTTCAGTCCATTTACATTGACAGTAATTATTAATAGATATGTATTTATTGCCTTTTTATTACTTGTTTTGTGGTAGTTTTTGAAGACTTTCTCTCATTCTTTCTTGTCTTTCTCTTTCATTTTGCTGATTTTCTTTAGTGATATATTTATGTTTCTTTCTCTTTATTCTTTACAAGTTTATTAGTGGTTTTTGATATATGGTTACCATTAGGTTTCAGCATGTAGCAGTAAATACTAGGTTGATGGTCATTCAAGTTTGAACCCATTTTTCTCTCCTCACATTTCATAAATATAATATGTGATTATATTTTATATCCTTTTTTGTGCATGAGTTCTTTGATGGATTTTTTTTTACAGAAATACTCATTTTTATTGAGTTTGGGTTTCCTACCTTTATACTTCACTTTTGGTCTCTCCTTTCCACTCAAAGTTTCTTTTACTATCTCCTGCAGAGTTGGCTGAGTGGTCATGAACTCCTTTAGTTTTTGTTTGTCTGGGAAACTCTTTATCTCTTCTTCTATTCTGAATGATAGCCTTGCTGGAGAGAATATTCTTGGCTGCAGATTTTTCCCATTCAGCACTTTTAATATATAGTGCCACTCCCTTCTGGCTTGCAAAGTTTCTGTTGAAAATCTCCTGCTAGCCTCATGGGGAAAAGCTCTCTTGTTATTGTTATAACAAACTGCAAGGCTTAAGTGATGAAAGTCACAATAATGCTTATTGCTTAGCTTCGATACCCAAATTCATCTGTATATTGATACCACTGCAAACATACCAGTAGATTTTTTCCTTTGGAAAAGTCAAATAAGAAGTTGTTCTGACATCAAAAGAAATAAGGCATCTCTTTTTAAAACTGACCAGTCTGAGAAATTTCCTCTTGTGATTATGGTTCCACATTTTGAGGATGTAACATGAGAACATCCTGTATTACAACAGAAAGGCTTCTGTGTGTTGCTATCGTTAACAGAATAGGCACACTTTTTTATGATGCAAAAACTGGAACACCTTCAACTTGTGCAATTTAATTCTCTTAAGAATTCTGTCATTATCTCTAAGATTTCACAAAATAATAAAAATAAAACTCTTGAGATGTTTTCCTTTAATATCTGGGCTCTTTATGCTGAAGAACATTCCCAGTTTTAATAGATTTGTTTTCAATCACACTTACTTTTTTGTGATAAATGCTACACAGTCCTCTCTCTATATCAGGCAATTTACGTAGATGATTTTCTATCTGACCAAACACACTGGATTCTGAATGGAGTACTTCAGACACCGCATCTAGTCGAGCGTTTATCTCCCTGTGAGAACAGAGTAGTAACAATTATATGTTAGGAATTCAGAACACGGATATTTCCCATTCTGGTGTCCAGCACTGAGACAACAGCTACTCAGAAAAACATAAAAGAGGGGCGCCTGGGTGGCTTAGTCAGTTAAATATCCGACTTTCGCTTAGGTCATGATCTCGCGGTTCGTGGGTTCGAGCCCCGCGTCAGGCTCTGTGCTGACAGCCAGCTCAGAGCCTGGAGCCTGTTTCAGAGTCTGTGACTCCCTCTCTCTCTGACCCTCCCCTGCTCACGCTGTCTCTCTCTCTCTCCTAGAAATAAATAAAACATTAAAAAAAAAACACACACACACACAAAAGAGACTCCTCCTCCATACCTCTGGCCCTTCCCTGACGCCTTCATTTGAATAAAAGAGCAGGTACCATAGAAGGAAAGTCATTAGCTAGGTGGAGCAGAAACTGGCTCATTAGGTTTTCCATTCCTCCGGGGCAAACACACAGACATTTCCCAGTTTCCCTCTGCAATTAGGTATGGCCATGTACTCAAGTTGTAGAAAATAAAATGTAAATGGGAAGGATGAAGCCACTGCTAGCTCTGGCCCGTAAAAACCTCCTGTGTGATCTTTCTCACCTGCTCTTTCCCAGCTGAACGGTGGGACCAGAACAATCTCGTGAGCCACCTGAAGACCCTCTCAGCCTGGGTCCCTTTCGTGTGACAGAAAATCCATCGCTCCCACATTTGCTACCAGCTGGACTTTACATTAGCAAGAAATAAACTTTTATAGTATTTAAACTGCTGAGACTGAGGATTCATTTGCTACCACTGCTTGTTTTCCCTTCTAATATAATAGGCCTACAATGGGCAAGTGAGTTTATTCTGACTGAAACGACTGATCATCTTAGTCAAAAAACAACTCACTCGGACAACTACTTCGATAGGAGACTCGATGGTGGTGGCTGAACTGATAGACTGTTTGGCTGGAATGGGATCAGGCATACTGAACCTGAGCAAACACTCAGCAACAGAAAGTACACAGAGATTATATCAGAAGACAGGGGGACCCAGGGGTGCAGGATTTCACCAGTGGCTGCACCCTAAGTGATAGGTGGGCCACTTGGGAGGAAATGGTGAAGCTGTCAACTTAAAATGGAAATCTGATTGACCAAATGTGTCCTAAATGAGATGTGGCCCATCTAGTACCTATAAACACCAAAGGCCTACACTAGATGTAACAGCCAAAATGTGGTATTACTGAGATAAGTAAACATATCTAATAAACAGGGGGCCCTCAGTAAATGTTTTTTTGAATGAATCAAAGAATGGGCAAACAAGCAAATGAAAGGACTGGCAAAAGGACACATCAGCTACTGACTACACATTTGTCTGTCAAAATTCTGTTGAAATCACACATGTTGATGTGAAGGGCAAGCCTTACATGAGATCCTGCCCAGATGACAGTTAAACTGAGTACAGTACTTGGCAATTAATTAAGTTCTTTCCTCTTTATTACCCTTCAAACTACTCTGTGAGGTCATGCCTGTTTAAAAATGCATATTGACTTGGTTTCATTTTTGTTCCATTTTTCTCTGACTCCTACTCTACTATGGAGAACAAGCATTTGGTTCAGCATGACACAGTAGAACATGCCAGAGCTTTGTAAATATACAGACTGGTTCCTCCATTCTCAGTGGGAACAGCCTTTTAAGTCAGTCCATTTCTTTCCTCTCTACTGCCACTGCCCTCCAGTAGTAAGGAAAAATCATTTCTCACACAGACTACAAAAAGGGCCTAACTTTCCTCCCAGATCTACTTCTGTCTCTTTTTCCAATCCCTCCTCCATACTGTAGTCTGAGGAGTCTTTCTAAAACCCAAATCTGTTCATGTCTTACCTCCGCTTTCAGCTCATCAATGACTTGCCAATAATCTTAGACTAAAATCTAGATTCCTTCACTGACCCACAAGACAAATGGTCCCTGTTGACCTTACTTCTCAAGTCTCACCTCAAGCCACTGCCACTCTTTTCCTCTCACTGTAAGTTTCAGTCAGACTGAACTTGTTCCAATATCTTCATCCAAGTTCTCTGACAGCAGAGCCTCCTCATTTGCTGCTCACTCTGCCGTGAAGACTCTCTTCCTCTTCCCTACTGCCTACCAGCTCCACTTTGTTTGGCAAACTCCTACGTACCCTTCTTCTGCAAGGGCTTTCTGGGCTCACTGACCAGATTTAATCCTTTGCCATCCTTTTCCATATGACCCTCTACAGTCTTTCCATAGTGGAAGTCATAATTACATATAGTTCTCTGTCTTTTCTGCTGGATTATAAGCTCAGGGAGAACAGGGATCATTTCTTCATTCCCACAAGTCTGGGATCACAATATGTGTTCAATAAATAGTTGTTGAATTCAATTCAATTCAATTCCAAAGACTACATATAAAGTAATTCAAGAGGAGATGAAAAAAATAAAAAATTAAATTTTCTTTGCATAAGATTGTTGTGATAAAATATATCCATGTTTTACCCTAACGTTTACCCAAAATGCTATACAAATATAAAGTTTTATTTTAATAACTCACTCCTGCATAAATGAAAGATAACACCGATTGGAACAGACTAGGTTGATGCTGCAGATGGTATGAGGACAGATAAAATAATACCATCTGTGAACGTATAAGACAGCCTACAAAGATAGCTACTCTCTCAAAAATTATAAAGGTTGTTGGAGATATAGAAAGATAAAAGCAAAAGAGGTTAATAAAAACCTAAGTCATATTTATGAAATCTTCCAGAAGATTTTTTAAAAACAGATATAAAACTATAAATTTCTTAGAAAGAGACAAAAAAGGTTGTGCTAAGTTAGTTTGCAATCTGGAAAAATACAAAGGTACTGGCTTTTTATTTTAGCTCAATGAGAGCACTGGCAAAAGCATATTTACTATGATCATTTTGGTTTTAACCCAGCTTTCATTGGTTAAGGAGGTAAGAGCTCAGAGGTTAAAAACTGAGCTGAGAATGCAGGTGACTTTGGTTAAAATCCAGGCCCTGCCATTTACCAGTTATTTAGCCTTGCCCTAGTTTCTCCATCTATAAAATGGGAATAATAGTGGTCTCTAACTCAGAGTTGTTACAAGATTACAATGAAATAATGCATGTTAAGTACTTAGTACAGTGCCTGGTACATACCAAATACTCAATACACATTAGTTACCATCACTGTTATTAATAAGTGCTCTTTATTTGCTTAAACAATTTGTTTGGTAGATACCACAAAGAACAGAATGGAGGAAGGAGAAATAGCACCCAAATGGTAAGTCTGAAAATAACCGTGTGTAGAGCCATAATGCACAAACATGCAAAAATATGTATTCTGTGCAAAGGAACAAGGAAGACTTAACACAAGCTAGTCCTGGGATCTCAAGTGCCAAATCTCACTGGTGGTGGTGACGTGAAGTACTGTGTTGAGACTGGATAGTAGGCTGTGCTGGGAAGGAATGCCATAACCCATTCCAGATGTCTAAAACAGGCAGGGAGAAGGAGAGGCAAACGGGGTGTGTGAAACTGTTTACCACAAACTTCTCCCCGGTGGGGGAGCTACACTTATCTCCTATACGCAGATCAGAATGCAAATTAATAAAATGACTTCTAATCAAGTTTTTAAAAGAGTCTGTGTATCTTGGAACTGTTCTTTCATTAGTAGCAGTAACAGGACTTTCCAAATAACCCTAATAAAACAATATGTCAGATCGCCAAAATAAGAGAAAAATTATTTTGGTGCCATCAATAAGAGACATTCAGTGATTGTGACAGTCAACAAAACAGGAAGTAGTAATGTTAACTAGATGCAATACTGTCAACTAGATGATAATACAAATGTTTACTTCCAGATGTCCTATAGTATTCTATAGTTGATCTCACAGCATGACACATCCTAAACAAATGAAAAGAAGGCACCTGCGTCATCTCATTTCCTATGACAAAAAAATAAAACCAGACACTTGAGGTCCCCAGGAAGACAAAGATTCTTCTTTACCACCAAAGACCCAAGGACTAAAAGTGAGAGTCACTGGAGTTCTTCACTTTTGAAGACGAACTGGGTGAGGAAGCTAGTATCTGCTATGTGTGGCCATCAGTGAGAAACACAATAGATAACCTACAGCTACTGCACTGTAAGGACATGTGATGAAGTCTGTACCTCCTGGTTGCTATCTGTGGAGCTGCCTCTAGAATTCTAACATAAGGTTATACGGGGGAGGAAAGCTAAAATACAAACTACTGAAGAGACGTAGTTTTTGTTGTTTGTTTTTGCTCTGACTTTTCACTGAGAGGTTTGCTCTAAAGACAGACAATATAAAAATGAATAAATTCAGGCATTAACATCATACTTACGCAATATGGCTAAACCAACTACCTACACAGCTTTCTAAGAGAAACATAAGAGCACTTATGATTACTTGCATCTCTCTAGCTTCACACACATCATTCACTCTTTCACTTAATGAACAATAGCTATGTCCTTACAAAAGTACCGGTTGTAAAAGCAGCACAGGCAGATGTACAGGAAGATGGAGGGTGCAAGTGTGACAGTGTGACAGCAGGAGCCAGGCAGCTAGGAACAAAATGATCATGTGAGGGACGTGGGCCACATAGGGGCTTTGACTTTATCCTGAGAACAATGGGAGCCAATGGCTAATGGTGAAAGGACATATGGACAGCGGCAGGAAGGCTGTTTCAGTAATCCAGGGGAGTGATGTTAAAGATCTGAACTTGCAGAGAGAATAGAGGGATGAAAAGGCACATAGTTTCAAGAGACATTAAAGAGGCCAAACTAACAGGAGTTGTGACAGACTAGACAAGGCAGGGAAGGAGCCGCAAGAAGGAACAAGTAAGGAGAGGCAGTAGGAGTCATCCACAAACATCTTGCTCAGAGCCATACAGGTCACGAAAGTTAAGTTTCTACTTTGCTTATGAAATTACGTTCTAAAGAGCTATTCTGAATGTGTACCTTGTTGCAAATTATAAATCACATGAGCTTTTAAGGGTTTTTATTCCTCCTGTTCTAATGATGCATCATTTTAGTAACAGACCAGAATTCACCCTTTTCAGAATATTAAACAGAACAATCCTCTGACAGCTACCTTCCATTACCAATTTAAGACATAAACTTAAACTCTCTGAAAAGAGCATAATATGATTTTTTTCTTTTGGTAATGGGCGGGAGCCAGTACTTTCAGGCCATCTCTCTAATGAGGACAATTTACAAAGCCAAAAGAAACATAAAAACATGTTCATAAAAGTATCAAAGAACTAACAAAATGGTAAGGAATAACGACACCAAAATCTAAGAGAAAACAAGAACCCAGAGAAGTAATCCAGCAGTCAAAGCCACTTTTATACTGAAGGGATATACCAGAAGAATCTGCCGGAAAGCGAGGTGGCCTCATAGTAAAGGTGAACTTGCAGCCTAGGTTAGCATCATTTGGATGGACTAAAACATACCAAACATGGAAGTCGAATTAAGATGGTCCCAGACTGGTACTGCCACCAAAAACCTTGCAGAAGCAAACAAGAAGAGAAGCCACCTTCATCCTACCCTTCACATTATTCTTGAAATAAATGTTCAAAGAATAGAGCCAGTGCACAAAGATAATCAAGCATAAATAGCAACTAGATGAGTAAGAATCAACAAAAACAAGAGACAACGGAATATGCAACACAAACCACAAAACTTTGAGCAGGGAATGGGTGGTAATAAATGAGAAAATACTCAATAAATCCAAAAGATATCACTGAAAGAAAGCAAATGAAGCACAGAAATTAGAAATCAAATCAGTTACATAATTTTTAGGGCATTATAGGCGATCTTTCTTTGCTCTAATATTTTTACATCTTATTTTACTGTCACATAGTTTCAGCGTTATTTATTGAAATGTGGATTTGTTTGTTCTCAAATGCACTTTGGATCCATGTGCTTTCTAAACTTAAGCATCCATATCTTGCATGAAATATAAGTAATTCTCATCCTAATAAGGACTACCAAAGGACAATATCTTTGCATACTGGCTCTCTCTCTATTCTAATTCTCTTCTGGAAATCTGATGAGGATTATGTTCTTCAGATATTACCCTGCATCTTAACTAAAATGAATCTATTCCTGTTTAATCCATCAGCTGTTTCTAAAAGTTGTATGTGGTTCTTCTTTACAAAAAGAGCCTACAGGGCACTTGGGTAGCTCACCAATTAAGCGTCTGACTTCAGCTCAGGTCATGATCTCACGGTTCGTGGGGTTGAGGCCCGCGTGGGGTTCTGTGCTAACATCTCAGAGCCTGGAGCCAACTTCAGTTTCTGTGTGTGTTCCTCTCTCTGTCCCCTCCTCCCCTCCCACCTACACTCTCTCTCTCTCTCAAAAATAAACATTTGAAAAAAGTTAAAAAAAAAAAAACCTACTCTCCTCTGATGGCATTTTTGTTCTGTGCTCATTATTTTTCATTCTCTTTTGTATTTCTTTCAACTTGGTAGTTTGATGTTTATCTTCATAATCTGATTATCTGAATGTCTCGGATTCTAATTCTGCTGTTTATAATTTCTGCTCACAGTCATGGTTACTTGTTTCCCCATGACTTTTGTTAACTGTGGCTCGTGAGCTTATCATAGACCTTTCTCTTTGGGATTCCTAGGAGGCCTGGACTGACAGTGTATCCCTTTGGGGAGGCTTTGCATTTGCTTCTGTTAGGAACCCTGAGGTGTGGGACTTTTTTCTTTTTTTTTAAATTTTTTAATGTTTTATTTATTTTTGAGAGAGAGAGACAGCATGAGCAGGGGAGGGTCAGATAGAGAGCAAGTTACAGAATCTGAAGACAGGCTCCAGGCTCTGAGACAGCTGTCAGCATAGAGCCTGACGCAGGGCTTGAACCCATGAACTGTGAGATCATGACCTGAGCTGAAGTCAGACGCTTAAGCGAGCCATCCAGGTACCCCTTCTTTTTTCTTGAGAGGCAGAGAAAGCAGGGAAGAGAGGCAGGGGGGAAAGAGTGAGAGAGTGAGAGAGAGACGGAGAGAGAGGATCTTAAGCAGGCTCCATGCTCAACGCAAAGCCCAGTGTGGGGCTTGATCCCATGATGTTGGGATCATGACCTGGGCGAAATCAAGAGTTAGGTGCTCAACAGACTGAGCCACCCAGATGCCCCAGCATGGGACCATTTAAAACAGCTTTCACAAGTTGGAATTGCCAGACCACACAGATAGTACACAGTTGGAATAACAAGCCTGAGTTTGAGGGTGGACCTATGGTTCAGAATTCTTGGAAAACTTGCCCTTTGTACAGACTAGGCCAAGACAGACATATTTCTTTGTCCCCTCTCTTCAGTGAGATTACGTCCTTTGAGGGTCTCATATTACTACGGCCTTCCTATTTTAGAACAACACAAGGCCTTCACTACAGTTTCCCACAGGCTTTTTAAAACCTAATCCTTTTGATTACCAACACTTGCAGAGACTAGGGGACAACGGCTGCAGCAAAGTCAACTCACTTCCATTTCCAGCTCCTTCTTTAATCCATTCCCTTAGATTTCCCCATTATTGTTGTTGTTGTCATTGTTGTTATTATTTAACAAGCTTAGCAATGTTCTTAAAGAATGTTTTATACTTTATACAGCATGTCTAGTTGTTTCTTTTTTTTTTTTTAATGTTTTATTTATGTCTGAGAGAAGACAGTATGAACAGTGGAGGGTTAGAGAGAGAGGGAGACACAGAATCCGAAACAGGCTTCAGGCTGAGCTGGCTGTCAGCGCAGAGCCCGACATGGGGCTCAAACCTACAAACCGTGAGATCATGACCTGAGCAGAAGTTGGACGCTTAACCGACTGAGCCACCCAGGTGCCCCATATCTAGCTATTTCATGTAGAGAAGTATTTTTATGACATTATAGCCACAGGAAATGAAGTCCTCTCACAACATTTTGAGGGGATATAGTCTGAAAAATCCCTACTAGTAAAGGCACAAAGAGAGTAAAATAAAGCTAGAAGAGCCAAAATAGAAAAGACCTCCAATTCTTCCTCCTCATTCTCTCCTGTATATCTCTTCCTCAGCACAAATGAAAGCTGCCATTTATTGCTGGTCACATGAGCCAGTTTAGACTTCTGTGGAGGCCTGATTCCCACAGAACAAAGCACGAGCCAGCTGAAGGTTTCCAATATAAGCTTCCCAAGAGACACTAATTCCTCAATATGCACTGAGTCAGGGCAGACATTCATTAAGAGGCATGTGGGATCACTTTTTTCTCAACAGCAGTACTTTCTGCTTATATAGTCACATAGCAAAAGCAAAGAGGTAAGGTCAACAGCAATCAATCTCAGCTCTTGGCTATATATTATCTACTAATCTTTCTTCCCATTTATGAGCAGAACTGTGTGTCTCACTGGGCTGAGAAAAATGAGAGTCACCAAAGCTGAATGCTGTGTTGGCAGGTTCGTAGAAAATGAGAAATCACAAAGAATAAACAGGCCTCCTAATGTAGTTCAGGGCAACAAGTTCCAGAGAGTTCTAAATGGCATTTAGAGGGCACATGGGTGGCTCAGTTGCTTGAGCATCTGGCTTGGGCTCAGGTCATGATCTCACGGTTCATGGGTTCAGGCCCCACATAGGGCTCTGTGGTGTCAACGCAGAGCCCACTTCAGATCCTAGGTCCCCACCTCTCCCTCTCTCTCTCTCTCTGCCTCTTCTCCACTCACGCCTCTCTCTTCATCCCTCAAAAAAAAAAAAAAAAAAAAAAAAAAGAATAAATATTTGAAAAATGGCATTTAGTTCTGTTAATATAAATTAAATGGTAAATGGAGGAAATACATAACATTTTATTACTTTTTGTTTAGGCCAGAACCATGAATTAGACAAACACTGTTAATACTCCAAACATATGAGTTTACCATAATAAAAGTCATTTAATTATTCAAGATAATTAACTATCAATAAAATNAGTGTAGTCAACAGTCAGAAGCTTATTTCTTAACACTGACAATTTTCAGTTTTTCTAATTTCAATGGTTTATGTGATTTAAATGCCAAGGATAAACTCAGCATACTTAATTCTCTTATGAAGTTCTCTAAAAATCCAATTCAAATTTAAAAAGTATTCCTCATTTGCTCTAATTATAGCAGTGAGCTGCACAATGCGTACCAGATAAGTATTTTATCTTAGGTACAAAACCTTTCCCTACCTGCATCTCCTCACTAGGTCAGACCTTGACCAAATTATATTAGAGACTCCTTGAGAGTAGGAACAGTACAAAATTCAAAATAACTATCTTGCATTACTAAGGGAAAGAAGCAAAGAGTATTGCGTATATTATACTCCATTTATATAAAAAGGGAGAAATATATATATATTTTTTCATATTTATTTATTTGTTTTTTTAAAACAAAAGTCTCTGGAAAGATATCTAAAAAAATAACGACCATGATTATCCAGTAGGCAGTGGACACGTGGGGCAAGGATGAGAGACAAATACTTCACTTTACATCGTTTAACATTTTTAAACTCTGCAACTAAGTTAAGGTATTGCCTATTCAGAAATTTAAATAAGTTGATTGTTAAAATGGTTTTTAAAAAAACCATTACTACACAGTGGAAATACAACTATACCCAGTTAAAAAAAGAATAGCCTATCTCTGGCAACAGACTGCTAGGTATTCATCAAACACGTCTTCTTTGTCCTTGACAAACATTTGTTAACTTCCCTTGCAGTTAAGGGGTATCATTCTGACTCCATCAGAATGAGTTCTACCCAATGACATGTGAACAGAAATTACTTTTACCACTCAATGAGAGACTTGGTGAACCAAAAATATGTCCTCCATACCCTGTCCCCTCTGGCTGGATGTCAATGGCCAGGCTGACCTCAGAAATCCTATGTTTAAGCCTGAATAGCCTGTAGAATACCTAAATGCCTATGTAAGGAGTTCCAGCCCACCCTCAATCCAGCCCACCCATGGAAAGGCTACAGTTTGTTTATGCAAAGATAAAGAAGAAATCAGTTTCCACTGTTAGGACCATCAAACCATGTGGGGTTTTTTGTTGCTGTTGTTAAACACTTTCTTTCTCCAATCAATGCACTACCTTTAGTGTTTAAACAAACATATTAACATGTACTCAGTCAATGAGAACATGAAAGTGAGCTTCCTAAATTCCCAGGACCCACCTAGATTCAGAGCACTAAAAGAGAAAGGCTCTTGTGATCCAAGCCCAGCCACATAAAATGACAGAGCTCAATTGCTAATGGTGGCACCATTCTGGGAGGGAACTGACAAAGACACTACTTACTCACCAGTGCTCCTTGCAAACTCTCCTAACAATCTCAATTGTAGCTACAACCAAAGATAAAACACAGGCAAGTCCCAGATACAGAACTGACCAGACAGATGCTAGACAGCGGACAACAGCACACAGCGTCTGCCCTGGAAGTCTCCAGCTGGGTCATCGTACAAGTGTCTTCATTTTAACCGCTGCATCATTATCCTAATGTAAGACTGGTTACAATTTATTTCTCTATTCCCCTACTAATAGCTAGGTCGCCTCCAGTTATTTTGGTTGTAAATTATAACTAGTTCTAAAGACCGCAGCTATTTTCTTAACCACATCACTGATGCCAGGAACCACAGCCATTCTTTACAGACACTGTCTCGTTTGGTCCTCACAACAATGCGAATGAGGTAGGTGTTATAATTCCCATTTTACAAGTGAAGACACAGAGGTATATAAAAATTCATAACTTGTACAAAGTGATACAACTGAGTGAGAGAATCAGAACTAAAGGCAAAGTCCCAATAGCTCCCAAAGTGTGGGATTCTAGATGGGCCCTATGTGCCACCTGGATGATCTTGGATAATTAACCCGAGTCTCAGTGTTACGCCCTATAAAATGAAGTAATAACTATTTGAAAGAAGGACTAAAATAATGCAACACAGCCAGGTGTCAGTTTCCTGCCCTGCCATCTTATTTCCACTCCCACACAAGACCCATTACAGAGTAACACCTCTTACCTCTTAGCCCTCAGCCCTCTCCCTTCCCACCTTGGCTACCTTTCTCTCTTCAACCCCTAGACTGGGACCTCTGCTCCTTTCTACCCAAACATTTCCCTTATTTCTTTTTTTTTTTCACATATAAATATCTCTTTCTGATCCCTAAATCAATCTAACATTTTGTATAAAAACCTTCACCTGGATAGACGCAGACCAGAATGTTTTTCAAAGCTAAGACAGATGGATGATTTTCCAGAGTACTGTACTGCAGGCACAGAATTGCACAATGTTTGTAACTTACAAAATTCAATGGTTCTGAATGACGTCACTTTAGATGTTGAATAAGTGTGCAATACATTTAAATAATAATCAGAACACTTGTTTCCATTCAAGAGATGAGTATATTTACAATCTGCTTGTGGCCAAAAGAGAAAAGATATGAATTATTGAGCCTACCTGTTACAGGCTAAATTGTGTCAACAAAAAAATATACATTGAAGACCTAATCACCAGTACCTCACAATGTGGCCTTAGTTGGAAATAGGGTGACTGTAGATGTAATTAGTTAAGACGAGGCCATACTGGAATATGGTAGGCCCCTAATCCAATAGGATTACATCCTCACTGAAAGAATGTCATGTGGAGAGATAAGCACACTGGAAGAACACCAATGAATGTGAAGGCAGAAAGAAAAGAGGTGCATCTATAAGTCAAATGGCACCAAAGATTGTCAGCAAACTGCCACAAGTCAGGCCAGAGGCATGGTACAGCTTCTCCCTCAGAGGCCTCAGAAAGAGACACATGCGTGTTGATGCTACTCATTTGGTGATACTGTTATCCCCAGCAAACTAACACACTACCTAAACCACCCAGTATGGAATTGAAATTCCTATGGCCTTAAAGAACCACAGGAAAATTGCAGTGCGCCCAAATATCTCTACACACAAAAAATTCATATTTAGATGCGTTCAGATTTATGAGTCAAATCTTTTACGTGATACTTAAAACCAGCTGTGCCTAAGGTGGGAAGATGGCCCCTTCCCATCACCCAACCTGGCTTCCTCACTGAGTCACATGACTTTCACCAAGTAACTTCTATTTACACTAATTCCACTAACAGTTGACAAGAATACAAGATGAGGCCAAACCATGTCGTCCATTGTTAAGTGTTCAAGGTTTTCAAACCTAAACAAGCAACTGTCCCACTAAAACAAGGAACTGTGTGAAGGAAGTTTGCTTCTAAGGTTCTTTTAAAATCATGGAGTTTTTCTTAGAAAACTAAACTTCTTTCACACAGGTGTGCCTTATTTGCAAGGCCTACTGAGAACCCTATGATTTTCAAATGGATTCATTTGTTCATAATTTCTAGGCCATCTATAATATTCAAAGTACTATGAGCCCCCCATGCATTCTGTGTGAGTTAGTGACGGAAGGGTAGGGTCTAGACAAAACTGAGAGCAGTTAACTTTCTACAGAGGAAGAAAGGAGAAAAAGGAGGACTTTTCAAAGAAGCTATCTAAGTTAGGTCTTTAATGACTCACTACTTTACTACCTAATAAATATTTATCAAATGCTTGTAACACAATTTAGTAAGAGCTAAATATTAAATAAAAAGAAAAAAACAAATATCAATCATGATACACAGTCCTATATGCTATTGAAGAATAACACAAGGAACATAATTTAGATTCTAAGTGGTCAGACAAAACTTCTGAAAAAGTGACATTTTAAGGTGAGACCTAAGGGGTGCCTGGGTGGCTCAGTCGGTTGGGTATCCTACTTCGACTCAGGTCATGATCTCACAGTTCTTGAGTTCAAGCCCCACATCGGGCAATATGCTGACAACTCAGAGCCTGGAGCTGCTTCTGAATCTGTCTCCTTCTCTCTCTGCCCCTCCCCTGCTCACACTGTCTCTCTCTCCTTTAAAAATAAATAAACATTAAAAATATTTTTTTAAAAAAAGGTGAGACTTAAAAGGAATCAGTCATTTGAGGATTAAAGAGAAAAAGAAAAACACTCTATGCAGAGAGCCCAGCAAATGCAACGACCACAGAATGAAAAAAACTTGTGGAAGCTCAGAAACCAAAGAAGGCCAAAGTGAACAAAAATGATGAATGTGTGAATGCAGGGAAGAGCTATGTTAAAGAACTTTAATTTTTTTTTAAGTTTATGCATCCTGAGAGAGAGAAACAGTGAGAGTGGAGGAGGGGCAGGGAGAGAGGGAAAGAAAGAGAATCCCAAGCAGGCTCCACGTTGCCAGTGCAGAGCCTGACATGGGGCTCAAACCCAAGAAACTGTGAGATCACGACCTGAGCCGAAACCAAGAATCAACCACCCAGGGGTCCCAAGAATTTTAAATTTTTTTAAGTTTATTTGTTTATCTTGAAAGACAGTGCAAGCAGAAGAGGGACAGAGAAAGAGAAGAAGAAGAGAAAGAGGGGAAGAAGAGAGAGAATCCCAAGCTGTGCTGTCAGTGTGGAGCACAACGTGGGGCTCTCAATCCCACAAATACAGATGATGACCTGAGCTGAACTGAAACCAAGAGCCAGACACTTAGCAGACTTAGCCACCCAGGCGCCCCTAAAGAATTTTAATTTTATTTGGAGCAAGTGGAAAGCCAATGAAGAGGTTAAAGCAGGGGGGTGGGATGATTCAGACTTTACCTTGAAAAAGATCAGTGAGGAGGATACTGCAGCTGTCCAAGTGAGAACTGATATGCTTTAACCCAGGATGATGGCAGTGGAGATGGCAAGACATACACAGACTCTAGATATATTTTAGAACTAAAGGAAACAGGACTTAGTATTAGATTGGACACAGCTGTCAGAAAGGAAATGTCCAGGATAAATTTCCATTTCTGGGCTAAGCAACTCATTCAGTATAAGTGCCGGTTCCCAGAATAGAGAAACCAGGAGGAGGAACAGGGTTGAATACACGAAGTTTCTGTGATGCCCCTAGGTGCTGATGAATCTTAGCTGAATACATAAGCCTGGAGAATAGGAGAGAGTAAAGACCAGAGAGAGAAATCTGGGAATCACTGACATTTTGACATTTAAAGTCATTGGAACAGAAATGTTCATGGGGTAGGTGTAGGAGACGGTGAGAAGAGGTGGCGAGGGGAGGTTTAGGGGTTCAGATTCAGGAGGCTTAGGGAAGAAGAAAGTGCAGCTCCTACGGGTCAGGTGTCTGAAATGCCAACACTGAAAGGATACCTAGAAGATGAGCAAATAGCAAAGGATGCTTTGAAGAAGTAGGCAGCAAACTAGAAGGGAAACAAAGATGAGTACAAGTTTCTACTTTAGAAAAAGGAAACAGACTGCACAAAGGTCCAGAAATAAAACGAGACCTTGGTGTGTTGTGAGAACTGTAAACAGCAGGGGACAGCATGATAAGGTATACATTAAAAGTAATCCATCGGTAGTGCAGAGCAGAAAGAGAGAAGGGCAAGAGGCTCAGTTTCCTCAATAAACAAAAAGCCTTTCATACAAAAGCTTTCATCTGACTGCCTTTCATAAAAAGTGATTTTACAAAAAGGCCAGATGATACAATACTACCTCTTGCCAAAAATCCAGTGGTCTTCACTGTTGAACAAAATAATCCATCCACTAGAAGGGAAGGAACTGATTTCTCAGATTCTGCGTTGTGATTAATGATCCCTTGCTCTGTATGTGTGTACACATGTCTACATGAATGCGGGCATAGGGCACGCACATGCGCGCGCACGTGCGCGCGCGCACGCACACACACACACACACACACACACACACACACATCTTCATTTCCAAGAAATCACTGTCTCACTGAAGGAAATGCTTTGTTTCCAATCTGTTTCAATCAGCATTCAAACTGATTGTTTTCTGAGGCAGAGATGTCTTAGCAGATGTGTGAATATGGGGCTGCTAGAAATAATGTGACAAAGTCATGAGCATGTGAGCTCTAGAAACCACGAGCCCAGATAAGATCCCAAGCAAGGCTGAAAGTAAGAAGAGGTCCCGGGAGAGAGCTCTGGGTCACATCAACATTGAAGGTGCAAGCGGAAGAGGTACCCAAAAAGGAAATCCACAACTTATGTTTGTTTAATATATTAAAATTTCGAGTAAACTATCAAACCTTGAATCCTTTTAAGATGAACAAATCTGCCTTCAAAATTAATATTTTGCCTAAAATAACATTTTAGAGACTCATCCCATACTTTCCAAAGTTTTCTTTTTCGTCTCTCTATCAATATTAACAAATAGAATTCATGTTTCAGGGCTTTTTGACAAAACCAACAAAATGCCTATGGTGTATATACAAAAAATTGACAAGATCGTATCAATCTAGAGAAGCAGAAGAAATTCAAAGATCAAACCTCAAAAAAATGAATTCAATATAATTTAGTACTAAAAGGTTTCAGGACTAATGGCTTGCCAATGTGACATTCATTTATAAGAAGAAGCTAGAGGGGTGCCTGGGTGGCTCAGTCGGTTAAGTGTCCTACTTCGGCTCAGGTCATTGACGATCTCAGTTTGTTTGTGGATTCGAGCCCCACATATGGGTCTGTGCTGACAGCTCAGAGTCTGGAGCCTGCTTTGAGTTCAGTGTCTCCCTCTCTGTCTGTCCCTCTCCTGATTTAAAATTGTGACCTAAAATTAAAAGGAAAAAGTTTTGTCTGTTTGTTAACAGCTATATAAGTGTTAGGTTGGTGTAAAGCTCACACTTGGAAAGCATCAGTGCTCAACACATGGCACATTGTCTTTCAGCCTTCTTGGGAAAGTAGAATCCCAAGAGATGCATGATTCAGCTCCTACAGAGCATACGATATGGTCTACTGAATTCATCTCAAATTAATCCTGGGTATAGAAAACAAATTTCACAATAGAAATAAAAATTTTACTTTAAAAAGTCTGCTACTGACTCTGTTTCTGCTGAATATTTCAACCAAGTAAATAAGAATGTAAGAAGTGCTGTGGATGCTGAGGTAGATGTCTTTCCACACTCTCTACAAAAAGCCATCTGGTCTGATTTCGCTCCACAAGGCATTCTTACCTCGTTTCAGTACTGAACCAAAGTAGATACCGTTGACCCTTGAACAATGTGGGGATTAAGGGCACCGAACCTCCCAGGGTCAAAAATCCTACTACAACTTTTGGCTCCCCAAAAACTTAACTAATAGCCTACTACTGACCAAGAAGCCTTACAGATAACATAGTTGATCAACATGTATTTTATATATGTATTACATTCTGTATTCTCACAATAAAGTAAGCTGTAGGAAAGGAAACATTAAGAAAATCATAAGAAAAATACACTGACAGTAATGTACTGCACCAGAAAAAATTCACACGTAAGTGGACCTGCACAGTTCAAACCCACGTTGTTCAAGAATCAACTATACTTCCCTTCGCAGAATGTTTTCTTTACTGAGTCAGTTTCCCTCCTCTGCAGGTCTTTATGCCCAAGAAGAACACTTAGAGTGAAGTGATTTGGAAACCATTATCATCGTAATGTAAAATTAAAGTAATTTAAAAATTCCAAGTCCCAGGCCACACTGGAGACCAACTGAATATCTGTGAAGCTTCTCAAGTGACTGCAAGGTGCAGGCAAGCTTGGAAACAGCTGTGTTTTAAGCATCAGATTCAGCTACCTTCCCTGAAGGGGCTCCTAGTTTACTCATCTACTTTCCCAAGTGTCTCACACCCGACTCCTCTTTCAGAACCCTACTGTTCCTGCTTTAGCTCAGGTCCCTCAGAACCTCGCCATGAACTTGTCGATTTGCCAACCTAACCACAAGTTTGTTCTCTCCCCAACTACAAGCCCAGATCTGATCCCATCATCCCATGCTCAGAATCACTGGATTAACTTTCCCTGGCCACCAACTCAGCCTAGCCTTCAAAGCCTTCTTACGAAAGGCGGTGCCCCATCTCTTCAGCCCCCTCCTCCCTACTCTCTTATGCTACTGATGACCCAAACTAACTGGATAACTCACTTTTCTTTGACTCGCCTTGTAAGCAGACTCATTCTAGGGACAAGGGAAAGATCCTCACGATATTAGACAGCATTTAGCCAGATGCAAAAGAAAATCTTCCCCAATTTAAAATTCTGGTTTTTAAAAAATTTTTTTAGATTTTTAAAAAAATGTTTACTTATTACTGAGAGACACAGAGAGACAGAGCATGAGCAGGGGAGGAGCAGAGAGAGGAGGAGACACAGAATCTGAAGCAGGCTCCAGGCTCTGAGCTGTCAGCACAAAGCCCGACACAAGGCTTGAACCCACAAACTGTGAGATCATGACCTGAGCTGAAGTTGGATGCTTCACCAACTGAGCCACCCAGGTGCCCTGTTCTATTTTTAAGTTTATTTATTGCTTTAGTAATCCCTACATCCAACACAAGGCTTGAACTCACAACCCCAAGATCAAGAATCACATGCTCATCTCACTAAGCCAGCCAGGCACCCCTAAAACTCTATTCTTAAAGCCATGGTAACCTAGGTTTTAAGGAAACTAACAAACACTTAATTTCACAACTTTATACAATTTCAGATTAAACACACGAAAAAAAAAATCCTTTACCTTAGTTTAAGGAGTGGCTGGGTCACCCACTTCTTTAACTTCCGTTTCCCAAATGAGGTTTTAGTATGGTCTAAAACCCAAAGTAAACTTCCTTTGGTTTTCATGTCAGTCTAAGAAAGACAGAAGAAAAGGTTTATTAACTAGACATTGTATTTGTACCAAAACTGATCATTGTTCATGTGCCTTAATTATTCCATATACCTCAATTTTAGTTTTTTTAATTAATGATTTTAGTTTATTCATTTTGGAGAGACAGAGACACACTGCGTGAGTGGGCAAAGGGCAGAGAGAGAGGGAGATACAGAGTCTGAAGCAGGCTACAGGCTCCGAGCTGGCAGCACTGAGCCTGATGCAGGGCTCGAACTCACAACCCATTGAGATAATGACCTGAACCCAAGTTGGATGCTTAACCAACTGAGCTACCCAGGCACCCCTCCATATACCCCAATTTTAAATGTGACACATACCTATCATAAACTACAACTCATAACAGGTGTTTGTTTAATGTCTGACGAATGCACGTACATATGAACACACATGCACTATACATAAAGTTTTGATATCTGCACAAAAATGGAACAGTCTATGTATAGTTCTGCTAACTAAAAATATTCAGAAATATTTTTTTAATTTTTATGTTTGATAGAAAGAAGTGGGGGAGAAGCAGAGAAAGAGGGGAACAGACGACAGGAAGCAGGCTCAGGGAGCCCAATGCGGGCTAAACTCACAAACGGTAAGACCATGACCTGAGCCAAAGTTAGACACTTAACCGGTTGACTGGGCCACCCAGGTGGCAGGCACCCTCCTTCCTTTTCTTTAATGTAAAATCTTTTAAAATATAAGTTTGTCTTAAGCATCTTAAAAATATATACTTTTCTCCTTTGGGAAGTACAGTGAAGATAATTTAACTTCCTTCAGCAATTCAGTATCCTCTACCATCTCAGAGTTCTCATTCTAAGGACTAAGACTCTCATGAAAACACTGAACAAGCAGAAGGTACTGGAGATCAAAGTAAAATGCACTGCACTCTAGGAATTCACCCTGGGAGGATTTTATTTTAGACTGCTCTATTAAACCCTTAGTAAAAAACTGTCTATCTATGCTTTGCTACTTGAAAGTTGAACCACTAAAAATAGTGGTTCAATAATTTACAATTAACTAGAGATGATAGTTAATTTTAACCAAGGTTACATGGTATTTCAAAAAGTCTGTATTAACAGACTTCCAAATCTCATCTGAAATGTAAGACTACAGTTTTCACCTAAGTTGTTTTTTTTTTTAACTTTTTCCTTTTCCTTCAAATCATCAAGCAGGTACTTACAGAATACCTCTTATGTACTCAGCTGTATGGCCTGCAAAGGTATATTAAGACCCAGTTCCTCCCTTAGGGTACTTCTTTCCAAGTATGGGAGAAATGACTCATAATTAAGACATGATAGCACCTGGCAGAAACTAACTATGAAAGGGATGACAAAGCTGCCAGGCCTTAGGAGTTTAAAGCAAAGCATAGATCTCAGAAGGCCTGGCTGAGAATGAGCTGGACAGACAGAGCTGACTAACCAGGGCAGTCCACATCAACAACAGCGCCATTCCTTCTGAAACAAGAGCCCCACTGGCCTGAAGACAGTAAAGGGTCCCAGGAAAAGAACAGTGGACAAGAATAATTTTCCAGTGGTTTATTGCATCACTGAAGAACCCTCTCAGACAAGAGAGGGAGGGATGGGAAAGAAATAGTTCTATTATTCGTTTGCTCTCCCTGACACCCAGCCCCCTCCTCATTACCCCTTTCCATTGTTCCATGGTAATGGAGGCCAAAGTCGAAGTGCAAAGACAAGCCGAAGCTGTGAATTCCTGGCCTGTTTCTATAATGGCCCAAGTCCTGATAAGGGTACTTTAATGACAAGTGATTTTTGCCTTAGGAATTTAATTTCAGAACTGACTCCACAACAGCAGGATCTGAACAGGAAGGATGTGGCAGAATAAAGAAAGCTTAGAAGGTCAGGCCTGGAACAAGGTCTTCAGAGTCTGACTCTGAGCTCTTCTTCACCCAAGAAATGTCCTTTTCTTCCTACTGCTCATTTCCGATCATGGGAATGTATACCAAGTTGATGGAAAAAAAATTGTGGGAAAAATTCTCAATTTCTAGATAATGTAATGACAAGATAAAAATGTTACTGTATGAAAGTAATACTGACTAGTATACAAGGATACCTTGGAAGATAGAGAAACTAGATGAGAGAAACTAGTAATATATAAATCTAGGAGTAGGGGGAATAAATTCAGCATTTACTTTCATTCAAAATAGTAATAAATATTTCTCTTTTTGTTAATAAAGAGGGACTTTTTAAATATTTATTTATTTTGAGAGAAAGAGAGAGAGCAGGGGAGGGGCAGATGAGAGAGGGAGAGAAAGAATCCCCAACAGGCCTTGTGCTATCAGCTAAGAACCCAACTCGGGGCTCGAACTCACGAACCATGAGATCATGACCTGAGCCAATATCAAGAGTCAGGTTCTCAACTGACTGAGCCACCCAGGCACCCCAGTAATAAATATTTTTGAAGAGCTTTAAACCATTTAACTCAGATGATTCAGCTTTTCAACTATTTACTCAAATGATTCGGAACTACTTTTTACTTCTATGACTTTATGCTAACATCATATAATATTTCAACTTATACTAAATCAAAGCAATCAATTTAATGTCTCCATTATCTTCATAACTCATCAATAAAGGGCAAATAAATGATGACAGAAGCTTGTGAAATGAAATTTATACATCTTAAAATCTAACTGAACTTGATTCATATGCAGTAACTGGTTTCATATGCAGAATGAATAAGACTGAAAACATTTCAATGAAAAGGTATATAGAAAAAACATAATCAAGAAGACAAAAAATCCACTTTATATTAATTTTCAAAGATGGTGCCTTTCCAAAGGAATATGTGATACAGAAACTATCAGGATGGGCATGTCATTTCAATAAGTAAAAAGGAAACTCTATAGCTCTCAAAGTAACCCCTAGGGAAGTAGTTCATATATTCGATTCTCAAAAAAATGGATGCTGTAATTATCAACTACTAGATAGATGACAAGCAGAGTAATCAGTTGAAGACAATATTCTTGTTCTCACCTGCACTTTTAAGAAAAGACTGCTACTTTACTCCAAGTATTTTTTTCAAAACCATTTTGAATCACTTAGCCTTTAGGTTTACCTGACCTGATTCTGTAGGATTTCAAGATTCCTTAATGTTGTTCCATTAATTGTCATGAATTCCATTTCACTAGACAACTGCTTAAAATTCCTGTAAAAGAATGAAACATGAGCCATGATATAAGTGCATAAAGAAATTTGAAAAACTAATTTAGGCACTAAAGATAATTCCAATATCATTATGACAAAAATGAGCTCTGTGACAGAAAATCAAATCAAAAGCAGCAAATGAGTATTCACTGGGATAGTGTCTTCCATTGATGCTGGTGCCATTAAACAGACTGATGCAAAAGGACAGTTGTCTCACACCATAAACAAGCAAAGGGAAGTAAATGGTACCAACATCTCTTTTTCACATTTCCAGGAATAGATCCAAACACAGTCTTTTATCATCAGCAGAGCATGTGGTGGTATCTTCAGGAAAAGCTATGCAATTAGCTAAAAAATATGTCAAGATATTTAAAAACATCTTCCTTATTCTTTAGCATGAGATCATCTTGATAAACCCTTTAACAGCTTCTAATCAACATTCTGATATGTGCAACAAATGTTATATACTCTAAATTAACAACACACATTAATGAGACTAATGTTTTAGTGGAATATAAAACCAAGAAAGTAGCAAAAATTATTTCCTTAAGCTCAAAGAATTCACATTCTCCCTAGGTCACTGTGACTATCCCAAATGAGCTTAAAGTTCAGTAACTTGCAAATAGACTTGAGTATTGAATTGTGATGATTTTTTAATGTTTATTTATTAATTTTGATAGAGTGTGCACAAGCAGGAGAGGGGCAGAAGAGGAAGAGAAACTAATCCCAAGCAGGCTCCACACTCAACATGGAGCCCAACGTATGGCTCGATCTCATGAACTGTGAGATCATGATCTAAGCCAAAATCAAGAGCTGGATGCTTAAGTGACTGAGCCACCCAGGTGCCCCGAGTTGTGATGATTAATAACTGTATGCACAAATCTAATTTTGTCCTTAGCAGTCTTTCATGTTAAAAAGTATATTAATCAATGCATTCCTAATACAGTAATTTGACTTCCATTATGTTTCTATCAACAGCACTCACAGATTTTACAGCTTATTTTTAAAGGCAAGAAGAATGGCAAGCCACCGAACTATTTGGAGGAAAAGCATGAGTGTTTGAATTATAAACCTACTGTATCTCTCATGGCTGTGATAAGATTTAAATACAAGCAGTTTTCTAAGTCAGTTATGGAAAGAAGGCTCCATCCAGGAGTCTAGACCTAAAATCAGAACCAGTGCTCACTGAAAGATGCCTTCACTTGTAGATGACTCTCCCAGCTAAAGCTCTGGAGCCCTGGAAGAGAAATACCTGATAGCATATTAGGAATACTGCCTAGTAAGAACTGTCCTTTAGCAGGAGGATTTCTCTGACAGGTTTGATGTAGCTTCTGTGAAAAGTTGTTAATGATTTTTAGAGGGAGGCAACTCTAACAGTGATTGACAGCAAGTGCTTGTAGCTCTTTTGCTCCTTCTTACAGCACTTAACTTAATCTGCTTTACATTACAGCAATTACATGTTCTTCTGCTATCCTCATTAATAGATCTAAGTTCCTTGAAGGCAAGAGTTATTTATGTCATACATGTTGCAGAACTTGCTGAGCCTAGCAGCACACAGATGCTCAACAAATGTCTGCCATTTTCCTATGGGAAAACCAGTTTGGCTTGGTTGGTTGGTTTCCTTTGAGTCATAAAGCTCAGAAATGTCCATAAAACACCCAGGGACAATAATAAGATGTAAAACATTATTTTCAGAAAGAAACAATTAGGTAGTGATTTGCTGGGTAGCTGACAGGTGTTCATACACCTCCATGGTCAAAGATCCAAGTTGGAAGAGTTGGTAGCCTAAACTTGAGTTGGTATCTAGCCAGTGCCCATGTGTTTGGATGGAAATCATTTCCTTCCCTGTTCCTGACAGGTTGAGTGATCATAAGTGATTAACACTTGAGTACCTTCATCAAACACAAACTCTACAGGGATGCTCATTTGGTTTGAGAGAAAAACTAATCAAGAACCCATAATCCAACAGCCTTTTCTAAAAACATCTCAGCTAGCTGTCTTAATCTCCCATGAACAACAGAGCTGTAAGACAAATAAGTGGCGTTTAAGATCTGTAGACTGTCCAGAAACACTGTTCAGCTGGCTTCACCCTCACAAGAACTAGTAAACTCAACAGTCCATATCCTGAAGAATGAAGTCTTAGGTTTAGGATTCTGAAAGCATCCCTGTTCTACCAATTAGTTGAGGGTTTAGTCACCTAACTCCAACTAAAAGTGAAACCCTACTCCTACTATGCCCCCAATGAATCTATGAAGCAAGGCACTGTCAGAACAGTTTAAAAAAAAAAAAAAAAGAAATTTCATAGAGTTTACAGAAGAGCTTACAGGGCTTTTTAAAAATTTTTTTAATGTTTGTTGATTTATTTTGAGAGAGAGATGATGAGCAGGGTAGGGGCAGAGAGAATGGGAGAGAGAGAGAGAATCCCAAGCAGATTCCATGCTCAGTGTGGAGCCTAACACGGGGCCCAGTCTTCATGAACCATGAGATGATGACCTGAGCTGAAACCGAGTCAGATGCTGAACTGACTGGGCCACCCAGGTGCCCCTACAGGACTGCTTTTGTGCCCAGTTGCTAAAAAGTATCTATACACATAGCAGAAGAGGGTTTGGACTAACACACACCCTAGTATACAGAGCACTGGGGGAAGAGGCTCAGAGTCATCATCTGTGTTTTTACTGGATATAATTACTGGATATTCACAATACCAAAATGAACCCAATAAACTGAACAACCAAAGTTACTTAAGCTAGCTCACAAAACCAGACTTTAGAGAAACAGTGTCATGTTCTTTTATTAATTAGCAGTAGAGTTGTGGATACAGTTTTTTGTTTGTTTTGTTTTAGTTTTTTTTCCCTTATTGTACAAGGCCCCTAAATTTCAAAGTAGACACAGTGAGAAGGAAGGAATTTATTTGAAACTGACATCTGCATTGATTTCAATAAAAGAAATCAACCATTGGGCAATATTAAATTGGAATGATTTCTATGGAACAATAATTATTAAGCAACACAAAAACCTAATATGCTTCTGGGTTTCCAATAAGTTTGTTTGATAATGACTTCTGGAGTTGGGGCTCTTCTTTCCAAATACGAAAGAAATTTCCTCTTGTCAGTGCCTATTTCCACTAGGATTATTTATATTTTTGAACTCTGGGTTTTATTTGCCAGCATCGTTAGGAACTCAACTGTATATGATCACTGATGTGAAATAAGCAATTTTAAATTATTTATCCTTTTGGAAAAAGTCAAATTTTATATGCTTTGAAATGAACTTCATAAACAATGCCTGGCTACAATTGATGCTGTGTGAACCTGGATAAAAATCCTACAAGTAAAATGGGAAAATAATTACTATTTCGGACAACAAAAATGCAAAGGGTACTTCTTTCCCCCTCAAGTTTTATAATGGGAGGAAAATGTTCTTGCTGAAAACTTACCAAGTAATTTAAGATTCTGTGTCACTCCTACCCTAGTTTTTTTTAACAAATGAAAATCAATCTTTCTGATTTAGAAGCAGGTAAAGCAAAATCAGAAAAAGTTAAACCCACATAAGGCAAAGTCTAGAGGAAACTAAGGGCAAGCTTCCAAAAGTTCTCTCCTGGTGGGGTCACATAGGATGTGTTTAATTTCCCCAGCAGTGAGTTATGATGATATGTGTGAAATGGGCACCAGAGAAGCACATTGGAGACTCAACACCTGGAGTTTATACATGTACCAAAATTCCAGCTCCTAGAAACAAGCAAGTAGTTAGCATAAACCATGTTCTTTGCACAGTTTAGGGAGAGTGAGCCATTCTTATCAGAGAATGCTGGAAACTCCCAGAAAACAGTCAAGGGTCAAGCTCGCAAGTAGGTCTGTCTCAGGATAGTTGTCTCATCAGGTCTGCTATGTTAACCATTTTTTGGCACATCTATCTTTTCAAATTCTATTTCTCATCAAGTGTACGTGTTATGTTTATTTACTTTAGGGTTCCTTCTAGTTTACTCTTCACTCCTAAATTGATCTTTTTCTTTAATACACAGATCATTCTTAAACCCTATCATCTCATTTCAAAGCTTCCTATTTCTCATTTGTTCCTTCACACCTAGTATCATTTTCCTACCTAGTATCTAATATCACTGTATTTTGAAGTAGCAGGTTATAGTTTTTATTTCATTTGTGGGAATCTTTCTGGCATGCATTCATTTTCTGTAAGTATGTTATGTGGCTCTTTATTCTGTTTCTTCTTATAATAATTTTGTATAAGATTTGAAATTCTTTCTCTTTCTCTTTTTAATTTTAAAGTGGTTTTTCTGTTTATTTATTTTTGAAAGAGACAGAGCACGAGCAGGGGAGGGGCAGAGAGAGAGGGAGACACAGAATCCAAAGCAGGCTCCAGGCTCTGAGCTGTCAGCACAGAGCTCGCCTTGGGGCGTGAACTCTGAGATCATGACCTGGGCCAAAGTAGCCGCTTAACCAACTGAACCACCCAGGCACCCCATTATGCTGCTGAACTTTTAAAGTAATATAACTGAATTCTAAATACACGAAACCATTCATGTTTTCCAAAGTAATCACCTGGAGTGGTTACATTCTTTTTCCGAAATATAACTTTGGAATCACTCTTCTGGAATTATCTTCAAAGTTCAATCACATGCCATCCATATAACATTATCACATTTCGTGTTTAAGCAAAACAACAGTACCAATTTGCCAATGACATTTTGGCAATTTCCAAACAAGACCACACTCATAGGATAAATTCCTTCCTTCTTTCTTTTTCTTCCATTAATCCTACATTTACTGATTACCTGCTTGGTCCTGGGCATATGCTGGGTAGTAAAAATTTATACTATATGAGGGCTGAACACTTTGGATCTCCATCTTTCTTGCCTTTGGCTCTATGACAGTGAGAGGAGGGGATCACCCATCCAACAGATTAGACACATACTAAGTCATCAGCAGATTCAGTTCCCTGACCACTGCCCCACACCACCACCAAATACAAAATGAGAAGAGTTCAGCTTCATGTAATGTATCAAGTCAGATAATTTAAAAATAAACTAATTTAATTTCAGTACAAATAAACATGTTTTACTATTTAATATTATTCTTACTTTGAATTAAATATAAAGAGGACACAACAGTGTTTTCAGACCCAAATATATCTACTTTTAAATATATGAGAGCCTGATATTTTTTAAAAGTCAGTTTCTTGGAGCGCCTGGGTGGCTCAGTTGGTTAAGCGTCCAATCGGCTCAGGTCATGATCTCACGGTTCTGGAGTTCGAGTCCTGAGGTGGGCTCTGTGCTGACAGCTCCGAGCATGGAGCCTGCTTCGGATTCTGTGTCTCCCTCTCTCTCTGCCACTCCCCCGCTTGTTCTCCCTCTCTCTGTCTCAAAAATAAATAAACATTAAAAAATTATTTAAAAGTCAGTTTCTTTACTCCAAAATTAATACTTCATTGCTAGGTGATATAGGAACAGAAACGAGTCTTAATGGGCAAACTAGCAGTTGCTAATTCTACCTCATTTAGAGGCGCTCTCTATCTTGAGGAAGTCAAATGGTAGGTAGTTTGCAACCTTTCTTTACGGGGATTCAACACCACCAACCATATGGATGAATCTCTGCAATAAGTCTCCTATAATTGGAGCTTAATGTAAAACCCAATGAGGTGTAATACAGGCTGATGCTCTTTAATAAAACAGTTTAGCCACTGTAAAAGATATACAGATTAATACAGTACCCAGGTTAACAAATAAAACATCAGTTAGAACTCCCCTTTGACATCTCCCCCAGCAATCTTTACTGCTTCCACTCCTTCCCCAATGGAATAAATCACTCTTCTGAATTTGTTGTTCATCAATTCCATGTATATCTTTGTATCTTCCCTGTATACCCATGTACTCTTTTTAAATTTTTCTTTCTTTTTTTCTTTTCTTTTTTTGAGAGAGAGTGAGAGTGCATTGGACAAGCAGGGAAGGGGCAGAAGGCGAGGGAGAGAGAGAATTCCAAGCAGGGAGCCTGATGTGGAGCTCTATCTCACCAACTGTGAGATCATAATCTGAGGCAAAATCAAGAGTCAGATGTTTAACCGACTGAGCCAGCCAGGCACCCCATATACATGTGTATGTACATGTATGTATTCTTAAGTAATATTCCTAAGCACTACTTAAGTAGTGACTTTTTTTTACAAGTTTCTAACTTCATATAATAGTATGTACTATATGTCCTTCAGCAATTTGATTTTGGCTCCACATGTCAACTTAATTTTTTGAATATTGGTATGCGTTACTCCAATGCATTTATTTTCACTGCTGTATAATACCACACTGCACGAATTTAACACAATAAATCACTCTCCTGTTTACGGATATTGACACTGATTTTAAATAGGACAAAACTGCTTCCAGAGAAATGATATTCTGTTCTATCCTAAATATTACAAAGAACACACACCAAAAAAGAAATTACAAAAAGATTCCTAAGGGACCTGCCTTTCTCCCACCCTCCCCAACAACAAAATCAGGACCACCTCTTTGTACCCCACTTCACATTTGGCCATTTTATTGAGGTAGCTCCTATCTGCCCACCCACCTCTGCAGAACAGGAAGAAGCTTACTTATCAAGGGTCAAAATGATAAAGGATAATTCTTCAAAGAGCCACAAACAAGGGGCTGCTGAAAGTGAAATATAGAAAGGCAAGAAAATTATCCCACTACCATGTTTTATGCCACTGGTTTTTAACCTATTACCTTCCTAGAAAGTCAGCTGCCAGTTTTTAAATCTCTGAACTCTACAAAGTTAATCACTCTTTTAAAAAGCTGTGTTAGTAGCTATCCTCTTTATCTCCAACTTTATGATCCATGAAGTAAGAACTGAAACCAAGAATAAGAAAGGCAGTGAAGTTTTATGAATGCTTTTAATAACGCTTCTTAACTCCACTTAACAGTACTTTTCAATTAACTGTGCTTTAGTATTCAGTATATTAAAATGCTACATGAATACAAATTGGCAAACTTCTTATGGAGTCTATAAATATCTTTATATTAATTTTTTCACCAATAGTACCCATATAGTTCATCCTTGCCCCGAAAGAGAATATTCTATCAATAGTAGCTGAACTTTTGTGAGTACAATATTTACCAAATTCAATTTAAGAAATACTTTTATACACTGAAATACAGAGAGACTGAATTATATACCATAAGGCTGGACGTACTATATTTAGTCAGATGGTCTAACCATAACATACAGTAGAAAATAGAAGATGACTTTTTGTCAGCCAATAATCAAAGAAAAGGCAATAATGTAAAACTTATTAGATGCTCTTATTTCTAAACGAAGCCACGTGAACTTCAAGCCAAAAGAATTTAAAAAAAATTTTTAATGCTTTATTTATTTTTGAGAGAGACAGAGACAGCATCAGCAGGGGAGAGTCAGACAGCAGGGGAGGAAACACAGAATCTGAAACAGGCTCCAGGCTCTGAGCTAGCTGTCAGCACAGAGCCCGACACGGGGCTCGAACCCACAAACCGTGAGATCATGACCTGAGCCAAAGTCGGATCCTTAACCAACTGAGCCACCCAGGTGCCCCGCCAAAAGAATTTTAAAAAGGCACTTTTTTAAAGAAAATGTTTTTAATATAACTCTATCCCTTTTTCCTTATTTTTGAAAAATCACTTACTTGGGTTTGGAAAGCACCTTTTCCAAGTTAAATTCTTTGAGGTATCTTATTATAGCAGCCAAAGAGCAAATCACAGTTTTTTCCAAGTTAATGATGCCAGAAAAACTTTGAGATCCTAAAAAACAGAATAGAGACTTTCATTAAAATTATCGTTCACCATTATTAGAAATAAACTTTAGGCTAAGTGAAATTCAGTTTATGGTTATTGAAATGATAATTCAGACAATACCTCCTAAACTGCCTTTTGGAAAAATGTCGATTACAAATACCTAGGTTATGGAAAAACAAGCATTTTCTGATGGCAAAATAAGCCTTTTTTGGAGAGCCAAAGAGCAAGTTTTTCAAAATATTAAAATGCTCATCCCCTTTGATTCAGAAATATTCTAAAATGCATGTCAAAGGTGTATATACAAGGAAGTGAGCTGAAAAATCTTTTGTAACAGTAAAAGCTAGAAACAACTTAATTGAACATCAATAAGGTAATAGTTAAATAAATTTTGATAAGTGCACATTATTATGCATCTACTAATAAGAAAGACTTACTGCTATCTATAAAGACACAGAAAACTATCATAATATATTGCTGAGAGAAGGGGGGAAAAGTTGTATAATCATTCTCAACTCTCAGCAGGAATACTGCTTACCATCTGGTCTCCCAGCTTCATCCCTGTGCCCTACATGGTATTCTCAACAGAGCAGCCAAAAGAATCCTTTTTAAAATGAACAGCAGACCATTAGACTACTTTGCTTATAAAACTCCTCCAACACCCCCCACTCACTGAGAGAAGCAGCTCAGCCCAACTCCTTACAGAGACCAAGAGGTCTATAAATCCCCACAACTTGCCTTCCACCTCCTCATATTCTCTCCCTTAGTTACCCTGTTCTCACACCCTGGTTCCGTCTTATGCCTTAAACATACCAGGCGCTTGAGCTTTGCTGTACTTTCTGTTGTCTCTGCCTGAAACACTGTTCCTTTACATGTCTGTATGGCTTTACTCCTACACTCCCTCAATCTTTGTTCAAATCTTTGCTCAAGTGCCATTTTCTCAGTAAGGCCTTACTTCATCACCCTATTCAAAAGCTCACCCTCTTCTCTGCCTTATTTTCTTTATAACACTTACCACCTTCTAACACACTATCTTATTTTATTATATATATCTCCCCCTTAGAATGTGAACTTCAGAAGGACAGGAATCTTTGTCTGTCTTATTCCTTATTGTATGCGTGGTGCTTTGCAAAACAGGCCGTCAATAAAAATTAGTTAAGAGAATAAATCCAGGTTAGATTGAGTATACAGAATTATGTGTGTACACTTACATGTGTGGATTTGTACACAGAAAAATTCTTAAAAATGTGAGGGGAGGGACTTTTACTTTTTTCTTTATTTATGCACAGCTATGTTTGGACTTTTTTTGCAATAGCCATTTATTACTTTCAGAAACAAAAAAAAATTACAAAATATCCTCTATAAATCAGTAATATCAAACCATTAATTCCAACTGTGGCTTTTTATAAACCCAAGGTATAAATAAAGAGTTAACGAAACTCTTCCTCCTTCTGAGCATTTCATCTTTGAACTTTCTATCTTTAGTCCCCAGGAAATCTGATAAAGATGACGTGCCAGTGTGTTCTGAAGTAACACTGCATGTGGTAAGATTGACCTGAAACCAGTAAATGGCATGTGGACTAAGAAGAATCACTGATTCTAGAATTTGGGCCTTCTCTGAGCACACTGACTCTGAAGTTGGCATGGTTCGCACCTTCTAAGCCTGGGCAGATCCTGAGGAGTATCTCCTGCCTCTGCAGCTGAGCGGTGGCACCAGGTGANGAATGGGGCAGGAACACAACGACGACTGCAGCCCTCAGGGACCCCATGCACAGCAACAAACCCTGTGTGGGGCTTTTCTCACTAAGAGGAACAAGCAAGCTGGGTTTCCTCTCCCCTACCCTTCTAAGTGAATCTGATGCCAAAAGTGGCTTATGGCAGGCTTGGGGTCAGTCCTGTCTTTACTTGAACATAAGTCAACAATCCCTTGTGATAATACAGACTGTGTTGGAAGAGGGTTACCCTCTCAGACACTCAACTCAGTCTGGTACCAAGAGATTAAAAGAGATGGGTAGATGTGTAGCAACATGGATGGACCTTGAGGGTGTTATGCTGAGCGAAATAAGTCAGGCAGAGAAGGACAAATATCATATGTTTGCACGTATAGGAGGATTAGGAGGAACTTAACTGAGGACCATGGGGGAGAAGAAGGGGGGAAATGGTGGGGGAAAGGGAGAGAGGCAAACCATGAGAGACTCTTGAATGCTGAGAAACAAACTGAGGACTGATGGATGTGGGTGGGAGGGGGGTGATGGGCATGGAGGGGGGCACTTGTGGGGATGAGCACTGGGTGTTATATGGAAACCAACTTGACAATAAACTATTTGTAAAAAGATAAAATAAAATAAAATTAGGAAAAATAATAAAAAATAAAAAATAAATAAAAGAGATGGGCAGAGAAATGTTAACAAGACACTGGTGCCTGTGGGAGGGTCCCGGGGAGACCGGTCTATCTATGGTCTAATGGTGAAGCCGTGTAGTATGTGATCGGATATAAAAATGAACCTTAACAGAAGCTGGACTAGCAGGAAGGAGAGGTACAGACCAAATCAGGCACTACTGACACCTGGCTGAGGACGTGTGAATTAAATAAACAATGGTTACTTAACATATTAATACCCTGTCATTAATGTTCTGGTATTTAAATTCTGGCAATCAATTTAACAAAACACTAGCCTTTATCGGGAGATTTAGCCAAATACTCTGTAAAACTGCAAGGAAAAAAATGGGCTATTTTTTAAGAGAGGGAAAAAAGGCAGGGTGGTCAATAATGCCTCACACTCCAATGAATCTGTCAGAAACATCAAGCTACTAAAATGATCACAGCTACACAGGAAGAAGCTGCAGGGGGTGTTTTGATGAGCACAAGCACAGTGAATGCCTGCCTCTACTCTTGCCAGTATTTACTGGTAACGGCACAGTTTTGATGAAGTTGAAAATCAAACTCACACCTTTATCCAAATCTCAACTCAGTTACATTCGAAGACGTTAAGACTAACACATATACAATATTTACCTTGGATGTCAACTACATCTTTTGCATAAAACTCTGTAACTGCCTGGAAAGCATGGCTGTATTCAAAATACACATTATCCATCCTTTCTACTCGAATTCTGTCATCCCGCACACTGAAAGAATAAAGAAGAAAACTTCAACGATAATTATTCATAATTTGAACTGTCTGTATTTAGGCCTTGGCCTGAGCAAAAAAAGAAATTCTTTTTTTATTCTCCCCCAAGTTTAAAAAAAGAGAGAAAGATCTAAAGTTTCCCTGTTAAAAGGCCTCATTTCATAAAATATAATTACAACGTTTACCACTAGTATTTTATATCAAGTAGTACACTGTGATTATCAAGAACCTATTGAATTTGAGGTCAATTACTTTAATAAATACAAAAGGGAGAAAAATGGAAAAGAATCATTTTAATTTAATTGCATCATCTGTTTAAATACTCTACCAATTAAATACATCATCAAGTAATTTTTTCTCTGAAATGGCATCTTTGTCTGGCTGGCTTTTTGCTAAGTCCATTTCTACCACACTCTCCATTCAAACAGAGTAAATTCTCCCGAGGTCAACTCTCTCTTTATTTATTTATTTATTTATTTATTTTTAAAAATTTTTAATGTTTTATTTCTGAGAGAGAGAGACAGCATCAGCAGGGGAGGGTCAGAGAGAGAGGGAAAAACAGAATCAGAAACAGGCTCAGCTTCAGCTGAAGTCACCCTCAGGACCACCCTCGGATCAGCCAATCAAAAGAAATGTGTAACATTCCTGTGGTCTGAGTCAGGACTGGGAACTGCAGGTAGTTACTCTGTACAAACTAGCCAATCACTCACCGCTTGCCTAAACCCGAGGTAGGCCCTTTGAGCTCACCTTATAATTGGTCGTTTTCAAAGGATTCTCAAAGGTCATGATTGGATCACGCCAAAAGTAACGACGCCTCAGGGATACTGAATGGTCAAAACTATAACCATGGGTGTTGTACAATTATAACTGGTGCTTATGTGATGATGCAAAACGTACAACGTGTGCACTGTAACACCCCCGTCCATTACCCCATAAAAACCCTGCTCACCATTGTTCAAGGCTTCTCCTTGCTGCCGCTGCACCGGTAGACAGGTGAGCCCCTGCTCGAGCTTGTAATAAAGACCCTTATGTATCTGCATCAGTGACAGCTCCTTTGAGGTCTCAAGGGACTCACGATTCGGCACAACAGCTCCAGGCTCTGAGCTAGCTGTCAGCACAGAGCCCGATGCAGGGCTCGAACCCACGAACCATGAGACCATGACCTGAGCCGAAGTTGGATGCTCAACCGACTGAGCCACCCCGGCGCCCCAAGTCTCTCTTTATTTAACATGGTTCTATAGTCTTTGTAAAATTTTGTGCGCACATGCGTGTCTAAGATTATGCAAGTATATACAACCTTATCATCCATGCTGACTAGTACATTTTCTCTCTCATTTCCTGTTGCGCTGGGCTCCCATTCCCCCTTCTCCCCTCCTTCCCCTATCACCTCACTCCCAACCCATGTTAACAGCGTAGAGTGAAAAGTTACTTTTTTCATGTTCATATGCTCAAACACAAGCATGTATCATACACATGCATACTCATACGTGTCCTTGTTTTATAAAAATGGGATGACTTCACACAACTTCTCTGTATATTATTTCATAAGTAGTAACTCTTGGAAATTCCTCCACATAAAGTGACCTAGCAATAGCTAATTGTTTTTAATGACTGAGAAATATTTCATAGTACATAAAAGCCATAATTTATTCAACCATTTCTTTCATTATTGGATATTCACTTGATGTAAACATTTGTCACATGTTGCGTTAGAACATTTTTATCTAAAAAATAATAAAACACTATGTTAAATAAGTAAATAAATAAAACACAGCAAACATCCCTCCTCAGTCACATTCATTTTGCTACCATCTGAAAAAGTAAACATAATCTTTAATTTGGTGTATATTAGTACCACAGAGATTTTTTACTTTACAATATACTTTAGTATGTTTCACAACGTATTGTTTCATTTCATGTGGTAAATTTTACATAAGTGGTACTTTATTTCATCCTTCTATAAACTGCTTTTACATTCAACATTATAAAATTTATACATGAAGCCAGATAAACCTATCTTAATTTTTAGCTACTTCTAAGTATTCCATTGTTTCTTTTTTTTTAATTTTTTTTTTTTTGTTTTATTTATTTCTAGGAAAGAGAAACAGCATGAGCAGGGGAGGGTCAGAGAGAGAGGGAGGCACAGAATCTGAAACAGGCTCCAGGCTCTGAGCTGGCAGTCAGCACAGAGCCCGACGCGGGGCTCGAACCCACGAACCGCGAGATCATGACCTAAGCGAAAGTCGGACGCTTAACCGACTAAGCCACCCAGGCGCCCCGTATTCCATTATTTCTTATATTGTCTAGTGAATTTTTAAGATTTGCTTTTCAAATTAAATTCATCTGAATTTATTTGGAGAGATGGCATAAAGTCAGAAATACAGTTTGATTTTCCATATGATTATTCATTAATGATCAAAGCATCGTTTATAAAACATTCTTTTTCTACGACTTCATAATGCTGCCTCCAGTGCATATCATATTTCTATCTATGTGTGACCCTGTTACTGGCTTCTCTATCCTGTTCCACGGATCTTTTCATGTATCTCTGTATAGGACCACAGTACCTTAATTTCCATGGAGTGCTATTAGTATCTGTGGCACGGCCCCTAAACCTTGCTTTTCAAGATTGTCTTGACTATTAATAGGCCTTCAATTTCCTTACAAATTCTATGTTCACCTCATCTAGTTTCACAAAAACCTAATTAGGATTTTGAATGGATATGCAACCAATTAATTTAGAGAGAAATATCTTAACAAATCAAGATACCCGCTGTTAAAGACAGTACAATTTCTTTATTTCTTTTATATGTAACAATAATGTTCTGTAATTTTCTCCATGTTTTATATTCTTTGATTTGTGCCCACTCTTAGATATATTATAGATTAATACTACTGTGAAAGGAAACATATTTACTAGAGGGTTATTAGGGTGTACAGAGCCTATCAATTTTTATATATAGTAACTGTACTGAATAATTTATTTGCTTGCATGGTCTATGTTATCACCTGAAAAAAAAACATTGTTTTTATCTCTCCCTTATAATTTCTAGTCTTCTTTTCTTTTTCCTATCTCATTACACTACTGGCTAAGACTTTCAGGCTGTGTTGGACAAAGGTAATGCTAACAGGCATCCTTTGTCTTCTTACTGACAATAATAGGAATGCTTCTAAAGTTTCACTCTTAAGTACGAGGCTTGCTACAAGTTTTGGAATAAATGACTTATTGGCCTAAGGTTTGGTAAGTTTCCCAGTTTGGGGGAAAAAAAATCTTTAGTCATAAAGGATTATTGAATCTTAACCTATGCTCTTTCTACATGTGTTAAAATAATTACATGGCTTACCTCACATAATTTCTTAGTATATTATTCATATTTCCTAATGCTGATAACCTTGCATTCCATACCTGTCATGATTTTCTGTGCTGCTGAAATAAAGTTATAAACCTGATTTCTTAGTGTGTTTTTTTTTTCCTCCAGAAAGATCTGTGCCAGCATACCTAGCTCCAAAAGCTTTTTCTGTTCTATTACAAGACTAAGCAAGCATAAGCTGATTCAGGAAGAAATCTAAGAGGGAGGATTTTCTCCCATCTGTGGTACTGAAGAAGGATTTTTTTCACCTTAGTCCATTGAAGAGAGAGTATCAGACTAACTTTAACAAATCTCTTATCAATTTTTATCTTCCTGGAGACTCCCTTAATACCTAGATTTTTAGAAGCTTGTAGTAAAGGTATTATTTAACAACTCAAAAAAGAATGAATGACCTTATGTGAGCTGCACAATGATTTTGTACAAATTCCTAGAATGAACGCAAGAGACAGCTGGTTACTCAATTACTGTTCTAATTAATGTTTTGTTTGATAAGCAGATAAGGATTTAGAAACCCATTAAATTTGATAAAAATGGACTTGTTAGTTATCCTTGAGGCTTTCCTGGAAGCATTACAAGAGTGTTAAACTCATCGTTCTGCAATCTGTATATTGAACATCTTCATGCAAACATTTTTTCCACAAACTGGTTGAAGTTATAAAATCTGTTTTGTCAGATTTCTTAATTGAAGAATGTTATGGTAAATTTAAATCACTATCTTTAAAACAAATGTCTACTTTAAACACTGTGTACATAATGAACAATAGCCAATGAGAATATTGTCAAACTAGATTTTAGTAAAACTTCTACATTAAGCACAGAACTGTCGATCTGGATGTGCTCAAACTACAGTGTGTGGACTACCTGCATCAGAATCACCTGCAACACACATTAAAGGCACAGATTGCACACCCCAAACGTGGTGAATCTGAATTCAGCAGGAAGTTAGGGGAGAAGGGATATTTTCATTTTCAAATGAGTTTTCAGGATGATTCGCAGGCAAACTGCAGACTGAAGACCGTAGTCTACATGAGCCACACTGACAGTCACTGCAAGACTAGAGTATAAGGAGGAAATGTAAATCTCCTCCAACAACGGTAGGTTTCAGCTGCTCTGTTACAGGTGGGTAATAAGTATCCTTCCACCAAAAACATTCAGGAAGTCAACTATGGTCATGTAACTGACCTGAGTCTATAAAATTATAAAAACACCCTCCCTTTCCTACCGTCTCCAGAGGCTGTTTGGGGCCTGGCTGTAAGCCTCTTGAATGGAAAGGAAGCTGAACAGAGGCTGTGCTCCTCCCTGGGTTCAGGGTGGTAGTTCCCCTTCTATGCTGGACCAGAGGACTATGGTCAAAATAGGAGTCTCAGTCATTATATGGGGTATGCCAAGCTGCACTGTTTTAAATTAAGATTTCTAATTTTTAAAAAAATTCTTTTCATATGTAACATGCCTCTCTGTTGCCAAATTTTTGTTTTTAAAAAATTAAATGGGGGGCGCCTGGGTGGCTTAGTCGGTTAAGCGTCCGACTTTCGCTTAGGTCATGATCTCGNATGACTCTCTGGTGTTGAATAATAGACCACCTACAAAGATCTTGATCTAATGTTCAACTGTGACCAAACAAATGTCAGCTTACCAATTTTATGATCTATGCTAACTTTAGAAACTATAATTTTTATAGACAAAAAGAGCATTGTTGAAGGCTGACAATCTGCTATAGGAAAACTCACAAAGCCTCTACTGACAGTATTCTTACTGATGATAAAAATACTGATGGAGTTCCAAGCTTCCTGGCTGAATGATTAATTCTCTCCTCTGAGGATAGCATGTAACAGAGATCCAGAATGAATAAAACAGACCATGTAACAGAGTTACAATGTCTCCATATCAGAATTAGTATGAAATCCATCTTATCTCCACTTATAGTAGGAAACTATTGGAAGGCTAAGGGCATTATGTAAAATTAAAGTTAAAAAGACAGCCACTATCCCTAACAAATATCAGAAGAGCCCCACAAAAACAAGGATTATCAGTCACGTGGTGAGTCTTTAAAATATATTAAAAAAGAAAATATAAAAGCTAATATCAAATATATCTGCCAAAATGACAAATATAAATGGGATGAATGCACTTATTAAAAGAGAAGGGATCACAGATTGGATTACAAAGGGGAAAAAAACTCCGTGCTACAATCAGGAGTAAAATTTATAAGAAAGTAATTCAGAAAGGTTAAAAATAAAAGGATCGCTGGAAAAAAACTTGCCTAGGTGAATATACTAGTCCAATGCAAATTAAAAAGAAAGCATGGGACAAGATTTTATTATCAGGCAAGACAGAATTCAGGACAAAGAGCATTAAGTAAGACAAAGACAGGTGCTTCGTACCAGTAAAAAGGAGATGAATGAAAGACTTTTCACCCCACATCTTTAAAATTCTTTTAGATTCTGAACCACTAGAATATACTACCTCTTCAAAAAATAAAATTGTTGATTAGGAAAGTGAAAGAAAAGGAAAGAATGGATTACAGAATTGATACAGGGACTCCCAGGAGATGTTCATGCCCTTCCCTGGACTTGAACCCGGCAGTCTGGGAGTCCAAGGACAGAGGCTGGAGCCATCCTGCCACCTTGTGGAACATTAGAGAAGGTGAACGCAAGGAGGAAAGAAAGGAGAAGAGCTCCTAAATCCAGCCATGCCTGATTCTAGCCTATTTTCAAGCTTTTCACTTATACAAGTTGATATGTTCACATTCGACTTTTAAAAAAAATCAGTAGGAATTCACTACAAAATAAGAGATTTCAAATTGAGAAACTGCTGCTCAGAGAAGGAAGTAGACACAGTGACACAGACAGCTTCTAAGAAACTTGGCAACCTCTACCCAAGTCCACATGGGCAACAATGAATGGAGGCAAGGAAGAACCGAAGTCGGATTTTAGCTGGTAAGTCCGCTTTAGATCAAACCAACAGGCAGGCAGAGTACCATTCAGAGATTCTGAAGACTAGAAGGACCCTCCTCCCAGCCTTCCTCACCAAGCAGAGATGATGGAATCTTAGCCAAGATGCCACTGGGCACTAAAAACTAAAAGCAGATTTAGGGCCTCTGCTGGATTAGAGAGTGGAGGTAAACACAACAGGCCCACCCACAGAGGACAGGCCTGTTGGGGAATGAGAGGCAGGCTCGAGAACTTCCTCACTCGCTGTGCAAGCTCCGTGAGGCCTCAGGACAGAGGGCCAAACCCCAGCAACTATTCAAGGCCAGCATGCAGGGCTGCTCTGACCTTCAAAAGAAGAGGGAAGTTTTACTTTAATCTAAGAAATCTGTATTCGGGAAATCCATGTCGTTCTAAAACTTTCTCTAGCTTTCTCTAAACTTTTGGTTTTACTTTTTCTTCTACAGTGATTGTTAGTTTTGTTGTTGTTGTTTTAAGGTAAAGCTGCATCAAAAATCTCCAATCTGGGGCACCTGGGTGGTTCAGTCAATTGAGCAGGCAATTCTTGATTTCGGTTTAGGTCATGATCATGATCTCAGTCATGAGATTGTGCTCCACTCAGCATGGCCCTGCTTAGGATTCTCTCTCTCTCCCTCTCTCTCTGCCCTTCCCCTACTCACGTGTGATCTCCCTCTCAAAATGAATACATGAATTTTAAAAAATAAATTAATAAATTTTTAAAATACACACATTAAAAAAAATCTCCAATCTGTCTTAGCAACCCTGATAGGGAAGTACTTCTTCGCAATGAGGTGAGGAAAATAAGAGGATTAGAATACTCAAACTTGGGAAACCAAAGGGAAATGGAGAATGTGAAGGGGGAGGAAATGGAGGCAGATAAAGCCCAAGGGCCTCAAGAAACCATTCATTTCCGCCCAGGATCATGACCTCCCAGCTTTTCTTCCCTGACCCTGGAAATCTTCTCTAACAATGAATTCTCTTGAACAACATTTTAAAACCTCTATCCTTTCTTGAACTTTCAGCCCATCACAATCGTGGTTCTTTTTACTGCCCATCTCCACAGACCATACCCCAGCTCTCTGTGCACATTCTTAAAAGTCGGCCAAGACTCACCTCTCCTAAGACTCTTTCCCAGAAGAAGAACCACATGCTAGGAAGGCCCATGCTTTCTACTAGACACATGGGACTGTGGTTTGTAAAGTAATAGCTCTAGAAATAAAGCTACTTTGTTTTAAGCACACATGCTTTTTGTTAGAAACTTTACTGCCAGAGACAGAAATACAAACAGCAATATGCATTATAAAGGAATGAGAATTTCATGAAATATTAACCAAAATAATAGATCAACTATGCTATGAAACATTAGTCCTTTTAAAGTCCAGAAACAGAGGTGAGGGAAGGGAATGGTTGCTTCCTCGTGTGTTTTTCCTGAGAGTTCATATAACACAGTGGTTGAAAGCATGTGCTTCAGAGTCAGAAGTCTGGACCAAATGCCAGTTCTGCCATTTACCAGTTGTAGGACACTACACTCAACATCTCTCTGCTTAGTTTCCTCATCCATAAAATTTGTGTTAAAAGAACAGTAGTAGCTCCTTCACAGGATATGTTGGAAGATTAAATCAGTCAGTAAACAGAAAGTCCTTAGAATATTATCTAAAACATATTGTTAGCTATTGCTACTTATTATTACTATTATTACCGCTACTTAGGAATGAGAGAAAGTAGTCATGTACTCAAAAGAAAAGGGGAAAAAGAGAGAGAAAGGAGAGAAAGCTTTAGATGTGACTGAACAAGACAGGACAAAGGGGAAAAAAATGTCAGCAATAAGGAATCTTGTCCATAGCTACCAAGATAGATCTCCAATAGCATCTTTTTCACCCCAAGAGGAACAAGGGTGAAGGGAAGAAAAGCTAATGTGTGATTTCAGAAACCACTGCACCTCCTCCAAACCATCTCACCTATTTCTGATACTTGAAAGCTCCTTAGATAGAAGCAAAGCAGTTTCATTTCACAAGTAGAAACAAAAGTTACTCAGTAGTAACTTAAATAGCAGTTTTCAAAAAAAGATGAGAAAACAAAAAGATACAGAAAGGCTTACCTATACTAACATTATTTTTTAAAGTTAAACATAAGGAAAACTAAAAACAGACGTTGGTAAGCTCTAAAAATTGATTACTAAGACTGGAATATTGTGCACTGCCTCATTTTGAAGAAAAATATTTAAGTTCAGAAAGTATGCTCCAAATCTGAGATGATCACAGTTTAAATGTTATCCACTGTTTTATATACATATAATAATTATAACACAAGGTGATTTTTTAAAAATAATTTATGCTTCCTGTACTTCCAAAGATATTTTTTTCAATCACAAATACCACAAAATCATTATGTGACATTATATTTGCCTTTGAGAAAATGAAGGGAAAAAACCCAACTTTTTTGAGAACTATCATCTTACATAAGCCTGAAGATGACTATCAGCATTAAAACATTCTCAGATAGCTGCAAATTCATTTCATTTTTTTCATGCATGATTAAAAGCATTTTCTCAGCAAAAGACACAAAATCAAGACTATTTCACTCAGATCATATGCCTTTTGAGTTGACTGACAAGCTCAAGCCTGCCTCAGACAACCTAAAATAACCAATCTTCTTAAACTAATGCTTTTCTCTATAAATACTGACTCTGATATTATGCCCAGAAAGACATGCTTCAAAAAAAATCAACAAATTGACTATCTGAAATTCATAGTACAATGAATAAAAAAATTATACACAAATAACACACCAGTTAACCGGTGTTTCCTTTTTCATTCAAGTCAACAAATCTTCACTGTGTAAATACTACAGGAACAGAGAAAAATAAAATGGAAGTCCTCTGCCTTGTATTATAGGTTGAATTGTGTCCCCCTAAAATTCTTATGTGTAAGTCCTAACCCCCAGTATCTCATAATATGACTTTACTTGGAGACAGGGTCCTTACAGAGGTAATCAAGTTAAAGGGAGGTCCTTAGGGTAGGCTCTAGTTCAGTATGACTGATGCCCTTATGACGAAGGGAACTATGCACATAAAGACATACACAGAAGGGAAGACAACATAAAGAGACAGAAGCAGGAGATAACTCTCTGTGAGCCAAGGAAAGAAGCCTGGAAGATCTTTCTGTCACAGCCCTTAGAAAGAATCGACCCTGTTGATACCTTGATCTTGGACTCCAGGCTTCCAGAACTGGGAAACAATACATTTCTGGTTTTTAAGCCACCCAATCTGTGATACTTTGTTACGGCAGCCCTAGCAAATTAGTAATACTCTACAAAAGCCTCAACATCTATTTAAAGAGGCTTATAAACAAATCACTGGAATACCAAACAGATTGAGAGGAATGCTGTGGAGGTAGCTGCCAATGCCAAGTGTGTAAATATACCCACCATGGCTGATTTTAAGCTACCCATGCTTTAACAACATGACAGAAAATTCTTGGAAACATAACAATCCATTCACAAAGCTACTAAAAGCCAGCTGTGGCACAGACCAAAAATGCAAGCGTCAGTATTTAATATCTACAGGCAACTCCAATTATAGCCAAGGTTGGACTCACAACTAAAAACTGCTTCATAAAAGCAGTAAGATTATTAGGATATAGAGTATTTTAAAAGATAGATGTGGGAAAAACACAATATGCAACCCAAGAATAGCTTAAGAATGATAGAAAACAAATGATGAATGAAAAATAAGAGCTAATATTTACCCAGTACTATGTTCTAAGCACTGGTTTAAGCCCTTACATGTATTAACGAACATAATCCTCACTACAACTTCATGAAATAGTTGTATTATTATACACCTGTTTTTCAGTAAGCAAAACAGAGTCACAAAACTTGTTAAGATCCACAGCTAAAAAGTGAGGAAGCTAGGATTCAAACGCAGGGTGTGTGGCCCCAGACCTGTACTCAGACCACTGCTCTGTGCCATCTCTCACTGTACATGACATGTTCGGAACATGCCAATGGTCTGGGGCGGCCTGGGCCCAGGGACAGGGACTAAGAGACCAGGTGGGAGAAAGGGTGCCGTTCTTCTGGCCTCAGGTAAAGGCTACCTTACATGAGCAATGGGTTTGCAAATCAAACTCTGCTAAGATGGATTAATTTAACCTTCCTATATGACTTCTTATTTAAATGCATCAAATCAAATTAGAATTTGAAAATACCTAAAAGTCTGCAAGTGAAAATCTCTCCTAAAACAAAATCACCATCTCCTTATCTGTTCCGTGTCTAATTCCCGATTTTTTCATGTAAGGATTGCTTAGCAGGTAAAAACCACCTGTAATCACTCAGGAGCAATCAGCATGACCTAGAGACCCTGAGAATAAAAGGAGGAAAAATCACACAGATTCTTGAAGCTATGAAGAGAATTCCAGAAGATGAGGCTGCACGCACTAAGCACCCAGAGCACAGGCAAGCAGAAAAGGCACAAACTTTCCACTCTTGTAGTTAGAATAGAGACACCCACAAACACTTCGCATCACCACAGCCCGGGGGACTAATGAATTCCACTGCTGTCTTCTACATTTAGCCAGCATTTAACTCCAGAACTGTACTTTTAAAAAATCACTGTATATTTATGTGTTTGCACAGCACTGTCACAGATCAGCATTTTGACAAAGGTGGTATTTTGGTATATGGGATAACAACAGGAGTGGATAAAAAACATATCTCTGAAGTAAAATCTTTGCACTGTTAGTAGAGAAGGAAAGATAAAGTGGAAGGAAATATGCAAGCAGGAAGCAAGACAGAAGCTTCTCTCTTTCTAAAAGCATATGTTTCTACTTACAGAGGGCCATGGAACTAACCTAAGGAAGCCCTTTCCTCACAGAATGTGAGGGGAGTCTAAGCTCTGTCTCTCTGTAACAATAAGTAGGTGGGAAGGAGGCAGAATATGACAATCAACCCACAGGCCAAGCTGTTCCCACTGTTCTCTGGAAGGTAGAAGAAATAGGATTTCATTATGTATGGGTGGGCAATCTCTTGTCTTACTCAATTTAATCACCCACAGATAAACTTTGTGACATCTGGGGGTTGATAGTTAAGAGTTACATAAAAAACTGTAAAGTATACTTACCTATAAGGTAATTCATACATAAATGATACCCTGACTTAGCAACTAGAAACTGTTCAGACTTAAAAATGGCAGTTACCACTTTATCAAGTACTTCCACACTCACAGTACTTCAGTCAGAACTACAACTAGTATTGATATTCCTATTTGCAAGAAAAGTTATGTCTACTTAAAGTATTTAAACACCTGTCATTTTCCAGCTACTTTGAAAAATGAGGCTGAAGAAACTCAGCATCCAAGAAAGACAGACGGTGGTGTGACTTAATTCTAGTAAATAGCTACAGATGAACATAAGGTTAAGAAAAACATTTTACATCATCACCCAGAACCCACAGATACTGATACTCTTCTATTGCTACTGTAACAAATCACTACAAACTTAAAACAACAGTCATTTATTATCTCAGTTATGTAGGTCAGAAGACTGACCCTGGTCTCACTGGACAGACCTGTGTTCCTTTCTGGACGCTCCAGGTGAGAATGGAGTTCCCTGTTTTTTCCAGTTTCTAGAAGCAGGCTACATTCCCTGGCTCATGTCATCTTCTCTGTTTCAAAGCCAGCACTGGGGGTCAAATAAGTACATTACATCCCTCTGACCTCCTCTGCTTCCCTCTTCCACATTTAAAGGACTCCTGTGATTAACTGGACCCATCTGGATAATTCAGGGCAATCTCCTGATCTTAAAGTCATCTGAGCAGCAACCTTAATTTGCCCTTACCATGTAAGCTGACATTTTCACAGGTTCCAGGAACTGGGATGTGGATATCTTTGGAGGGCCATCATTCTGCCTTCTACAGACAGAAAGACAGACGGGGGTGGGGAGGGGGGGTGGTGTGTGTGTGTGTGTGTGTGTGTGTGTGTGTGTGTGTNACTTAAGCTTATCCCCTCATTTAGAAAAATTTATAGCTTATAAATTACATAGTTACTACTTCAAAGGACTGTTGTTTAAATTATATGAGCTAATAAAAGAATATGCCTAATAGAGTAGCAGCTTCATTAACTTTTTTTTTTTGTAATTTTTATCTCATCTTTGTTTAAACTTTTCTCTCATTGTAAAATGCTTTTCCCAGCACCTATTAAGTGCTACCTATCATTCTAGGCCCTCTCTTACATAAACTTTCCCTACATTCTGTAAAACTGCATTACCTGATACAGCAGCTATTCATCGCATGTGGCTGGCTATCGAGGCCTTGAAATGGGGCTAGNCTGAGATGTGCTTTAAGTGTAAAACATACTCAATTTTGAGAACTCAGTGTGTAAAAAGGAATGTAAAGAATTAGTGTATAAAAAAGAATGCAAAAGAAATACACAATGAGACGAAGTTTGGAATATGAAAAATTAATATTAAAAATTAATTAATTCACTTGTTTCCTTTCATTTTCAATGTGGATGCCATAAATGTAGTTTATTTATTGAGACAGTGAGAGAGAGAGAGAGAACACAAGGGAAGGACAGAGAGGGAGAGAGAATCCCAAGCAGGATCAACACTGTCAGCCCAGAGCCCAACACAGGTCCCCATCTCACAAACCATGAGATCATGACCAGAGTTAAAACCAAAGAGACGCTTCATGGAGTAAGCCACTCAGGCACCACCCCTGGCCACCAGAAAATTTTAAATCACGTATGTGTTCAACGGTATCTTAAGAACCGTGTTGCACAGTGACAGACGGCAGCTACACTTGTGGTGACCATAACGTAATGCATAGACTTGTGGAATCACTCACTATGTAGTACACCTGAAACTAATGTAACACTGTGTGTCAACTATACTTCAATAAAAAATAAACAAGGGGCCCCTGAGTGGTTCAGTCAGTTAGGTGTCTGACTTCTGCTCAGGTCATGATCTCACGGTTCATGAGTTTGAGCGAGCCCCACATCAGGCTCTGTGCTGACAGCTTAGAGCCTGGAGCCAGCTTCGCATTCTGTGTCTCCTTCTCTCTTTGCCCCTCCCCCGCTCACACTCTGTCTCTGTCTCTCTCTCTCTGAAAAATAAACAAAACATTTAAAAATAAACAAAGCAACATGTGACTTCCATTTGTGGATCACATCCTATTTCTACTAAGTAGTACTGCTCTCTCTCTTGTGTACTGTTAGTATTCAGTTTGCTTTCCAATCACACAGTGTATTAATCTGCTTTGTACACAGAGCAATCTGTATATGTGCTGGCTGTCTAAATAGATTGGTAGCCCTCATTGGGCAAAGGTAATAATTTTCTTTTTTGTTGTTGTTGTTCCTAAATTTTTTTAGGTTTATTTATTTATTTTTGAGAGAATGACAGAGCAAGCAGGGGAGGGGGAGAGGGAGAGAGAGAGAGAGACAGAGAGAGAGAGAATCCCAAGCAGGCTCTGCACTGTCAGCAAAGAGCCCGAGATGAGGCTTGAACTCACAAACCATGAGATCATGACCTGAGCCAAAACCAAGAGTCGTACATTTAACTGACTAGCCACCTAGACGCCCCAAAGGTGATAATAATCTAATCTCAATGAGATTCATGACAACTGTGTAATAAATGTTTGTGAAGCATATATCATTAACAGGAATAACCAGAAATCAATACGTCATTCTTTGAAGCAACTTTTTCTTGGGTTAAAGACAGGCTTAGGATGTAGGGCAAATGGAAAAAGCTTCATTAAATAATACTTAGATTATTATATACAATGCACTCATCTATCTTCAAATCTATACTATTCTAATTCATTCTTTTAAATGGTAATTGCCATCCACAAAATTGTTTTCATGAGTCATTAATTACTCAGGACTTTAGTTAAAAAAGCACTGCCATGATGGCTCAGGTGCAGGCCTTCCTGACTAGACACAAAGTGCCCTAAAGACACTCTCCTGACCTCAATGGCCCTACCAGGTACAGACTAACCCTGTGGATGGTCATGGTCCAACACAGCCATCACGGAAGGAATGCAACTCATGCATTCCACTCTCTACCAGCCTTCTTATTAGGGTTGGGGACAACCTAGTATAACCACATTCTGTGTTCAGGGCTCACATCCACTCCTATGAGATGCAGAGCCCAGCTCAGCCTGGCCAAAAAGAGTTGGTCAGAGCTGAAGTACAAAAAGAAAGAATTCAAGATGACACTGAAGGAATGAGTCCCAAGAACTTGTCAGAGTTTACTAAATTGTTGGAGTGTGTAGGAGCTCCCAAGCAAACCTGGAGAAACATCATCAACCTCAGTATTATATATATTAAGTCAAGTTATATATTAAATCAAACACCAAACAGAAGACAGAAGGAGAGATAAGAGAGTAAGGAAGGAACAGAGTGGAAAGAAAAATGGTAGAGGGGAAAAAACATAGCAGGACTTCAGAGACTTTTATTACTCTAGAGATCAACTCAAGCTCGCAGTTAAAAATAATCCACAAAAAAAGAAGAGGGAAGAGAGAAGAAATTCCTGGCCTGAAAACAAGAGATAAGAGAATAATCTCAAAGTAATCAAGAAAAAGAAAGGAAATTAATTGAGAAATCTCTCTTCAGTGGGGAGATTCAACAGGTAGGAGTCATTGCAAAGACTAATAAGTCTAAGAATGATAAGTCTAAGTCCACTTAGACATAGGCTTAGACAAGGATTAGACCATAAGCAAGTCCAGAGAAGTTCACAGTCAAGCTAGCCTCAGGTTTTTTATTTAAAATAGATACTGAAAGGAAGTTTTGCTACAAGGGAAGAAAGGAGAAGGAATCTCTTCCTGAACTATGAAGAGGGAAAGGGAAGAAAGAAGTAATTGAAGAAATGCTATAGACAGATGGCTACCTATATTAAGAGTTCAATTATGGAGATATTTGTATTTTAAACTGCCACTAGGTTATACCTTATTGATAGCAGAAAGTGGACTGACCAGCATCAATTACAACTGGGGACCTAGTAGGGTTTGCCGCTTACTACCTCAGTGACCTTGTAACTTCAGAATAAAATGCTTTAATTAGGGGACTTTCTGCAATTACATCTTCAATCCCAAATGAATAGGTGTATTTACAAAAATCAAGTAGAAGTAGTAAAAAAATTATGCATACCTCACACAATGCTTTTCAAACCTTCTGTTTAAGCAGTCTGGCCCCAGCTTGGGGGTTCTCTGAATTAATCAGTTAACCCATTCCCCCAAACTCTTCAAATGCTGTTTCTTACTATTAACTACTACCAGTAAACCTATTACATGTACATTCCATTTATACTTTCCAAGTAACTCCCCGAGGAGTTACACTCAGTGAAAATGCACAAAGGCTGAGAATTTACATAAACCCTATAGCAAACACTATTGTACAGTAACTATCATATATTAACTTAGCATGTTTTAAAATCTGGATGTTGGGGCACCTAGGTGGCTGAAGTCGGTTAACCATCCAACTTCGGCTCTGATCATGATCTCACGATCTGTGAGTTCAAGCCCCATATCAGCCTCTGTTGCTGACAGCTAAGAGTCTGGAGTCTGCTTCAGGTTGTGTCTCTCTCTCTCTGCCCTTCCCTCACTCAGCCTCTCTCTCTCTCTTTCTCTCTCTCTCTTGCTCTTGCTCTCTCAGAAATAAACAAACATTAAAATGTAGATTTTCACATATAGGAACATGCCCATTTCATATATATTAAACATACCCATTAAAAGTCCTGGCTAGATATATTAAGAACTATCAGTTGGGGATATAATGTAGAACATGGTGACTACACTTAATAACACTGAATTGTATATTAAAAGTTTCCAAGAGAGTAGATCTTAAAGGTCCTCATCATAAGAAAACATTTGTGACTATGCATGGTGATGGATGTTAACTTACTGTGATCATTTCACAATATAAATATCAAACCATTATGTTGTGCATCTGAAACTAATGTTTTATATCAATTATACCTCAATAAAAATAAAACAATACAAATCTTTAAAACAAAAACAACTGTTTCTTGTTAAGACCACAAGGAAAAAAATCTTACAAAAGTTTCTTTTGTATTTGGTTATTAAAAAGAAAAAAAAATGAAAATACAATGGCATTTCCACCAGGAAAGGAATTCATAATGTTTTTTAAAAATCTATATAAAACTGATTTTTATTAAGACTTTTTCCTTAAATGCTTTCTTAAAGACATTTTTCTTGCTAAGTATGAGATTTTTTTCCTGCTACTTAATNAAAGAAATGCAATGACAAAGGAGTCAGTCAACTTTATATTTATCTCCTACTCTACCATCAAAGAATGAGGAAGATGAAAAAAACAAAGAGAAAGAGAGAGGGGAAAAAAAAAAAGATTTCCTATGAGTACCACACAGGAAAGGTTCCAAGTACCAGAAATGAGGTTGGGACCTTGTTTTAATCAATATCAATCTTTAAAATAATTACATAATTCCTCGTCAGGATAACTTAGCCATGTAGATTCCATTAGTATTTACTGTAAGGGAATATCCATGGAAATGTCAAAAAGCTTAAATAAAGTAACATTTTTTTAAAGACTAAAAACAATAGGAAAAAAATGATATGGAATTCTTTTGTTGTTGTTTTAAGTTTTTACTTAAATTCCAGATGATAAGGAGTTAATATGGTCCTTCCAAAAGAAGTGAATGAGTTGGCCACATCCATACCATTTAAATATACCTTTATTATCATACATACTGTATGCATGAATTACTAAAACTATAACTACTACAACAATCCCTCCATTTTATAAAACTAAAATCATCTGTCTTAAGAAAAGCAAATAGGAAATACCCATCTTCCCTATTCCAAAAGTCACTTGTTTAATCATTCACTGATCATTTAATTGCCTATTATATGCAAGCCATTTTGATAGGTACTGGGGACACAAAGAATCATTATGATATGGTTTTTGCCACCAGCCATTCCTTCTCCATCTTCTTCACAGGAAACTTTTTATCCAACCCCTCCATAATATTGCTCTCTCTTCTGGTTCTTTTTCACTTTCACTTTACACAACCTTTCTCTCCAAACGCCACATCTGTCTCCAAACAAGCTGCCATGCACCCCCTAGCAGACCAAACTAGCTCCTGTTCCCTAAGAAAACCATGCTCTCCTATACCTCCACCTCCCTGGCTGTCATTTTTCAAGTCTCAGTTCTGGCCTATTCTTCTAGGAAGCCTCACCTAACTCCTTCTGGCAAAGTTTGATGTTCTCATGCTACCAGTCACTCTACAGAACCTTAACAATCAGCACTTTCATTATAAATGTTTATTTACTTCCATGACTACCAATCCCCTAGACTATAAAAATCGGGAGAGTAGGGATCTTCTTCATTTTTCACCTTCACTATCTAATAATGAACTTGGCACAAAGTGAGCACCCAATAAATGTTTTTTAAGAATAAATGAATGTATTACAATGTATAACTCAGAGGATATATCAATAAATTGAGAATATACTGGAAATATCTATCAATACGGATATTTTTAGTGATAATAAAAGAATAATCAGGGTGCTTGGGAGGTTCAGTTGGTTAAGCATTCAGTTCTTGATTTTGGCTCAGGTCATGATCTTGTGGTTCTTGAGTTGAAGCCCCACGTGGGGGGATTTCCAAGCCCCTCCTTGGGATTTTCTCTCTCCCTCTCCCTCTGTTCCTCCCCAGCTCGTACTTTCTCTCTCTCCTTCTCTCTCAAAACTAAACTTAAAAAAAATCAATTAGAATGTATTGCTATCTAAATTAGTAACATGAACTTGAAGGCAGAATAAAGTATCTTACTTAGAAAGGTGAGCTATCACGAAAAATGGAGAGTAACCAATCTTCAGGGAATTTAAGTGACCCTTCTAAGCTTCAAATTCATCATCTGTATTTCCCTATATCTCTGGTTCGAATTCTTTTTTTTCACATTCAAGCAATGGTCCCATTTATATTAGATTTAGGTCAAACACAAATACAAAATCTAAATGACAAGAAACAGATAAACGTGACATATACTACCCTTAGTACATGCACCAACACAATTCCCTAACTTAAGTTATCCCCTCCATCTTCAAATATGTTACCACATCTAGGGGCACCTGGGTAGCTCAGTCAGTCAAAGTGATTGACTTCAGCTCAGGTCATGGTCTCGTGGTTCGTGAGTTTGAGCCCCACGTCGGGTTCTGTGCTAACAACTCAGCTGAGATTGTGCCTCCTTCGTCCTCTGCTCCTCCCCCACTCGAGTTCTGTGTGTGTGTCTCTCTCTCAAAAATAAAAACATTAAAAAAAACTTTTTAAGATGTTACCACATCTATGCGCATATCACCACTACAACCCAAGCTTCTGTTAAATCAATCTACATTTTTTAACTCAAATACCAACTTAAGAATCTATATTCTATACCATAAAAATTTATAAAATCAAAGGTTTGCTTTACTAATTACATACTTTTAATAGGCCTATTTCCATTATTTAGTTCTTCTTTGTTCAATAAAGTTTTGAAATTTTCTTTAAGGTTTTGTTTTTCTTTTGGTGAATACAGTCCTAAATAATATTGCTTTTGTTGCTATTCCAAGTAGTATCTTCTTTTAAAAATCTTACTATTTGTTGCTGCTATATTAAAATACTATTCATTTTCGGCTATTGATTTTATTTAACCATCCTGATAAATCCTTATTACTGCTAATAACTTGTCACTTCTGCGTCTTCTATGTAGGCAACATATGGTATGCACATGAACTTTAGAATTTTCAACAGTCTTTAAATGTTAACTACCTCTCATTTGTGCTGTTTAAAAATATACTTCTGGATAGTATCTGATCACTTTTAAGTAATAAGAATGTACATATGAGATAATTTATGATAACATTTAATTAATATATTGTATGAGGAGTTTAATTCCCTTCATGGAGAATTACAAAAAAGACAGGGATTGCAAAGAGGATTAGAAGGCATACCTATAGACAGATTATGCAAAGAGAGATAAAGCTGGGGAAAAAAAGCATTTTATGAAACATTCAGCCTTTACTACTTCTGAAGCATTTTGACAAATTCTATTTTACTTTTTTTCACTGTTAGGTGCAACCTACCAAACTGATTTCATAAACTTTGGTTTGAAAAAAGCTGTCCTAGATCAAGGAGATTACCAACTTTTAAGGGGTGGCTTAGTCAGTTAAGCGTCCGATATCAGCTCAGGTCATGATCTCACAGTTTGTGAGTTCGAGCCCCATGCCAGGCTCTGTGCTGACAGAGGCTCTGACAACTCAGAGCCAGGAGTCTGCTTCAGATTCTGTGTCCTCCTTTCTCTCTGCCTCTCACCCCCTCTCACTCTGTCTCTCTCTCTCAGATATAAACATTAAAAAAAACCTTTTTAATGAATTCTGCCACATGCTTCAGTTCCTGCATTTCTGTTTATGCTTAACATCACATTAGCAATAAAGAGCCCCATGAGCACTGGGTGTTATATGGAAACCAACTTGACAATAAACTATTTAAAATAAAATAAATTTTTTAAAAATTTAAAAAAGCAATAAAGAGCCCTTGTGTTGTTAAGCGGAATGAGAAAAAAAAAGAGGCAGTCTTAAAATGAAAGTGGAGGGCAAATCATTTAATTTATACTGTGGTTCAAAAAGAAAAACAGTGGTAAAGAGGTGAGTCTACAAAGCACATCACAACACAGAAAAACTGAACTGCAAAGAACCTGTTCCTTAATGGGGGACACATCCCACTCAAAGTGGGAGGAGCAGTTTATTAGTTGCAGACAAGAACATGATCCTTGGTACCAAAGTATTGTTCACTTCAGTTTACTAGTTTTATACATTTGCCTGATCTTAATTTCAACTTTTATTTTGACTATTGTTACAAAAAAAAGGTATATAGCTAAAGCACCAGATTCTAAGTTTATAAATATTAAAGTCACATCCCAATAAAAATATTTTAAATCAAACTGGGTGGGAGGGTTAGCAAGATCTGTATCCTGGGGCGTGTGGAAGGCTCAGCTGGCTAAGCGTCTGACTTTAGCTCAGGTCATGATCTCAAAGTTTATAGGTTTGAGCCCCCTGTCGGGCTCTATACTGATAGCTCAGAGCCTGGAGCCTGCTTCAGATTCTGTGTCTCCCTCTTTCTCTGCCGCTTCCCTGATCATGCTCTGTCTCTCTCTGTCTCAAAAATAAATTAAAAACATAAAAAGCATTAAAAAAAGAATTGTTTCCTTTACAATAGGTATTTTGGTACACTTGACTGACTCGGTAGAATATGAAGCTTTTGATCTCGGGGTCATGAGTTCAAGCAACACATGCAGGGTACAGAGATTACAAAGAATAATAATAATAACCTTTAAAAAATAACATACATTTTTTTTACTTTTACAAAAGACATGTACTACCCCTATAACTTAACAAATTTAAAAGAAAATTCTAACACAAAATAATAAATGGAGTCACTAGGCCAAAGTGGAAAAAAACATCAAAATAAAGCACAAATTCTTCCCACTAGTGCCCATCATCTTCCATGAAACAGGTACAGTCTTCCCCTCTGTCCATAAACACACTGCCATATAGCAAATGATCACTAAACAGTTACATGCTAGATTCTGTCCCAGGCCACTCTTTGCCCAGACACACCCAACACTCCACTCAATTCACTGTTCACAATTCTCTTACCCCATCCTGTGTTCACACTCCCCTGAATGCCCTCACCTTACCCAGGCTCATCTTCCCACCAAATTTAGGGACTTTTTGGCTTGTATCTGCATGCCACCTAGTGTTTGGTATGTACCACGTTTACTTGGTTCCCAACAACTCCTAATAGGAATCATATTGAAATAACTTCCTATAAGCCCAAGGCACGGAGCTTATTAAGCTTTGACAAAACTTATTAGAAGAGTGTGATCACTAATTCAGACCATCAAGTACTGGCCACTTAATATTTCATACGTGTGGAGCACTTTCTCTTAACCAAGTTAATCAGTAATATCTAGTTTTTTTTCCCTCTCATGCTTCAAAAAGATTTGATACTTTTTAACCAATGCTAAATTCAACTAATGACATTAGCAAGAAGTTGGACGTTAGCCATAACACAGATACCTAGTTTACATAACAATTGCTCTGATAATTATGCACACAGTCTCAAAGTAATAATCTCATTTTGATACTGAAACTACAAAACATTTTCCATTAAAAATTTGAAAATCAAAGTACAACAACAGAGAGTGGTAATTAATCTCTAACAGAAATTAATTTAATAAAAGAAACACAAAATTAAAACACTGCAATGGTAGTTTCAAATATCTCTAAAAGACATTCAGACGGTACAAATCTCCGTTATAAACAATCACCTCAGATAATAGTTTTGGTTAAACCTTTGAAGATGTAAGGCCCTCTGTGGACACAAAAACATAATAAAGTATTTCTCTTTCTAACACTGGAAGTATCCACAGCAGGAGTTATTCTTATTCCCCATCAAGATTTGAATGCTTTCTTCAAATCGGCAGCATAAACATCTACCCTTGGGTAAATGCTGATGCGTTCAAGCATTTATTTCATAAGCCAAATTTCTTAGATCACTGTAGTACTGAAAGATATTCTTCTATACATATTTTACAAATCATGTAAACTGGTTAGGGTGATTTTATAACCAATTATCTTTCTCAATATCATGCAGCTTCAGAAAATTTCAATAGTCAATACTGTAAACAATGAACACATACCACTGGCCGTATCATTTGCAACAGATAAAGGATGCCCACATACCCCTGCTTGGCCCTGGCTCTCTATGTAGCTTTTATCCTCTTCGTTCTATTTCTTTCTATGTTCCTTCCTCCTAACTCTCAACTATGACGTTCTCCAAACTCCTTGGTCTTATTCTTTTTTCCCCTCAGGGACCGGTTTATTTTTTTTAAAGTTCAATTCTCCCATTTAGGTAGTGAACTTGCCTCTTTTCGTTTGTCATGCCACTCTTTTGCTCAGAAGCCTTACTGACTTCCAGCAGGATTCCAGACCCCTTTGCCGGATTTTATGGTCCTCAACCCTTTCTTCCCCATTTCTCAAAATGAAAGCTCACCTCCAATTAGAAAAGGGTAGTCTCTGTCCTCACACTTCCTCTAATATCTCCAGTCTCTGTGCCTCAGAGCTCATACTGCTTACAAACGCACACACAGGTGTGCATTCTCTCTCTCTCTCTCTCACACACACACACACACACACACACACACACACACACACACACACCCTTCCTCCTTTCCACTATCAGTTCAAAGCCTCCCAACCTGCAAATGTTGCCAGCCCAGCTCACCTCCTACACAAAGCCTTCTTTGGCTAGGACTGGCCCCAGGAAGCCCTCACCTCTCTGAACACAAAATTAAGCATCATCTGCTTTGTTCCTCTGATTTGCCTCAAACATCAATTTCCTTGAGAATTAGTAAACACAGCCTAATGTTTGTCTATTGTTTTCTACTGTTTTCCTCTTAACCAGTTTTATAGACATATAACATCTCTAAGCTAGAGCGAGCTTAAATGCAACTAATATAGTGTTGAAAATCATCCCTTTCCCTTTGTTTCTCTCTATATATCCTTACAACAAATGGGAAAGGTAACAAAAAATAATTTCCTAAGATCCAAACTGAAACTTAATAAACATTTTACATAAATAAAAATAATTAACCTAAGAAAATCTATCATTCTCACTAACATTATCATTACTAAGAAACAATTTTACCTTAGCATCTTAATTACCATGTGATACAAAGTAACTAAGTGTACCTGGAGAAAATAAATGTGAAGGTTCTGGTACTCTTCAAATAATTCACAGAACAGAAAATCCTATGGAGACCTCTTGTGGCCAAAGATTGTAAAAAAATGGTAGTACTTTAAAATGCATATTCCATAATTCCGACCCCTTCTGCCTTTTCTCACACAGCTTTATTATTTCTTCAATATTAATATTATTTCTTCAATATTAATATATATTAACCGGTAACTGACAAAAACTGCTATTTTTACCTTCAGATTTACAGAAGAAAAAGAATGAATTCTAAGTCTGAGACACCAGAATCTACCTATCACTGTTTAAAACAGACAAAAGTCCAGGCACCTGGGTGGCTCAGTCAGTTAAGCATCCAACTTCGGCTCAGGTCATGATCTCACGGTTCGTGGGTTCAGCCACATGTCAGGTGCTGTGCTGACAGCTCAGAGCCTGGAGCCTGTTTCAGATTCTGTGTCTCTGTCTCTCTCTACCCCTCCCCCACTCATCCTCTGTTTCTCTCTGTCTCAAAAATAAACTATAAAAACATTTCTTTAATAAAAAAATATTTAAAAAAATAAAATAAAATAAAACAAACAAAAGTCCAACAAAAACAAAACAGGCACCTGGGTGGCTCGGTCAGTTAAGCATCCAACTTCAGATCAGGTCATGATCTCATGGTTCTTGAGTTCAAGCCATGCATGAGTCTCTGTGTTGTAAATGCAGAGCCCACTTTGGATCCTCCGCTCCCTTCACCCTTCTCCTCTTCCCTGCTAACAGTCTCTCTCTCAAAAATAAACATTAAAAAAATTTCTTCTTGAAAATTTTAGGCTATATATANAAAATAAAATAATGAAAAAGTGAATTAAGTGTTAAATGCTAAAAACTAGATTAAATTTTAAAGAAAATTAAAATGGACTAAAATACATAGAATTACTGAAGTAATTTCAGAATGGAGAAATATCTAAATATAAAAATAATAGAATGTTGGCTCTCTCTNAAGCTTTTTGCAGAAAAAAAAGAAAAAAAAAGAATGTTACTATAAGCATGAAGAACTTATTCGGTCCAATCAATCTACTAAAACACACAGAAACAGTGAATTAAAATATAATTGAAAATGTTTCTTAAAGAGAGTTAAAAAACAGCAACAAAAAATGCAAATTCCCAAGGGCCAAAAATAATAGGAGAGACATTTGTGTCAGAAGGTGGCGGTGGGAGATAACACCATAAAGGGCCGTGCATAGGGAGCAGAATAAGAAGGCATTCCCAAAGAGAAAAGGGCAGAGGCAATATTTAAAAAGACAATGATTAATAATAATAATAAATAGTAATAATAAAGTTAATAACAGACAGCTTGCATCCATAAAGGGCTTTCTATGCCCGGCACTGCTACAAACATTTTACTTATGTTAACTTACTTAACCCTTAGAACAACCCTATGAAGTAAGCACTCTTATTACTCCTCTATTAAAGAAAAGGAGGGAGAAAAAAAGGGAAGGAAACTGAAGGACAACACAGCTGAATACCAAAAATTGATCAGGGGAAAAGTCAATTTTCTAACCAAAACCCTATGTCATAAGAGCCACAATGTTTGCTCGACTTTTGAATCTCTAGCACTCTGTTCCGTCCATGGATACGGGTTAGCTTTAGACACTCAAAGAAATGTGGCTTAACTTTTGACTTTGTTAGTCTAATATGCGAATAAAACAAAAATTACATGTGCTTGGTAAAAATAGGAAAAGTTATATATTCTCAGTGCTAACCAAAGAAATACAAATTGAAATAAGACAAATGCAGTCATCATATTTGGGAAAGCCCACATAAGACACCAGAACTATCTTTTAGTATGCCAAATGGCTTCTGAATCTCATTTGATGGGAATAAACACTTAGTAACATCAGAAGCAATGCTGCCTACCAGCCAAAAATTCCATTTTTGGCAATGTCTTTGTGGAGTGTTTTCACATTCTATTGAATTTTTGCCTTTATTATTTTATTTTTAAAAAGTGGAAATCAGAAAAACAGAAGTGTTCATTCAACTGATCAACTTTACTCTCTGCTATATCTAAGTCAATTGAACATACAGCTATAAAGAAAAATGAACAAAACTAGAAACACAAATATTGGAAATAAAGTTTTAGAAGACTAACTTGAAAATTCTTAGAGATTTTATTAATTTTTTTAGACCTTCAAGAGCAACCCCTTGTCAGTCTACTGTGTCAGTTTTAATTATTCAGGTTTTAACTCACTGTCAGAAAAGGATTATAAACAAAATAAGAGGATTTGATACAGAGACTTTCACCTATCCAATTGGCAGAGATTGTTCAAATGATCCAATGTAAGCAAGGTTCAAGCAACTCTCCTATACTGTAGCAACAGAAGTAGAAGTTGAGATTACCAGTTCTAAAGCTTTACAGTGTTTATACCCTGTGACCCAGCAATTCTACTTAGAGCAATTTAGCTTAAGGAAATAATCAGAAATGCACACAAATATTTCTATACATGGATACTCATCACAGCAATATTTATTAAAGTGAAAAAAATAAATGCAGCATAACAAAAGGGATGGAGAAATTATCCACTTACATGACTAAAATGAGATGCAGTCATTTTGTTTCCTTTAAGTACTCGCTGAAATATCAGCAAATGAAATGATGCTATCTAGAATTTGCTTCAAATAAATAATCCAAGGAAAGAGGAAGCAGGGATACAGATGAAATGAAATTGTCTGAGTTGAGCAATGTTGAAGCTGGTTGGTGAATTCACAGGGTTCACTATACTATTCTGTATAATTTTGTATATGTTTCCCATAATAAAATAAAATAAAATTTCCTTCTAAAAAGTATGGGGGGGGTGTATGCATGGGTGGCTCAGTCGGTTAAGCATCTGACTTCAGCTCAGGTCATGCTCTAGCGGTTCATGGGTTTGAGCCCCACGCTGGGCTCTGTGCTGACAGCTCGGAGCCTGGAGCCTGCCTTAGATTCTGTGTCTCCCTCTCTCTCTGTTCCTCCCCAGCTTATACTGTCTCTGTCTCTTCCTCTCTCAAAAATAAATAAAGATTAAAAAGCAAACTTAAGTATGGGCAAGTTTAAGTAAAAATATAGGGCACAAAACTGATTTTGCAACATGACTCCAACTTCATAAATCAAAAAAGGTGATGTATGTGCATAGCACTAACACACCAAAACATTTAAGAAGAAGTATCTCTGAGTTATAGGATTTGATTTATTTTTAGCTCTTCATTTTTTTTTGGGTAACTCCCAATTTTTCCTAAATGATTACGGATTAGTGTTATAATAAAAAAAGTATTTATTTTGAAATCTACTTAGAAGTTCAATTTAAATGAAAACGTGACACTCCTTAACTCTAAGAACAAAAAAATACTTGGAACTTCACTTATCCATAGGTTTGACTTTCCAACTGATTTGTCTATCTACTGAATAAAAGTCTTTATGGGCTCTCCTGCTTAGTCTAAAGTCCAAATTCTTCAATATACAGTCCTGTCCCCTGGAGCCACAGCCCACCTTTCCAGGGTCCTTTCTCCCCATACACTCCTCCAGGCGGCAGTATGGAATGGTCCCAACAATGTACCTTCATGTCTGTCGCTTAACATCATGCTTTGTGAATCCTGTTAGACAGGCACACATCTGCCTCTCCTGGGGGATTATAAACTCTGCCAGACAACGACCACAACCACATGCTCTTCCTCTGGATGCCACAGTGCCTAGTACACTGCTGTGTGAGATGTGTGACCTTAGATGTGATCATTAAAACTCCTGGACACAGCCACAGATTAAAACTTGCAGCATCTTCAAAATTATATAACCTTTCCAAGAAATGAACTCTAAATTACCTCTAAAAACTGAAGATAACAGGACACCTGGGTGGCTCAGTCGGTTAAGCATCCGACTTCAGCTCAGGTCATGATTTCGCAGTTCTTGGGTTCAAGCCCCGTGTCAGGCTCTGTGCTGACTGCCAGCTCAGAGCCTGGAGCCTGTTTCAGATTCTGTATCTCCCTCTCTCTCTGACCCTTCCCTGCTCATGCTCTCTTTCTCTCTCTCTCTCAGAGAAATAAATATAAAAACAGTAAAAAAATTTTTTTAAACTGAAGATAAATTACGAAATAATATCATTAAACTACAGTAAAAGCCCTACATTAAGGTGATATTATGGGTAATTTTATCTTTTTTTTTTTTTAATTTCCACCACAACTGTTAAAATATTTTTGTAGGTAAAAACCTTTTAACAACTTTAATGAGTTTAATAAGGACCAGTTTGGGAATTAAATCTGAGTTTGGAAATCAGTAGTATTTTCCAGCGATGTGCCAACTCACCGAGCAGCCGTGGCTCTGTGGACAAGCGCCTCTGTTCGCTCTGACAAGTGTGAGGGGAGCAGCAGTTCCACGGGCTGCAGGCACAATATCCGGGTTTCGAGCTCTGAACGGGAAGCAGAGTCCTGGAAACTATCAAACACGACCTCACCTGTGGCAGGCTGCACTCCCTGAAAACAAAAATACAACATCACAGAAGAAAGACCTTTCCCAATTATAACCTTGACACATCATAAACACACGCGGAAACAGTAAAGAGGATATACCCCTCTAGTATGTAGTCCATCTCTAAACGGTTTGAAAACCTGTGTGCTTTCCAAGATTATTATGTAAGAAGTCAGATTCACCAATGTCTATACTATGCTAGATGGTATTTTAGAGAGACACCCTGAGCCAAGTCTTGGATCTAATGAACTTGACAGAATGACTCTGACCAGTCACCAAATCCTCAGTTTCCTCCTCTAACTGGGAATAAGCCAGCCTATTTTCACCTTCAGGTTATTGCAATGGTCAGATCATAGAACCAACGTGAAGGCTTTATAAGCCATTCAGTACTGTACAAATAACAGCTGTCATCACTAAAAGTAATAAGTTCCTAGTAACATGGCCACCAGAGCAGTAGTAAATTTATATTTCATTTTATAAAATTAATCAATAAAAGTACAATTTAAAAAAAAAAATAACACAAATATAGCAAACTCCAAATGAATCCCAAGTAGAGAGTTTATCTCAGGAAATAACCATGAAAACTAAAAGCTACTCCCTATCATCCCAAGCCAATATCGCAAAGATAAACTGGAAAAAGTCATGGTTTGGGAAAGGAGGAAAAAGTTTAATGACCTTGCCAAGGTTGCGGGGTGACAGAGTGGTAGAGACAAGGTCCATGTGGTCTCACTCCACAGGCCACTCTCATGTCCTCTGCTCATGGTAAAGTATTGCATGGGACTCCTGGGTGACTCACTTGGGTAAGAGGCCAACTTTGGCTCAGGTCATGATCTTGTGGTTCATGAGTTCAAGCCCCTCGTCAGGCCCTGTGCTGACAGCTCAGAGCCTAAAGCCTGGTTTGAATTCTGCGTCTCCCTCTCTCTCTGCCCCTCCCCTGCTTGCTTTGCTCTCTCAAAATAAATAAATAAACATTGAAGAAAAAAGTGGAGGGGCGCCTGGGTGGCTTAGTCGGTTAAGCGTCCGACTTTCGCTTAGGTCATGATCTCGCGGTTCGTGGGTTCAGGCCCCGTGTCAGGCTCTGTGCTGACTGCCAGCTCAGAGCCTGGAGCCTGTTTCAGTCTGTGACTCCCTCTCTCTCTGACCCTCCCCTGCTCACACTCTCTCTCTCTTAGAAATAAATAAAAAAATAATTAAAAAAAAAAAGTGGAGCGCCTGGGTGACTCAGTCAGGTGAGCATCTGACTTCTGCTCAGGTCTTGATCTCACAGGTTGTGGGTTCGAGCCCCGTGTTGGGCTCTGTGCTGACAGCTCAGAGCCTGGAGCCTGTATGGAATTATAGGTCTCCCTCTCTCTCTGCCCCTTTCCTGCTCATGATGTGTCTCTCTCTGTCTGTCAAAAATAAATAAACATTACCAAAAAAAAAAAAAAACCAAACTTAAAAACAAATGCATAGCACTAGTGACAGATGGTATTAGCTACACTCACACCTAAACTCAAACATGGCTGACAGAAAGAAGGTCACCTGATACAGCTTCTTTGGAAAATAGCATCATATTTTCTAGGAAAGTTGTAAACATCCATACTCCTAAAACTCAGCAAATCCTCCCTAGGTATATACTCAGGGGCAGGTATACCACAAGACAGGCACCAAAAGGTTTATAGTAGCATTCTCTGTACAACCAAAACGGAAAAGAACTCATATGCCCATCAAGAATGAATAAACTGTAAATCATAAAATACAATATGGCAATGACAGTGTAAGAACTACTACAGTAACCAAGATAAATAAACCTCATATGCAAATAAAAGTCCCCAAAAGATACGCACAATATGTTTACATTTGTATATAGTTTAAGGTGGTAAACCTAGAACTAAAAGCAAGGAAATTATCATCATAAAAGTCTAGATTACAGTTAACCTCTGCTGAAGGGAAGGGACCCTTCTCTAAGCAGTGTTCTCTTTCCTGACCTAGAGGGGTGTCTCACATTACTGTAATTAAGCACTCTATTTTATGAATTTTTTTCTTTTGAACATTTTAGAATTTTTTGAACTCCCTCATTTTTGGCTCAAAGTACTTCCTTAATGCTAGCTGAGGGGTCGGCATTCTCTAGTGCCTGGACAGCCAGACTGTAAGTACGTTAGTATACATAAATAAGTTTCTCTTCCAATCTAAGAACAAACCATTTACAAAAGCCATTTATAGAAGTTCAAGTAACAAACGTATCGGCCAAATTCCCCTCTGCCTTTTTTATTATTTTTTTAATGTCTATTTTTGAAAGAACATGAATGGGGGAGGGGCAGAGAGAGGGAGAATGAGGATCCCAAGCGGGCTCTGCACCGATAGCAGCAAGCCTGATGTGGAGCTCGAACTCAAGAACCGTGAGATCATGACCTGAGCAGCAGTCAAATGCTTATCCGACTGAACCACCCAGGTGCCACCCCACTGCCTTTTTAAAATTAGAGAAATGGGTCTATATTATAATGCCTGCAACATGTGATATGTGACACTAAGAAGCTCAAAGTTAGTTGGTATAAAACCATGCACTGCCCAGAATGAAGGTAGAGGGCCCAACTGCAGTGGTACTATCAACACGAAAGCCTTTGTTTTTAGACTAACTGCCAGTACCCAAAAGATAACTCCTAGGTAGTGACACTCATCAGAATAGGGGAAAACTCAGCAAGAATAGTACTGAGGGTAAAAAAAGAATAGCTCTATTGTAGCCACACTGAGTTTGAGGAGTCAGGACAAATTCTGAGTGGCCTGCCTGGCAAAAAGATAGATACAAGAGGCAGTAGCTCAGGAGACAGGTGCAGCCTGGACCTAGAGCTTTGGATGGTATCAGCCCAAAAGTGGTCACTGAGAACAAGGACAAGGCCCAAGAAAACACTTGAGAGGCAAATTATCATTTCTCATTTTTTCACATCTCAATTCATACACAATGGTTAACTCTGGCAGCAAGCACTAAGCACTAAAGAGGAATTGTATAGTATCAGCTCTGTTCTTCAGACTGAGTTTCAGGTAAATATAAAATAGCACATTACACATGTTAAAGCTCAAAAGCAAATAACCTTACTATTTGTAAATAGATCCAATTGCCTATGAATAAATTAAAAAGTACTTCTCAAAGATAAAACAAATTATTTAGGGGGAAAAAAATCATTTAGAGCAACCCAACAGTAATGCAAACTCCCTGAAAGTTTATTGGTTAAGCAAATGTCAAGTTAGCACAGAATCATCCTGCCAGAATAAGGTCTTAAAGGGTACTTTGGAGGGGCCCGTAGGTGGCTCAGTCAGTTAAGCATCTGACTTTGGCTCGGGTCATAAACTCACAGTTCATGGGTTCAAGCCCTGCATCAGGCTTTCTGCTATCAGCACAGAGACTTGCTTCAAATCCTGTCTCCCTCTCTCTCTGCCACCCCCTTCTATCTCTCTCAGAAAAAGCACTTAATTAAAAAAAAATTTTTTTAAGTTACTTTGGAGACATTTGGGTCGTAAGAATTTTTGTTGGAAAAAAAGAATTTTGTTGATATTGCAGCTGATTGCAAAAATCAGAAAAAAAACAAAGAGAATTCGTTATTACATAGGCAAGGAGTCCTACTTTTGTTGCTTCACCAACAAGAGAACAAGGGAATCTAACAGTTGTGAAGAGCACTAAAAATTCTAAGGTTTTGAGCAGAGTCCAGGTGGTTCTGTAAATTCGCAAATTTACACACAAACTGCTAGTGGGTAAAATCAATAAAACCACGATTCACAAATTATATTTCTCTACAAAACTGACTCTAAGTATTCCTGATGTTTATTAAATATGGAGTTTTGTATTTGCCAACTATTGTTTCCCCTTAACTATCCCCTTTACTCCAAATATATACACAACAATCACGTAATCATGCGTTTAATTTCAAATCGCTACAGGAAATTTGTAAAACCCTTTGCTATCCGTGCATGTGTTGGCTTAGTGTTTTCTTCTGCTCTGTTTCTTATCTATATCCATACCTGTCACTGTGTCCACCTTGAACCCTAAAGGCATAGAGCACATGGACAGAAATTACCTGGATGTCTCCATAGTACAGAGTGCCAAGTAGCCATATGAGAAAACTTTTAACTAGTGATTTAACATATCAAATTATGAGGAAAATGTTTTTCTAGTAAATTATTTGAGGGCACACTTCATCAGTCTCATTATAAACCACAGAGATACCATGAACATCTATCATTCGTTCTTTACCTACAAAGTACTTACCACGATTCCAATGAAAACGTTCCCCTTTTTTTTGTCCTTCACATTTTCCTGATCTTCACAGATACACAGAAGAAAGCTGGTAGAAGTATCAGTCACTATCTCATCGACATTTATAGCATCATCCAGCTTGACTAAAGGATTCACATGTAATAATTATTAAAGAAAACTATATGATACATTCCCATTAACTCTTCTCTCCTTTAAAACAATGGCTCATTGTCCAAGACATTTTTGCTCTGTGCAAAATTTCCCACACACAGCCTTCATTCTTCTGACTTACTCTGATCATAGTTACATGCCTTATCTCCCCCAAAATATGAGGCTCATGAGGATAAACAGCTATTATGTTCTCACTTCCCAAAGAGCCTAGGAGAGTACCCTTTGGGGAACCTCAAATATGAACCCTCTTCTTTACTTGGATAATGCTGAGACTTGAATCCTTAACAATCCCATAATGCTTAATTCCCCAAGTCAAAGCATGAATACACTAAAATAGTATAAATTACTTTCTTCCTTTAAAGTGCCTAAAGCTTTCAGAAATAGCAAGAAAATTTTTAAAAGACATGAAGAAAGAAAACCAAAGAAGAAAACCAAAACATAGTATGTGTACATATATGTATGTATGTGTGTGGGTGGGTGTGTGTCTGTCTGTTTAGTAAGTCCATTAATTAAATTCTCAGGGATAAATGTTGATTTGGGATCAAATCAGTCTGGAACTACCCCAACTTAGGCATCAGCTATAGCAACACCAAAAGAGAAGCAGGGAAGTGCACCATTTTAGGAACAGGCTTTAATAAGAGATTCAAGTTCAGGCAAAAGAAACAATAAAATTACCAGGTTCTTACAGAGTGATCAGTTTAGAACAGCACAGAATTGCTCACGATTTGGGGTCTATTCTGAGCTGCACCTATCTGTGATCTTATTCGAACAAAATGGTCTTCCTGATTTGGGTAGAAGCTCAGCAGGTCTCTAAATAAGTAGGTTTGTATGAAATCATGAAAGAAATTGTTTTAACACAGTATCTTTTAAGACCTTATCTCTACAGTTTTTTTTAAGACCTGACCCCATTCCACAGTACACATTTTAAAATGCCTCTTTGTCCCATTTTGTATATACTTATCTGGTTTTTAAAAAATAATATTTTATGATTGTGCTATTAGAATCATTTTGCTTCAAGTAATTCACTGAATTTATGAATAACTATAGAATTGCGGGGGGGGCGGGGTAATCACTGTGTACACCGAGGGTTCTCACAAAGTGAGAAAGCCTCACTATACCTATTTTTAAAAATAATAAAATTTTTATGAAGCTAACAATTACTGAGGACGGCCTACGATTACCTTTCATAAGCAGTTAAGTTTGTGCTAACTTTATAGTTTTCTTTTCACATTTTGAAGTTAATAAGCTGTTTTTTAGGTCTTGTCTTAGGAAGGATCTAGAGGAGCTTAGAGGCCCTAAGCACCTAACTACCACCCACACAGTACAATTCAAATCAGTTGCTAACTTGCTATCATCTTTCATCAGGCTCTCTTTTTTTGCTCTTACAGTATGACAAACTCCTCTCTTTCAAAAATGCTTGTTTCCAGCCATTCCCAATTCCTCCCTCTTCAGTAGTGCACTAATCAAAGGTGAAAGTAACCAGACCTCATCAAAAAGGTACCCATTCAAAGAATAATTAAATAAAAATGTTATTTAAAACAAAGCCCTTGTAATAAAGGAAAATTACTATTTGAAAAGGATATCTTCTCCAATAAGTGTAGATTTTGTATAAAGAGCAGTTAATTTCCGGGAAAAAAGTGAACTTTTATTATCCCCAATAGCCTTTAATGCTGCAGTTTCAGTCTGCTTCACGACTCCCACCTTCAACAAAAATGAGAAATACTGAACGCATATGATGAAACACATGTCAAGACTTAAAATTCTTGAAACATTTCAAAATAAACAAATTCTGAAATTTCTCAACAAAAATGAGAAATACTGAATACACATATGATGAAACACATATCAAGACTTAAAATTCTGAAACATTTAAAAATAAACAAATTAGTCTACAATGTCCAGATGTAGGGCTTAAGAAGTAAACACTACACAGAGCTCACAAGTGAATCACTCTACCACAGCCCTTTTTTTTTTTTTTAATTTACCTTAGAGGCTCCTAGGTGGCTCAGTTGGTTAAGCGCCCAACTACTGATTTCAGCTCAGATTATGATCCCATAGTTCATGAGACTGAGTCCCACATGAGGATCCAAGCTAACAACACAGAGTCTGCTTGGGATTCCTTCTCTCCGTCTCTCTCTGCTCTTCCCCTACTCATGCTCTCTATTTCACAAAATAAATCAACAAACTTTTTTAAAAATTACCTTAAAAATCTAATAAGCTGAAAACTCATGAAGATATAATGCTAATAATTGTGACACACTTTTGTTTCCCAAATACCAAATTCCAATTCTAATACCACCTTAGGAAACATGCTTTCACTCTCTGGAAGGGAATCCAATCCCCTGTTCCCTCAAGTCAAAGCCGACTGACCTTATATCCTTTTGCCACAAGGCGGCGTACATGAACAAACAGTCTGTGAGTAGGTATGCTTGCTGTCATAAAGTTGTGATCTAAATGGCAATAAATATTAAGCTCCCGGGCTGCAATCTAAAAAATTAAAAAAGAGAGTATCAATAAATTCCTATTTCAAGAGTTCCCCTGTGGTGTTCACTCACTTTGCTAAAAATCCATCAAGGTATATACAGTTAGGATTTGTGCACCTCTCTATATGAATGGCCTATCAATAAAAAATTTAAAAAACATTCCCTACACAGAAGCCTATAGTTTAAGCCTATTTTTTGGCAGTTCCCATGGCCTAACCTCAGAGCCAACATCAGTATCTATAAATGTGGAGAAGTATGACAGGTCTTCTATGCTGCTTAGATCTATCAAAACCTTAAAGTATTGAGCTGACCTTGCACAATGATATTCAATGCAGAGAGTGTGACACTATAACAGAATAAGAATTTGCTACACAGCACATGCAGATACTGAAAATTAGAAGATACTACAAAACATAAATTCTGAACCTACTCAGACAGAGGGCATCTTTGAGGAAGTGGGAAGAGAACCCCCTGGTCTGGTTAGCTAATTCATGATGCATAAATGAGAGAAGTACAAAACCAGGCAGCACCACCTAACTCCCCACTTTCTTCTGGAAAACACGATGGCTCAAACACTTCCCAGTGGAGCCATGGAATATTCATTCCAACATTCTCATTCCCTGCCCCACCCAACTCTGAAGTGTAGTTTCTCATCACAAGGCTAGAAAACATCAGCCTTTATTGGGTGGTAAGACTAAATCTAGCACTCAACCTGGAGAGCAGGGGAGAGAACGGCATTTTCTTTCACCCCTTTACCTATACAATGCCAACTACATATCTGTTTGTGTCCTCAGAAAACATGAGAAGACATGTGTCTCCATCAAGAAACATAAATACTCATATGATTATGGTTCATTTACTAACTGATTCATCCAATCACCATGCAATGGATGAAAGGAACTGGGTGAGCACCATGGAGAACAGACATGACATTCCCAAAGGGGTCCCTCACCTCCTCCGGTAAAAAGCATAGCATTCACCAAGTTTGCTTGTGTTTAGTTATAGTTTTTACTTTAAATGACAGCATTTTTCAAGGTCAGAAATGGAAACCAAAAAATTACAAAACAGTTAAGGCTGGATAAGGAAAACATGAAACCGTTTTTGCAAAAATAACTTACCTCTGCATCTTCCCCAAAGAATCTATACTTATATCCACATTCCACACACAAAATTGCATCTTTCTGCTGCTGCTTCAATTCGATGTACTGTAATTCTAAAGGTGTGTAGATGCTTTTGGTCCGTTTGTTAGATGGTTTAGAATCAGAAGTTGTCTGTAAATTGTCATTACCCTTTCGTGAAGATCCAGAAGGACTGAGATCAAAAAGTGTCTTGTCCTGGCAATCAAAACAATTTTTACAGTTTAGAAAGTATTAACCATGGTAACGGTATTCAGAAAGAGAGAGAATGCAAATTTGGCACAAACCTAACAGTTTATCTACATGAAAGTTTGTAGAAGGTACATAGTATATTCAGGTAAACATTTTTACAAGTTTGACATTTTTTCACAGTAAAAGACTTTTAAAAAATGAGCCAAACTAAACTATTATATAATTAAGGGAATTTTAAAAGCCTAAATATTTTAAAGTTTTATAAGCCTCTTTTTAAATTTTATTTCATTAAGTCTACTATAAGTAACATTCTTTTCTTTATTGATTCTCAAAGGCATAAGGCACAAAAATGAGCAGGCATGAATATATGTCTTTCAACAGGAGGTAAAACCACTTTCAATAGGCATATACTATCAGCTATAGCTGCACTTAATGCTTCAAATTTCCAATCACAGTCTGAAAGTATATTCCATAAGAAGCACGAATTTTTGGTAAAGAAATATGACAGAGAGCTTTTGGAAAATACAAAGCACAAAATCACATTTCAACATCAGTATTCCTGCTATCCCTACTACCTTAATTTTTTTGGTAAAGAGACATGACAGAGAGCTTTTGGAAAATATAAAGCACAAAGCCACATTTCAACATTAATATTCCTGCCATCCTTACCTTCGTGTGTGAAAACCATAATTAATTCCAGTTTAGAGCTTAAGGCAAATTTCTTCTTATGAGACTTATTTATACAAAAGGTAAAATGAGACAAATTTGTTGGATAAAACTGCCTTCTAACTAACTGTCACCGAGTCACTGCCATCATCTAAAAATATATCAGCTACACTTGGAATTAAAAATATGGCCTAGGGGCGCCTGGGTGGCTCGGTTGGTTAAGCATCTAAATCTTGATTTCAACTCAGGTCATGATCTCACGGTGAGTGAGTTCAAGCCCCTCGTCAGGTTCTACACTGTCAGCAAAAGACTGCTTGGGATTCTCTCTCTCTGCCCTTCCCACACGTTCTCCTTAAATAAATAAACTTAAAAAATTTTTTTTTCCCATATGTATATATATATATACACACACACACATAGAAAGTGATCAGCAAGGGAAGAGAAAAAAGAAATTATGTCCTATATGACCCCATCAAGGTGACTCTGGTCAAAGAAAAAGGTCCAGGAACATGTACTTTACAGTTAACAATGTTTAAAAAATTCATTTAACTGAAAGAGTAGGTAGAGATGTAATTCATCTGAGTGGTGTAGCCAAGCAAATGTCCAAAGACCCAGCAATGAGATGGAGAGGTATGGTGAAGTGTGGGAAGGTGTGGGAACAGAAAAGTGGGTCAATGTATCAGATGAGTGATGTCATTTGCTTTTAATTTTGATGGATTTTTCTATTTCGTTTCCATACATTTTACGTAAAATCCAGAAATACTACACATTGTAAAACTTAATATTTTAAGAAAATATATCTCCTAGGGAAAAAAAAAATATTTATACTTTATGCATATATGGAATGAAAGTAGGCATACAGAAAAAAACTACTATCCATATAGTTTACCAAACAGTCTATCAGAATACTTGAGTATTAAGCAAATTTTTTTTCATCATTTGGGTGGAAAATACTTCTCAGATATACTATACTCTTTTTTATGTTCTCAGAGGCAGCATTCTGAACTCAATTTAACTCTGTCTTGATAATTCAGGATGATCGGGAATAAATGGGAATTTTAAAACCTATCAAGACTTACGGGGTTGTTGACTCTCACACTAATGGTCGTATACCCTGGGCATTTAACTTCAGTCGGTAGCTTTTTACCATTCATGTGTGTCCTTCCATGACAAACAGTCAGCTATCTCCTGTAATGACGTCCATGTACTACTTCTAGGTGTCCCTTCTAACTGGTGACTTCCAATGTGCTGCGAATCAGGAACACCAAGCTGGTCATTTTATGTATAATTAGTAAACAACCTCTCAGGAAGCCCTAGGTAAATTCTCCAGTTAATAAAGTGAGCCTTAATAGACAAATCTTTTGATATCTACACTTTATGACCACTACACTCAGGTGAACTGCTTCTAAGTATTAAAAGAGAGTAAAAATTTAAAAACAAAAACAAAAAACACTTTTTTTTCCCCCCTGATAACCTAAGTCAATGGATCTCTGCTTGGTTGAAGGAGGAGCTCATGAATCTGGACTTCATGGGAAGAAGTGTAAACTTCTTAATATTATATACAAAATCGTGTTGGTGTGAGTATTTTTCTGAGTAAACAATCCAGAGCTTTCAATTCATAACTTTTCAAACTTACATAGCTTTTCATTTAAATGACTCAAGAAAAGAAGAGGAACTATTTCTCTAATTCAATGGCTCTCAACCATGGCTACACATTAAAATGAAAGCTTTAAACAATATGCAAATTCAGTTCTTAGTGAAAAAACTATGATTCTGAAGAAAGCTCTTTTTTATCAGTAGTTTTTCAAGTTCTCCAGGTGATTCTAATTTAGCTGGGCTGAGAAACACTATTCTGAATTGGAGATATTAATGATGGAGCAAAGTTAATTCCTAATCTGGCAATGATGAAAAACAATGTATCATATGACATTGGCAGTAAAGACCCATACATATTTGGTTTGCGTTTGAATTTATATCACCACACTTTCAACTAAAAACCTCAAAACCAATATATGTTGCCTGTGGTTGTCTACGCTAATCATGGTAACTCTAAAGACTATAAAACACTGTGCTAGTATTTATTATCAAGAATCTCTCCAAGTCAATGGTTCCTAATCCAGGCTGTACATCAGAATCACTTGGGAGGCTTTTGTTTTACTCCATTTTAAACAAACCAATTCATCCCTATTTAATATGTAGTAAATCAGAATCTCCAGGGACTGAAAAAATAACTCAACTAAAATGCAAAAGCTACCTCAGCTAATTCAGATGATTACCTAAGTTTGGGAATCACTGCCTTGTGTGAACTCACAGAACCTAACGGCACCTCAGAACCTACTGGGGCACCTGGGTGGCTCAGTCATTTAAGCATCTGACTCTTGGTTTTGGCTTGGGTCATGTTCTCAGGATTCGTGAGTTGGAGCCCCACATCAGGTTCTACACCGAGAGTGCAGGCCCTGCTTGGGAATCTCTCACTCAAGATAAATAACTAAACTTAAAAAAAAAAGAAAAAAGAAAGAAATTAAAAAAAAAAAAGAACCTATTGATCTGAATACTTGGACATTCATCTATATAACACATACCTTTTGACTAATTTGAGTTTTGGAATCTTCAGAAGAAACTGCATTCTTTGCACGGAGACGACTGATATCGTCAAAATCAGTACATTTGGGCAGAACTGCAAATCTCTCCTGAAGAGGCTTTGTCTGGACTCTATTTTGAGGAAGAGCAGAATCGCAGCAGAATTCTTTCAATTTTTCCAGAGACTTTAAAATCATCTTGGTCCTCAGACATTTCTTTGGCTCTTAGTTAGCAAATCAGAAGAAAATATAACAATAGTATTTTGTTCTCATATGACAATTCATAACCAGTAAAGGATTTTTACAGAGAAACCTTCTCATTAAGGCAATAAATCTAACTATAATGTGATAGGAAATTTAAAAAAATTTTAGATTCAGGGTAAAGACAGTATGCTGAAACATACATGTAATTTCCCTTGGCCCTGAAATTCCATTACAACTACTGTATGGTTTTGCCTTCTTTTTTTTTTTAAACATATGAGCAGATAAGGACAAACAGAAAAAGAGGTGGCAAGAGCAAATAAAATATCTGAAGCTAGAAGGAAAAATGAATGAACAATAACCAATTTAGCACACCTGAAAGCTAAGTCCAAAATCAGTAGTGAAGAAACTAAGAACGAGTATCATTTATAACATGAAAAGCTTAAAAGGCTTAGGAGTCAGGGCAGCAGAATATGTAATAAAGGGAGGTTCGAAAATAAAAAGGACTGATTCAAAGAAAGTTGATCCCTAAACCCATACCCTACTCCAAGCTCAGGGACAGCTGTGCTTCCTCTCCTAAGCACAGGACTGGAAATTTCTCTGGAAAAGGTAAAACAGGCACAGCCAAGATCGAGTACTATGCCTAAGCTAGAGGAATAATCCCTAAGCTAGGGTTTACTGCAAGCTGAGAAACCCAACCTCTTCCTCATCAATTCTCAGAACACAGGCAGCCAGAGCTCCCCACTCCAGGCCAAGAGGAGGGAAACTACGGAAACTGATCACCTTGATGAGAAAGACCTAGAGATATCACGCCAGGGGATTCAGCAACGAAGGTAGATCACCAATCTTTCCCAACACACCTGCTATCCCACCTGCACAGCTTTGCTCATGCTATTCTTTCTCCCTGGAATGCCCTTGACCCCAATTTCTACATGTCAAAATCATACTTGTTCTTCAAGATCCCTCTCAAAACTACTTCTCTCATGAAACCCTCTGCTAACTCCTCTAGCCTAAAATCATCTTTTGTCTGTGCCCCTATAACAAGATGACATTTCTCCATACCATTTATCATAGTCTGCCAATTGGCAGTTACTCATAGCCAACCAACCCATAAATGAAGGAAAACTGTCATTTACTGTCTATTATCTACCATATGCCGTAATACATATTTCCTAGTACTAAATAAATGAAAAAGGGACTGTATTTATTATCTCTTACCTTTCCTATTAAAGCAAAAACACTCTGACAGCAAACCTGTGTTTTGTCCATGAGAGTTTAAAACATTTCTTCAATTTATATTTAATTATATGTATATATATTATATTTAAAGCTCCCTTCAGATGTATATTTTGCCCTTCAGATGTATATTTTGCCTTGTCTCTGCTAATGTTGTAACTAGGATAACACAGGTTTGAATCTTTCAAATTACTCTCTCCTTTTCAAAACCTACATATGAATCAAGAGGAGCCAAGATGGCAGAGCAACATGAAGTTTGTTTTGCATCTCTCATCCATGAAATGCAGCTAGATCAACAGCAAATCATCCTGCACACCTAGACAACTGATTTGAGGATTACCACAACAATCTGCCCAACTTGAACCACAGAACTCAGCAGGTATGCAGTGTGGAGAGGTGAACTGGGGGANACAAGGGAATGAACCAGAAGGGAGAAGGGAGAAAGGAGAGGGTTTAAATACCATTAAGACTCTATAAACAGGGGTAGCACAGAGTCTGAAACTCCACAGCTCGATACCTGGTGGAGTTCTAGTGCAAAGGGTGAATCCCCCAAGAACAAACAGCAAGGTCTGGGGGGTCCTTGGGCCACACAGAGAGAGGCAGTTCCCCTGCTGGGAGGACATTTTGTAAAGGCTGTGCAGCCTCCCCACAGGCAAAAGTCCCATCAGACTCTGGAGAACAGCCACATTCGCTAGTGTTGGAACGAGGAAGTTAAGGGTAAAGGCTGGCACCAGATGTGTGTTGTGACTTACCATAATCCCTGAAACAATGCTGCTACACAACTGCGTGAACTTTTTCTAAGGCAGACTGGCAACCGCCAGTCTCTGGGCATTGGCAGTAGTCAGTCTCTGGAACATTTCTGGGGGCAAGCCGGCACCCAGCCATTGCTCAGCGAGACCCTCCCCCAGATGGTCTGAGTAGGTCAAAGCTGCAGGGCCTTCAGAAATGAGGGATTTGAAAACTCGCAAAGGAGGTACCACCTGGCAGGATGATAGCTTGGTCACTGATAGTGTAGAAGTGGGGAGTGGATGGAAGCTGGAGACAAAGAAGAGGTGCTTGATTGCCAGTGGGCAAGAGCACAGAGTTCTGATACTAGACTGGGTAGCTGGGTGATGCCATTTTCATCCCTTGTGCACAAGCTCATACACACCTAGAAGCACCACCACAATACACCTAAGTAAACTACACAGCGCCATCTAGTGGAGAATGGAGCTGTTACACCAAGCCCCATCCAACTAGGCCAACTGCACTCTAGAGGAACACGATAAGTCTCTATGCCTGCATACTTTACGGATTATAAAGTTTGACTTCTAGGGGAAACTGGATGTAATTTCCATCATATTTCCTTATGTTTGCAGGTCCATCTGTTCAATTTTTTGTATGTTTCTTTTCTGATTGTTAAATACATAAAGAGGAAAAAAGTACTTTTATTTTACATTTTTATAAAAAAGATTTTTTTTCACTATATTTATTACTTTTTTGTAAATTTTTTAAGTCTATTCTACTTTCATTTCATTATATTTTACCATATTCATTCTTTTAAATCTTCAAACGTTTTCCTTTTTTTCCCCTCTTTTTCTTTTCTTTTCCTTCTTTTTTCATATTCCATGAAGTTTCTTTCAACAACCAGATCAAAACAGACCTATCATCTAGTTCTCTTTATTTGATTTTTTCGTGTTGTTTTTAATTTTTAATTTTTAATTTTTTTATTTTATTAATTCTGTTTCTTCCTCCAAAATGACAAAACGAAGGAACTAACCACAAAATAAGGAACAGGAAGAAATGACAGCCAGGGATTTAATCAACACAGATACAACAAGCAAGATGTCTGAATGAGAATTTAGAATCATGATAATAAGAATACCAGCTGGGGTTGAAAAAAAGCATAGAATTCCTTTCTGCAGAGATAAAAGAAGTAAAATATATTCAGAATGGAATTAAAAATGGTATAACTGAGATGCAATCTTGAATGGATGCCACAGCGGTAAGGATGGATGAAGCAGAGCAGCAGAGCAGCAATACAGAGGACAAACTTAATATGGAGAATAATGAGGGGCACATGGGTGGCTCAGTCGGTTGGGCGCCGACTTCGGCTCAGGTCATGATCTCACAGGTAGTAGGTTCGAGCCTCATGTTGGGCTCTGTGCTGACAGCTAGCTCAGACAGAGCCTGGAGCCTGTTTCCGATTCTGTATCTCCCTCTGTCTCTGACCTTCTCCTGCTTATGCTGTCTCTCTCCCTCTCTCAGAAATAAATAAAACATTTTTTAAAAAAAGATGGAGAATAATGAAGTGGAAAAACAGAGGGAAACTAAGGCAAAAGAGCACAATATAAGAATCAGAGAACTCAGTGACTCACTAAAAAGGAGTCACTTCAGAATCATAGGTGTCCCAGAAAATGAAGAAAGAGAAAAAGAGATAGAAGGTTTATGTGAACAAATCATAGAGAAAAACTTTCCTAACCTGGGGAAAGACAGAGATATCCAAATCCAGGAAGCACAGAGAACTCTCATTAGATTCAACAAAAACCAACCATCAACAAGGCATATCATAGTCAAATTCACAAAATACTCGGCAAGGAAAGAATCATGAAAGCAGCAAGGGGAAAAAAGTCCTTAACCTATAAGAGAAGACAGATCAGGTTTGCAGCAATCCTATCCACAGAGACTTGACAGGCCAGAAAGGAGTAGCAGGATATATTCAATGTGCTGAACTGAAAATATGCAGCCAAGAATTCTTTATCCAGCAAGGCTGTCATTCAAAACAGAAGGAGTTAATAAGTTTCCAGACAGACAAAAAACTAAAGGAGTCTGTGACCCCTAAACCAGCCCTATGAGAAATTTTAGGGGGGACTCTTTGTGGGGAGAAAATATGAAAAAAAAAAAAAAAAGAAAAGAAAAGAAAACAATAAAGACCAAAAGCAACTAAGAAAAGAAAGGACCAGAGAACACCACGAGAAACTCCAAGTCTACAGGCAATATAATGGCAACAAATTCATATCTTTCAGTACTGACTCTAAATGTCAACGGACTAAACACTCCAATCAAAAGACACAGGGTAACAGAATGAATAAAAAAACAAGGTCCATCTATAAGCTGTTTACAAGAGACCCATTTTAGACCTAAAGACACCTTCAGATTGAAAGTAAGGGGATGGAGGACCATCTATCATGCTAATGGTCAACAAAGGAAGCTGAAATAGCCATACTTGTATCAGACAATCTAGATTTTAAAACAAACTGTAACAAAAGATGAAGAAGGGCATTATATTAGAATTAAGGGGTTTATCCACCAAGAAGATCTAACAAGTGTAAACATTTATGCTGCAAACGTGGAAACACCCAAATATATAAATCAATTAATCACAAACACAAAGAAGCTCACGGATAATACCATAATTGTAGGGGACTTCAACACCCAACTTACATCAATGGACAGATCATTTACACATAAAATCAACAAGGAAACAATGACTTTGAATGACACACTAGACCAGATGGACTTAACAGATTTTTTTAGAACATTTCATCCTAAAGAAAAGGAATTAAACATTCTTCTCAGGTGCACATGGAACATTCTCCATAATAATTAGCATACTGTGAAACAAATCAGCTCAACACATACAAAGAGATTGAGATCATACTGTGCATATTTTCAGACCACAACACTATGAAACTCAAAATCAATCACAAGAAAAAATTTGGAAAGACAATAAATACCTGGAGACTAAAGCACATCCTACTAAAGAATGAATGGGCTAACCAAGAAGTTAAAGAGGAAATTAAAAAGCACATGGAAGCCAATGAAAATGATAACACCACAGCCCAAAACCTCTGGGACACAGCAAAGGCAGTCATAAGAAGGAAGTATATAGAAATCCAGGCCTTCCTAGGAAGGAAGAAAGGTCTCAGATACACAACCTAACCATACACCTTAAAGAGATGGAAAAACATCAGCAAATAAAACCAAAACCAGCAGAAGACAGTAAATAATAAAGATTAGAGCAGAAATCAGTGTTATTGAAACCAAACCAAAACAAAACAAAACAAAAAACAGTAGAAGAGATCAATGAAACCAGAAGCTGGTTCTTTGAATTAACAAAACTGATAACCCCCTAGCCAGTTTGATCAAAAGGAAAAAGGAAAGGACCCAAATAAATAGAATCAAGAATGAAAGAGATCACAACCAACACTGCAGAAATACAAACAATAATAAGAGAATATTGGGAGCAATAAATTGGGCAATCTGAAAGAAATGGACAAATCCCTACAAACATTTAAGCTACCAAAACTGAAACAAGAAAAAACAGGGAATCTGAACAGACCCATAACCATAACCAGTAAAGAAATCAAATTAGTAATCAAAAATTTCCAAAAAACAAAAGTCCAGGGTGAGATGGCTTTCCAAAGGAATTCTACCAAATATTTAAAGAAGAGTTAACACCTATTTTTCGAAGCTGTTCCAAAAAATTGAAATGGAAGGAAAACTTCCAAACTCATTCTATGAAACCAGCATTACTTTGATTCCAAAACGAGACAAAAGACCCCACTGAAAGGGAGAACTACCAATTTCCCTGATGAACATGGTTGCAAAAATCCTCAACAAGATACGAGGCAACTGGATCCAACAATACATTAAAAGAATTACTCACCACAATCAAGTGGGATTTATACCTGAGATGCAGGGCTGGTTCAATATATGCAAAACAATCAGTGTGATTCATCATATCAATAAAAGAAAGGACAAGAATCACATGATTCTCTCAATACATGCAGAGAAAGCATTTGACAAAATACAGCATTCTTTCTTGATAAAAACCCTCAAGAAAGTAAGGATAGAAGGATGATACCTCAAGATCATAAAAGCCATAAAGGAAAGACCCACTGCTAATATCATTCTCAATGGGGAAAAACTGACAGCTTCCCCCTAAGGTCAGAATAGAGATGTCCACGCTTGCCACTGTTATTCAACGTAGTATTGGAAGTCCTAGCCCCAGCAATCAGACAACACAAAGGAATAAAAGGCATCCAAATCAGCAAGGAGGAAGTCAAACTTTCACTCTGTGCAGATGACGCGATACTCTTTATGGAAAACCCAAAAGATTCTACCAAAAAACTGCTAGAACTGATCCATAAATTCAACAAAGTCACATGATATAAAATCAATGCACAGAAATCAGCTGCATTCTTATACACCAATAATTAAGCAACAGAAAGAAATCAAGGAATTGATCCCACTTACAACTGCACCAAAATCCATAAAATATCTAGGAATAAATCTAACCAAAGAAGTGAAAAATCTTTACACTGAAAACTATAGAAATTTTATGACAGAAATTGAAAAAGACACAAAAAATTGGAAAAATATTCCATGCCCCTGGATTGGAAGAAAAATATTGTTGGGCGCCTCAGTGGCTCAGTTGGTTGAGCGTCTGACTTCGGCTCAGTTCATGATCTCATGGTTCGTGAGTTCAAGCCCCTCATCAGGCTCTGTGCTGACAGCTCAGAGCCTGGAACCTGTCTTCGGATTCTGTGTCTCCCTCTTTCTCTGACCCTCCCCTGCTCACACTGTCTCTCTCTCTCTCTCTCAAAAATAAATAAAACATTAAAAAATTTAAAAAACATATTGTTAAAATGTTGATACAACCCAAAGCAACCTAAATATTCAATGTAATTCCTATCAAAATAGCACCAGCATTCTTCAGAGTGAGAACAAACAACTCTAAAATTTGTACGGAACCAGAAATGACCCCAAATAGCCAAAGCAAACTTGAAATAGAAAACCAAAGCTGGAGGCATCACAATCCTGGATGTTAAGCTGTATTACAAAACTATAATCATCAAGACAGTATGGTACTGGCAAAAACACAGACACTCAGATCAATGAAACAGAATAAGAACCCAGAAATGGACCCACAAATGCATGGCCAACTAATCTTTGACAAAGCAGCAAAGAATATCCAATAGAATAAAGACAATCTCTTCAGCAACTGGTGCTGGGAAAACGGGACAGCGACATGCAGTAAAATGAACCTAGATCACTTTCTTATACCATACACAAAAATAAATTCAAAATAGATGAAAGGCCTAAACATAAGACAGGAAGCCATCAAAATTCTAGAGGAGAAAACGGGCAAAAATCTCTCTGACCTCGGCCACAGCAACTTCTTACTCAACAGGTCTCTGCAGGCAAGGGAAACAAAAGCAAAAATGAACCATTGGGGCCTCATCAAGATACAAAGCTTCTGCAGTGAACGAAACAGTCAAAAAAACTAAAAGGTAACCAACGGAATGGGAGAAGATACTGGCAGATGACATATTAAATAAAGGGCTAGTATTCAAAATCTATAAAGAAGTTATCAAACTCGCCACCCAAAAAAAAAACAATCCAGTGAATGGGCAAAAAACATGAACAAACACTTTTCCAAAGAAGACACCCAGATGACTAACAGACATGAAAACATGCTCAACATCACACATCATCAAGGAAATATATGTCAAAATCACAATGAGATACCATCTGACACCTGCCAGAATGGCTAAAATTAACTCAGGCAACAACAGATGTTGAGGAAGATATGGAGAAAGAGGATCTCTTCTGCACTGCTGGTGAGAATACAATCTGGTGCAGCCACTCTGGAAAACAGTATGGAGGTTCCTCAAAAAATTAAAAATAGAACTATGTAGGACCTAGCAATAGCACTACTAGGTATTTATCCAAAGGATACAGGTATGCTGTTTCAAAGGGGCACAAGCACCCTAATGTTTATAGCAGTGCTATCGACAATAGCCAAAGTATGGAAAGAGCCCAAACGTCCACCAACAGATGAATGGATAAAGTAGATGCATATATATGTATACACACAATGGAGTATTACTTGGCAGTAAAAAAGAACGAAATCTTGCCATTTGCAACTACATGGATGGAACTAGAGGATATTGTGCTAAGCAAAATTAGTCAGAGAAAGACAAATATCATGACTTCATTCATATGAGGAATTTAAGATACAAAACAGATGAACATAAGTGAAGGAAAGCAAAAATAATATAAAAACAAGGAGGTGGACAAAACATAAGAGACCCCTAACTACAGAGAACACACTGAGGGTTGCTGGAGGGGTTGTGGGTGGGGAGACGGGCTAAATGGGTAAGGGGCATTAAGGAAAACACTTGTTGGGTTGAACACTGTGTGTTATACACAGGAGATGAATCACTGGAATCTGCTCTTGAAACCATTATTGCATTACATCTAACTCAGATGTAAATAAATAAGTAAATAGAAAAATAAAAGGTATACATGAATCAGTCTATACTATAAATGTATATATTATATAAGAACTTCCCTTTTATAGATATAATGTAACTTTCTCGGGATGGGGGTGGGTTACAAGCCTTTGGATTGTATTCATACAAGTCTGTATTTATTTACAGAGCATTAAGATTACAGATATTTGTATTTATCAAAATGCGTCTGAGATAGAGTTCTATATTACATTTATCTGTAATTCATATAAGAATATTAATAGTATCAAAATTCAAGTATGAATTTTGAGCCATGTAGGAGATTTTATTTATCAAAGATGGCCGAACATATGTATCCCCTTCCATTTGCTCTTCCTATAATGTGATGCTGATGTTCCTGGGCTGGGAGACAGGATCTATGTTCTCTCTCAGTGAACTAAGACAGGCCTTTGTAACTAACTAACACAGTAAGGCAGATGTGACACTATGTAACTTCTGAACCTAGATCTCAAAATCAGTACAGCTTCTGTCTGACTCTCCAAGAGTTCATCCTTGGAGACTCAAGCTATGAGAAAACTCAAACTAGCTTACAGAGAAAGATCAATGGTGTGTTAGATGTGGCAAATTGATATTGGCTTACTTACTAGAGGCAACTGTTAAACCTTTAAGAAGTTTGTGAATCAGTTACCAAACACAGCCATTATTACAAACTGGGTTATATAAACCAAACAATTAAATAAGTTCTATTAAAAACAAAGATGATAAATACTCAAACCTCATCATTTTCTAGAATTGTTACTATATTTTACTATTACCCATGTTCTAAAGGTTATTAATGGCTGTTGTCTCCATGTGGTGGAAATGCTATACAGTAATGTGCTACTGCTACCAGACACTCCTTCCCAACTCTAGAAATCAAACCTTAAAAATAGAACTACTCTAAATCTTCTTCTTTAAAATTTGAAAACAATTCTTAAAAAGATCAAACAGATCCATGAAGAATTTAACTGCTTGCAAGAACAACGTCCAACATTCTTTAAAGAAACACACAGCCTAACATGTAATTAACACAGAACTCAAAGTATCTATGATCCAAACAATTACTATCACTAGGTATGAACAAAGGGTATAATAGTCAAGAGTTACAGACCCAAAAATGACAGACATGACAGAATTACCATACAGAAACATGAAAACACCTATTACAAATATATTCCACATAATCAAAAAGGTAAAGAAAAAAACATAAAGAACGAAATGGAAGGGTTTTTTTTTTAATTTGTTTTTTGTTTGTTTTTTGGGGGTTTCCTTGGTAACAGCTTTACTGAGATATAATTCACATGGAGAAACAAGAAATTTTTTAAAAGAAGTAGAACTTCTAAGGATGAAAAATGTACAATATCTAAAATGAACATTTCACTGAATGAGATTTATGGCAAATTAGGCCACAGAAGATTACTGAATTTGGAAACATCGCAGGAGAACTGATCTAAAATGAAGCACCAGGTGTAAAAAGACAGGAGAACACATGGAAGAGCTTGACTTGTAGATGTTCCTTTCCCTTTTTTCCTGAGCGCCATTTTTAACAAGTAGCAAAGTCTTATTTCAAAACATCCTAAGTCGACTGCCTTACTGACAACAGAAAACGGTATTATTATCAGATTTATCTTTCTCTTTAAGCATACCTCCCCATTTCTGTAGGTATTTCATACTAAGGCTTTCATGCTGACCCCAAATCCAAATTTTACCTTCTGAGGAAGGATAGATACCTCAATGCCTGACCCCTCTAAATTGTGACTTCTTTTTTCTTTTGGCTTTCCTTTGATCTCATTCTCTACCTCATTTTGAAGGATAATGGAGGAAGAAGCATTTTATGTCATCCCTTACAACTTCTCCAAGGCCAAAAACTAAAGAAATACTTCTCAGCCATCTATAAATCCAACACCACCCCCAGATGTCCACGAGCTCAAGAATGGTGGTTTTATCCAAAGATGTTCAGCATACAGAAAGAACACTACCATGCTAAAAAACCACAGAGTAGATTTACATGTTCTGACACTGCAAACTGTTTAGAAGTTCTCTGTTAAGTGGAAAATACAGTTGCAAATCAATACATACATTACAATACAATTTATAAAATACAGTTGACCCTTAAACAACATGGTTTGAACGACATAGCTACACTTACCTGGGGATTTTTTTTTTTTCATTAAATAACAGTATGCTACTGTGAATGTATTTTCTCTTATGATTTTCTTGATAACATTTTGTTTCCTCTAGCTTACTTTGGTCTAAAAATACAGCATATAATATATATAACACACAAAATATGCGTTATCAGAAGGCCTCACTGAAACATAGGGACTATGGGGTGCTTTCATTGACTACCTTCTCCATTTCTGTATTGTTTGAAATTTTTATAACATGAATGTTTTACTTTTAAAAGCAGGACAGAGACACCTGGGTAGCTCAGTCGATTAAGCATCCAACTCTTGATTTCAGCTTAGGTCATGATCTCATGGTCATGGGATCAAGTCCCACATCAGGCTCTAAGCTAGGCATGCCTCTACCTGGCAATCTCTCTCTCTCTCTCAAAATAAATAAAGATTTTTAAAAAATCAGGACAAAAATCAGGTAGGAGAAATAAAAGAGAAAATGAAGAGAACTATAGCGAATTGCAGAACTCCAGCTCTACCTCCACTCCCCCAACCTCCTACTCACACCACCACACATGGAGGGGCCAAACTATTCAAGCACAATGGAGATCTTTTTCTACAAAGGAAAAAATGGCACAACCCTCCAATAACCTCCTCTGCTCTTTGGAAAATACAGTATCAGTGCTATGACTCCTGAGAATGAAGACTTCTCACCCCAAGACTCACCAGCATCCCCAGACATTACTGAATCACTTCTTCCTTCCTTTTCTTGGACTTTCTTTGCTTTCTTTTGTACAGGCTCATCACTTTCCAGTGGTCTCTTTTTACTTCTGCCAATTCCCACAACCTGTATTGGCAAATGATGTGTTATGTCTAATCTCAAAACTTGATGTATACAAAATAATTTAAACCTTACTTCTGAATGACAAGGTCTTTCCCTTCCACTCTTCACAGAATCATATACTTTCGACTCTGGAAAGAACTGTGGGTGAACTGTCTTCACCGTCATGAAAGACAATGTAAAGACTGGCACGTCATAAGCCTCAGCACCTCAAGGCCTGCTACAGTCAATTAGAACCAAGAATGATATCTTTATGTACTCAGTCATTGTTCACCTAACACAGATTGCAAACTCTTGATCATCCTACTTACTTATGTTAAATAAAATAGCTTTAAAAAATATCCATTTAGGAAAGGTGAAATTAAGTAGATAATAAAAGAACATTATCATTTTGAAACGTGAATTCTAATGTACCTCTTTCATATTCAAACTTGGCTTATGTTCACCACCAAAGAAACCATAAGGTTGTGAACTATTTGCTGGCAGGGAACCTTATAAAAAATTAAGATCTTCACTGAATAACCTCTAAAGGTTTGGTGTAAAATAAAGTCTTGGTGTATTCATGAAAATGTAGACTATCATCAAAAATCAAAGACGGAAGGGGAGCAATCACTTTACGGAAGAAATATAAATGAAAGGAAGAAGACTCTGAAGAAGCTGTCACCCCATCTGTTTTAAAACTTGGAGGGTGCAGGCACCTGGGTGGCTCAGAAGGCGCATTGGAAAGGCTCAGGTTATGATCTCACAGGTTTGTGAGTTTGATGAGCCCTGCCTCTAGTTGCACTGGCAATGCAGTGCCTGGTTGGGATTCTGTGTCTCCCTCTCTCTCTGCCCATTTGCCCGATTATTCTCACTCTCTCTCAAAACAAAAGAAAAGAAATTTGGAAGGTGGCTAAAAGCCAGTCTGCAATCCCTTTCCTTATCCTCAGCTCAAAAATACAATACCAGGGGAGCCCCAGTGAGGGGCTCACCTTAGGTTTTCTCTTGGTGGCAGTTAACCTGGTAGAAACAAAACAAACTTACTTATTTATTCAGTTGAGGGGTGGCAAGCAACAGGAAGGAACCAATGACTAACCATTCACATCTGTACCACCTTAAGGAACTTAACCCATATTGTGTCTCAGACTTTACAATCTTGGCTACAAGGAGTAGTCACTAAGGAACTGCACTATATGACTGCTTTGACCCTAGTCGCTTAAAATATTAGCACCACTATTGCAGCCTTAAGAACTAGAGATCTAGGGGCGCCTGGGTGGCTTAGTTGGTTAAGCGTCCGACTTTCGCTTAGGTCATGATCTCGCGGTTCGTGGGTTCGAGCCCCGCGTCGGGCTCTGTGCTGACTGCCAGCTCAGAGCCTGGAGCCTGTTTCAGAGTCTGTGACTCCCCCTCTCTCTGACCCTCCCCTGCTCACGCTGTCTCTCTCACTCTCTCTCCTAGAAATAAATAAAACATTAAAAAAAAAAAACTAGAGATTTAGCGGCAATTTTCTTCCACTTAACCAAGTATATATAAACAAAGTAAATAAAGCGCCTCTTCAACTTCCAATCCATTAAAAAAAAAAGAGGCAGAATGGAGGTTAAAAGATGTATCCTTTGTCCACAGGCCTCTACCCCCATCAGAATGGAAGTCAGGAGCCCTTTGTTCGTGTCTCAGGTCTGCCATCAAGAACCTGTGTGATCTTGGCCTCAAGTCTATTACTCCCAAGTGGAAAGCACAGTCTTTGAACTAAATCTTGAACAGAAAGGCCGGCCTGGCTTTTCCCGCCTTCTCCTTTTTGAGCGCCCCCCTCTCTCAGCGGACCTGCCCAGCTCGTCGATTCTCGCGTACATTCGTCACCTCCTCCTGCTCCACCCACAAGCACCGTCCCCG
>NW_027529433.1:2675241-2675434 GCF_008692635.1 Crocuta crocuta
GGGGCGCTGCGGAGTCGGAGTCAGGGTCGGCCTTCGGGGATGCACCCGTAGGGGACGACGTGGATTTCAGGTTTCCCGAAGACTGGAAGAATCTGCTCAAAACCGCTTGCTTTGCAGGAGCTGGGCCGGCGGCAGCGGCACGACCAGAGGCAGGCTTCCGACCCGACATTTCGGGGCCCAGAGTGACGACCCT
>NW_027529433.1:2675526-2726539 GCF_008692635.1 Crocuta crocuta
GCAGAGGCCGAGCCGGGAGCGCGACCGCAGCTCCCCACGTCTGCGGGCGCGAGCACGTTACGACCCTGCCGTGCGCCGGGGCGGGAGGCGGAGTCTCAGCCGCACAAATGGGACCGAGGGGGCGGGGCGGCTGCGATTTCGCGCCAAGCTCGGTGGGGATTCCCGGTGTGGCGAGGAGCGCTGTGGTGTTCATACCTGCTGCCATGGTTCGTCCACTGAACTGTATCGTCGCTGTATCCCAAAACATGGGCATCGGCAAGAACGGGGACCTGCCCTGGCCCCCGCTCAGGTACCTGCGGGCCCGGAAGTGTTTTGGGTGTTTGGGGAGAGGGGTGCTGGCGCGGGTTGCCTTTGATCGTGGCACCAGGGAGGGGCCTGACACTCTCAGTGGGAGGGTGGGGTCGGACTTGGTACCTGAGCGGACCAGCGCTAGGCCACTGCGTCCTTCCGCGGTTCTTGGTTTGCGTCCTGCTCCTGTGGCCGGGCGAGGACTTTTCCCCGCTGCGCGGTGCCGCGGAACAAAGTCCTGGTGCCTAAGAACCCACCCCCACACCGCGCAGGGCAGCGTCTGCCGGGAGCGTTAGAGCTTGAGCCCAGCAGATAATGTTATGAGTAACGCTGTTTGTCTAACTTATAGGAATGAATTCAAGTATTTCCAAAGAATGACTACAACCCCATCAGTAGAAGGTAATGTGGGATTTTTAACTGATTGAGGTTTGAGAAACATCTTGTTTGAGTAAGCTTATCAGTACAAATTTTACTTTGAAAGTTTTCCATGTTAATCAGGGACCTTTTGTCTTACCACTGATTTATATGCAGTTCCCAAGGTTGTCACCCTTTAAAAAAAAAAAAAAAACCTTTGAAATTTTATGTGGGCACGCGTAAATTGAGGTACTGGGCAGAATTAGTAGCCTGGTACAGGCCTTGGTGAAAGAGTGTGGAAAGGAGAGGAGGAGGCCTTTGGCATAGCTGCTACAAACAACCATAGGGCCTGGAGATCAGTGAAGAGGATAAAAGTCTAAAAAAACGGTTCCATGATACTCAGTATGGAGATCAGGAAGGGATCAAGAATGAACTCTCAGATCTTCAGTTTGAGAGTCTGGGTGACATGGAGAATAAAGAAGTGGAGAAGAGTGTGCAGTTGTAATGATAATTTTGAGGTTTGAGGAATTTGTGGGATCTCTAGGATAGTTTTAGGTACAGGAAAGTAGGTGAATTGAGCCACTGGACAGGACAACCAAGAAAGAGAATATAGTGGTGAGATGCCCATTTAAAACCTAAAAGATCTGTATTTATTTGCTCATAGAAGAAACAGTAGTAGACTAAAAGAGAAACAGTCAAGCAGAAAGCAGATGCGGCATAACTCTAACAGCTACAGGGTCCTTGGGTCTTGCACTTGGGTCACTGGTAGAGACAAGATAGCAAAGCTTGAAGCTAAAGAATTGACATGAACTACTCTCTAGAATCCAAAGTATGATCTGGTAATTGGAAAAGCATCCAATGCCTGGCCTATTCACTTGCTTTCAGTAAACACAGTATTTCTTGGATGAGTGGATGAAAGGATACCAAGGTTGTCTTGGCTTGCTGTTTTTGTTTTTTGTTTTTTTTTCCCCCCATGTCTTTCTATGCTCTTTACTCATCATCTCCACCTTTGTTGTTAGGTCAGGTCTGTACCATTTCTCATCAGAATTCCTCACCTCTTGGCTCTGATATTTTTGATAATTGATATCTCCTTATTAACACCTAAAGCTCTGTTCTTGAAAATGGAGTGCATATTCTACAGGGGGCACCATGAAGGCTGGAGGCTTTTCAAGAGTCCAGGAGCCTGCAGTGGAATGCCAGAAGCATCTTCATAAAGACCCTTAACACTGAGGCTCTCGTTTTCCTGCTGCTAAAAAAAATGTTGCTCTTCCTACCTAATCTCATCTGCTCCATGGTTTAAATTACTGTCTAAAGGCTCACATGACCCTCAACTGTGTATTTCCAACTCAACCCCTCAAGAGGTATTATAATGTGTAAAGAATACAGACTCTTCATGCAGACTGTCTGGATTCATATATGTTCCGCTAGCTAGGAGAGTTTTGTGGCTTTGGGTGAATCTCTTAACTTCTCTGTGCCTCAGTATCCCCATTTATAAAGTGGTGACATTAATAGTACCAATTTAAAAAGGTGGTAGTGAGGATTAAAGAAGTTTGTAGAAAACACCCCTCCTGGTGATTTAAACTGTGATAAGCGCAACAGAAGTGTTAGCTCTTACTCTGCACTTGGATGTCCCTTTGTGGTACCCACAAATGCAACATGTTCAGAACTGAAGTCATCATCTTGCCTTCCAGACATGTTCTTACTAAAAACATTTTCTTGACAGAGTGATTTTCTGGAATTTTTAAAAAACTATGTGCCTGTGTTGAGAATTTTAGGTTGAGAATAAAAATTGTATCCTAAGTTTAAATAGATGCAAATTTTGGGGTTATAAATATTGACATTGTAAAATCTGTCACATTACTCTTAAGTGTATCCACTGAATCTATATATCATAACAATTTTGTACTCAGTAACCTTTAAAAAATATATGAACAAGCTCTTCATCAAAAGTCAGAAATTTTTCTTTGCTCCTTTTATCTCCTTAAACTTGCATTCTATTTTACTTTATTCATATTCATATTCAATTTTCCCCGTATATTTCTATTAATAAAATATATGTACCCACATTAATATACATATACATTGAAATTTTAAAACTTCACTTCATGAGACCTTAAGGCTACAGTTACTGAGCCATAAGAGTAGTTATCATTACCATGGTTATCATTATATAAGTAGAAGCAAAATATTATGTATTCTAATAACTACTAAAAATAAAAAGTGAACATTTATTGAAAATGCATCTCTTAATGAAATGGATGGGGCTTTTTCTTCTTGATTAGTTCACGTAGCCATCCCTCTCCTTGGATGATGATAATATATTCCTGGAGTGAGATAGGGCTCAGGAACAATTTAATTGTTTATTTTGATTTTTTGTAAATAGGAGTGCTGAGTAACTTGTCTATGGAAAGAAGATAGAAAAGAAAGAAATTACATTCAATTCCTTTAATTCCTTGAACTCCTGAATTATATGCCAGAAATCACATGACAATCCATTGTCTAAAATTATTTTTATTAATCTAGTACTTCAAATGCATTGTCTCCTGTAAATCTGCTCTTATGTTCCTGACTCAGTGATTTCTCAGACCCTTCATTGGGTTCTCTTTCAATTTAGTTGAAAGCAATGAATTCAGAACCACTTGACTTAAAACAATTTGGTAATTGTTATAGTAATTCAGTTTCACAATTTCTGGGAAATGTATTAAAAATATTTTACTGTGAAAAAAAAATTCAAACTAATGATGAGTCTTTAGAACAGACACATGCACTACTTTTGATAGCCCACCCGAACATACCAAGAATTATAGAAATGTATATATTCCTTTGATCCCGATATCTGACTCCTAAGATTTATCTTCCATGTAATTTATCAAAAATGGAAGCTATGTGTATAAAGTTTCTATAGAAGCATTATACTTAAAAGAGAGGCCCAATTGAAAGTTTTAGCTTTTTAAGTGAGTGGACTACTAAGCAACTATCTTGAAAAGTATCGCTATTAATATAAATAAAAAGTATACAAATGAGTAATACTATCATATCAAACAGTTAAACAGTACTTGCTAGATGTTCTAAATCCTCAATCCCCTCTATAACCCTAGAACTAGAAACTACTGTTACCTCCATTTTATAAATAAGGAAAGTAACGCCCAGAAGATTCATGACTTGTCTGGTAGAGGACTGAATATGTTCAGCTTCAGCACTTTGTCCCAGAATCTTGGCTATTCACTATTATAAATGATTGCAATTGATTAAAACTAAATATTGGCTATAAAAATTGACACAGGGAAAAATAGTTAATATAATTAGGAAATGGGTGATAAATGTCAATTTTGGTAAGCCTGTTTTAAATTTTAATTTTTGAAGCAGATCCACTAGGTGTCACTGTAACAATCATATCTATGCACGTATAAGTAGATATATGAAAATATAAATGTATACTCCCAAAATATACTTATTTTTATGTGATTTTCTAGGTAAACAGAATTTGGTGATTATGGGTAGGAAGACATGGTTCTCGATTCCTGAGAAGAATCGACCTTTAAAGGACAGAATTAATATAGTTCTCAGTAGAGACCTGAAGTAAGTATTACAACAAATTCACTGCAAGAAAATCATGTCCCATTTCTTATGGTAGAGGTCTGTGTATGACAAAATAGTATAAATACAGCACTGTTGATCAAGCTGCTTAATGTCATAAAGGTGCTTACAGAAAATGCATAAGCAGTTATGCAGGCGACATGACAGTAATTTCACTCTGCTACTTAAGTGATTTCACCACTCTGAAAAGTTACATTAAATCTCACTAGGATAACAGCTTTGCCAGTTCCCTTGAACTGTTACTCACTAGACTCAAGTATCATTTATACAATACAGTTAATAACTTTTTTCTGGTTTCACATGTGTTTTGGGGGTTTACCAAGATTAAGTGGTTTATCCCCTCTCCATACCCTATCCTGAATACAATAAGATACACATTTTAGGATGGGGTAAAACTCAGTCATAACCTCGTACCCTATTGTCCTAGTTTACCACCACACCCAAATAATATTTTGTACTTGTATTCTTTACACAATGTGTACAGGTGAAAAAAAAAAAAAAAATGAAAGCCTTGAAATCAAGCTAGGGATTCTGGAGAAAAAGAAGTCTCTTTGACTTCTACTAGGAATTTTCCTGTCCTCCAATCTAACATTGGAGTAGATAGTTCCTGATGTCTGGAAATGCCCTGGGGACTTTATTATGAGGAGTTGGCGTACACATTTGTGGGTGCTGGCTAGGCAAGTCCAGATCTCTCTAAGGCAGACCATCAAGAAGGGCATGCTGGAACTCTCCAGCAGGGGCTGAAACTTCTATCTGCAGGTGAAATTTTTTCTTCAGGGAAGCTGCAGAACTTCTCTTAAGGCCTTTCAACTGATTGAATCCTGCCTCCCCAAATCGAAGTCACCAATTTATCAATTTAATCATGTCTACAGAAAACCTTCACAGCAACACTTCGATTAGTGTCTGAATAACCAAGTACTAGAGCCCAGCCAAGTGAACACATCACAGACCATCACACCATGAGCAGGAGAAAAACATTACACAACTTTAGGCTAAGGGAATTCAGGCTTATATAAAGTTTTTCCCAAATCCCTTCTAGAATGGCACAGGTAAAAACATGACAGAAAGTATACCACAATATTTGCATTGATCGCCTTTGGATGATGAAGAATATGTTGATGAACATCTTGCCATCTGCCTCAATCTTCATACTGTTCTCTTTATTCTGGTTGCTAGGATATTCTGATTATCTTTTTACTTGGTGGAATCCAAATTCACAGACTCTATCGCCATTCCCAGAGACTCTTTAATAACATCTTGAATACTACTCAAGTTTATTTATGGCTAGCTTGAGCTAAAACAGATAGAAAGAAATCTCAGTGGGGAAGAGACTCAGTTGAGCCTGCAAATCTCCTCAGATGATAAGTCTAATTTCTTCTTTATGACCCCCCTGTGGTATATGTAATTGGGTTTGGTTGTTTCTCGCGTATTTATATATAACATTTGTTGCTATATTTCACTTGTTTTTTTAAGGCAGAAAATTTCATAAGTCTTTATTATCCATTTTCCTAAGGAAATAAAGATACCAGTTAGGAAAAATTATTTAGAGTTTATTTTTTGTGCTTCCTTCTGCTTCCCAACTTGGGGGTCAGTTACACACATAACCTGGGCACCTGCTGTATGCCATACAGTGCTAGGTTCTAAATTAAATGGGAGAGATTTACCCATGTAATCACGATTGCTCAGGCAAGCTTTTAAAAATACTCAATTTTTCACCACCAACCTCCAATGTAAGAAGATGTTGAATCCTCAAGTTAACTCCAAACTTTGCTGTCAGATTCTAATTATTTGCAGTAACTATTTCCTTAAAGTATAGGGAGAAAATGCTTTTCCAAAGCTATCTCTACATTCAAGTTGGTGGCTTTAAAAGAAATATGCACTACATTCAGAAAATAGATTGGCATTTTCTCAAACTGTTAAACCTAGAGTTCTATCACATGACCCAGCAGTTCCACTCCTTGGTTTATGAAATGAAGGAGAAATGAAACCACATGACCACATAAAAACTTGTATGCAAATGTTCATAGGAGCATCATACATAATAGCCAAAAAGGTAGAAACATCCCAAATGTCCATCAACTGATGAACGGATAACCAAAGTGTCCTATATGCATACAATGGAATATTCACAATAAAAAGAAGAACCTATATATGCTACAACAAGGATAAACTTTGAAAACAGTATGCTAAGTGAAGAAAAAAAAACAAACAAAACCAAAAGGCAATGTAATTCTCTTTATGTGTAATTTCTGGAACTGACAAATTCATAGACACAGAAAGTAAATATTGGTTTCCTGAGTGGGGATGGGAGTGGGGAATGATTGCTAATGGATACAGGGTTTCTTTTGGGGAGGATGGAAATGTTCTAAAAGTAGATAGTTGAGGGGTGCCTGGGTGGCTCAATCGGTTAAGCGTCCAACTTCAGCTCAGGTCATGATCTCACAGTTCATGGGTTTGAGCCCTGTGTCTGGCTCTGCTGACAGCCAGCTCAGAGGCTGGAGCCTGTCTTCGGATTCTGTATCTCTCTCTCTCTGACCCTCCCCTGCTCACGCTGTCTCTTCCTGACTCTCAAAAATAAATAAAACATCAAAAAAGTTAGAAGTAGATAGTGGTGATAGTTTTACAACTCTATGCATATACTAAAAAGTTTCTGAATTTTACACACTAAAAGGATAAATTGTATGGTATATGATTTGTAGCTGAATAAAGTAATTTTTTAAGGCTTTGGAACCAAAAATTAAATAAATTTTACCACAGTGCGGTAGTTTTGACAGCATCTTAAGTAAGTCCAAAATTGCCTTCATGATATAAGATGTTGTAAATTGTCTTCAACTCATGAAAGTTATTTGACGTTTCATAGTATAATAATTTTTTATGGCCTGTCATTCTCCACAGTGATTAAAGCTTTCTCTCTTCTTTCCTCACCATTCACACAGTTGGTATAGGAAAGACCTACCAACCTGCCTTCTAATACCCACTCTGGTACCTATTAACTTGAAGCCTCGCTGAGCCTCAGTTTCCTTATCTACTAAATGGGATTAATAATGAGAACTTCTTAGGGTGATTTTGAGGATTCATTGAAATTTTGTATGTTAAATTTCTGGCACACAGAAAGTACCCTACCAATATCAGATCCTACTATGTAGGGAGTTGTAACACACAGACTCCAACGTCAGGCTGCTGGAGTTCACATCTCAGGTCCACCATTTCCTAGATCTGTTACCACTGGCCACTGAATCCCTCACCCTCAATATCATTTATAAAAGGAATGAAAGTACTTACATAGGACTGCTAATACGAGGCAGATAAAACGCTACCTGTTCCCACTACTTGGGAGAACGAGTGGGTACTCAAATGTTAGATATTTTCTTTCTAATGTAACTATCCATCAGGTAAAAAGCAGCCTCTCTTGAATAGGGAGGAAAGAAGGATCACTGGTGTGCCTACTATGTGCGTTATGTCTTAGTCCTCATGCCAACTCTCTGTGGGAACTAAGACTCTTAAGTTGGAAACAAGATATCAATGATATCCACATGCTTCTTGACTATATGCAACCACATACCAAACCTCTCTTGTCAGAGAATGCAATCTCTTTTAGTCTGAGATAAATATAGGAAGGAAATTTAGCAATGAAATAAGTCACAGTATTGAGTGCTTGCTATATGCTATTCATTGTTAGTTCTAGGATTTGCGCTTTTACACAATGAACACGTTGGGCTAATTTACTTATTTTTTTCTACCTACCTTGGATCAAATGTTTCAAATTTCTAAAGCAGTAAAGAGTAACATTTTGCAGAAGCATTTCCTCCATGTCTTTATGATAACTAAAATCTAAAACAAATCCTTAATCTGGTCTTTGTTTTCCTTTTCCAGACTCACTACAAAATTTGGTCAAAAAAGTAGTCTTCACCGTAAGCCCTGGAACCATTTCATGCCATTCTTCCACAGTCTACACAGAATGATTGCCCTCTTTCTTTGAAGTCCACCCCAGCCATTTATACCACCTTCTAAATTATTTTTGCTATAACCCACCAACTTTTAGGACACCTCTTCTAATTCTCCTCTTACGTCAGATCCTATATCACCATATTTCATTCTACCCTGACTCCTGTCATCATTTCTGACTTCAGCATCCTCAGTTACTAAAACCACGTTGACTCTGTTTCAATCATTCCAGACTTTATTAACTAGACTATCTTCTCCCCAAGCTCAAATCTACATTCAGTTCTCCCCCTACACAGCCTTATCCAACCTACTCGCTGCAGCCGCTCTGACACCTTAGAGAATTCCTTGGCTCATTTAACCTCACCCTGGCGTCTGAGTCCTTTTCCAGCTTTTAGACAAAGTACATTCTTTGTGCTATCCTAACTCCTTTATAGAGATGACAGAATGAAATAAGTAAAATATCTATGAAGGAGATGAGAGAGGAGGCAGTGAAGAGAATGAATAATCTCCATTAGCTCTTGATTAATCATTGTTATAACCACTAATTCAAGGCAGTTACAGAACTTTAAAGCATTACTCTAAGAACTTGACTTTGGATTGTAATTTCTGTTCTCTGTCTAATTACAATGAAAGCCAGATTCTACGTGTTTCTTCATTTATAAAAGGATTACAGCTCTCCATCACCCTCCCCCCCCCCAAAAAAAAACAGTAACATCAACAAAACAGTTGTGGAGATAGGGAGAAATTAAGCTGAAGTTGTAACACTGAAATTAACTCTTCCTCCTTTGGATTTTTAATTTAAAAATAATATGCTCATTTATTAATACTTCATCCATTTCTATATTGTTTGAAACATGAAGTCTTTTACTCCCCATTCATCACATATTAACAGGTTGAATATCATTCCATACTACAGTCATTCAAACATACTACTCTCTCTCCAATTTTTTATTATGAACCTTTCAAACATATGGAAAGAACTTTACAGTAAACACCTGTATACCTAACACATAGATTCTACCATTAACAATTTGTTATGCTTGTTTTACCATCCATCCATCCATCAATTGGTCTTTTTTTTTAATGCATTTCAGAATAACTTGGAGACATTAGGATGTTTTCTCTAAGTACTTCAACATATATATCATTAACTAGAGTCTAATATTTCTTTACAATTTTCTCCTTTTTTTTTAAGTTTATTTATTTTGAGAAAACACAAACAATGCAAGTGTGCCTACACACAAGTTGGGGAGAGGAAGAGCAAGAATCCCAAGCTGACATCACAGAGCCCAATGCGGGGCTTGATCTCAGGAATCGTGAGATCATGACCTAAGTGGAAATCAGGAGTCAGACATTTAACCAACTGAGCCACCCAGGCGCCCCATCTTTTGTGATGAATATTATATACATTGAAATGTACAAATCTTAAGTGTACTTTTGCTAAGTTTTCACAAATGCACGCACCTATATAACCCCATACCAAAGATAGAGAATGTTACCATGACCCCTTATAAGTTCCCTTATGCCTCTTCCCAGTCAATCTTTATCCTATCCTCCAGAGACAACTACTTTTCTGATTTTTTTCAACCATAATTATCACCAGAAGTGTTTGTTTTTTGATTCATTGTGAATGATATATACACATATATGATTTGAATTATTTGTCATATTGTATTATTGATTGAATTATTGTGTTTTTTTATTGAAAGAATTCATATTTATGATGATTTTGGTTTTATAATTACTTATTCCTATGTAGATTATTTGACTAGTATCAATGGGTTTCGTAGAAATTATTTGTAATTATTTCTTTAACCTCAGGGAACCTCCACAAGGAGCTCATTTTCTTGCCAAAAGTCTGGATGATGCCTTAAAACTTATCGACCAACCAGAATTAGTAGATAAAGTGGACATGGTTTGGGTAGTGGGAGGCAGTTCTGTTTATAAGGTAAGTAAAATCATAAAGAAATGTTCTTCCCAATTTCCTTCAACTTCTTGCCATCTGAACTTTAGAAAAATTAAGCCATAAACAAAGGAAATATAGTATCCCTACTGCAAGCTAGACACATTGTCAATTTGAATTATTTGTTTTAGATACTAGCATGAAAACTAAATAAAAATATATAAGTCAGTTTTTAAGCCTGGTTAGTTTATTTTCAATTCAAAATATTTGATGTTTCTAATTTAAAAAACCTTCGAGGAGCACCTGGGTGGCTCATTTGGTTAAGCGACGGACTTCAGGTCATGATCTCATGGTTTGTGACTTTGAGCCCCACATCAGGCTCTATGCTGACAGCTGAAGCCTGGAGCCTGCTTCAGATTCTTTGTCTCCTTTTCTCTCTGTTCCTGCCCCACTCCCACTCTCTGTCTCTCAAAAATAAATAAACATTAAAAAATTATAAGAACATTCTAAATCGTTTCCTTAGAATTATACTTGCATTGCACTGTTTTCTGCTCCCTGGATGTGCCCTGATATACTGAATTATCCCCTTTTTCCAAGGATATGTAGGTTCTTACTGAGAAAGGGATAGGGCTCTCAGGTGCTAAACACTGACTAGATGTATATGAATTTGTTGAAAGGAAACAACAATTTTGTATAATGATTTCATAATGTAAGAAAAACAAGTAAAAGAAAAGAGTCCTTAGGTTTTTTTTTTCCCAATCTTGAGGTCTCTCTCTCTCTCTCTCTCTCTCTCTGTGTCTCTTTTTTTTTTAACATTTATCATGCCATGAATCCACAGACAATGGATTCAAGCAGTTCAGGCTCTTTTCCATTGGTTCTCCCAAAGTGTACTTCCCTGGGTGGAGCAGGCTGGCCCTTCAGTTGAAACCACATACCTTTCTTTTTGGCTTCCTTTTTCAGATCATTGTCTTTCACACGCTTCAGGAAGCTATCTTGGCTCTTTTTAGTGCTTCATTTGCTCAATATGTACATTCATTCTCTTGGCAAGAATCTCGCCCTTGTTTGTTCACAACAGTGCCAGTAGCATGCTGGGTAACACTGTAGACTCTTCCAGTTTTGCAGTGGTAACGTTTGTGAAGCATTTCTTTTTGAACAGTGCCCATTCCCTTGATGTCCACAACATACCTTTCTTGCAGATTCTCAAGTATGTGGCCAAAGGAACAACTCCGTGTTTTCTGAAAGGTCTAGAGAACATGTAGCGGGGTACCTCTCCTCTTTCCCTTGATGAATTGCTGGAAGATGGAGGCTCCAGCTGAAACCTTCTTTTTTTTTTTTAAGATTTTATTTTTTTTAAGTAATCTCTACACCCAACATGGGGCTTGAACCCACAACCCTGACATCAGGAGTTGCACACTCCACAGACCAAGACAGCCAGGTGCTCAAAAGTATTTCTTCTTCTGAATACCAGATACCTTTCAGCTTTCAAAATTTTTGAGGATAATAAATAGAATTTTTAAAACACTAATAAAAAATTAAAGTTTATGTGAAGGAAAAATCTAGCCCCTACATGTTGGTGGCTTGTGATAACATATACACACTGAATTTGTTTTAAAAGAAGAGATATACACCAGGATCCCAGACCTGTTTCAATAACCTTTGGTTTGCCTCATTTGTTTTATGAGGAAATGGATATTTTCCTTTGATATTTCAGCCAAGTGTGAATTTTAAGGAAAACAAGTCATTTCTTTGTTTAATATGCATTTTGAGTGATTAAATACCATATTCACTTAAATCTATTTTTTAAATATTTAAATACACATAATTTGATATATCTATATGTACGTAAATTATAAGGAAGTAGAATCTCCAACTGATAATTTTGTGTTATCCACCTGCTTCTCATCACAATAGCTTGTAGAACGTTTAAGCTTATCTTCCATGGGGCCAGCCTGTTTTTGTAAACAAAGTTTCATTGGAACGTGTGGCCGTGTCCATTGGTTTAGTATTGTCAACAGCTGCTGTTGCCCACAAAGTTAAGAAAAAACCACATGGTCCACAAAACCTAAAATATTTACCTTTTACAGAAAAAGTTGTGCCATATAGCACTTCCTTGGATACAGATCATGCTGCCGTGGTTCTTCCTATTCAGGTTTTCTAATTTTTGATAACATTAAAATTGGTCGGATATTTATTTGGTTGGGGCAAGAAGATAAGTTACTTAATATATGCTGCAGTAGAAAGCCAAAAATAAAAAGTAACATTTGTTCTGTGGCCTTATTTGGAATTTCAAGGATAACACACACTTGAAATTCTATATTTTTTTCTTTCATAAGCTCTTTGAAAATCAAGGTTATTACTCTCTTGGAAATTCAGTTAGGATTCATGACTTTATTTATTAGAGTTTTAAGATATTCATTCAAGGCAGTTTTTTCTATAGAAACTATCAACAGTACCATAGGCAAGAGTTAGAAAAGTCATTAACAATATAAGGCCAAATACAATCATTTGCAGTAAGGGGCTAAGAAAGTAAATAACCTACTAGCATTGTAGCTATTTGCTAAGAAATGGAAGCATTATTAAATTCTCTGTAAATGTACTAATTAAGTATGCCCTAGAGATTTTCAATAATCAAAGTTTCATAAAATTATAATGTCTTATCCATATATACATATGCCAATTTTCCTATGGGGAGCAACTAGATAATTTAGGGTTCTTAATTCTTAAACTACCACCAAAGGAAAAAAATAATACTGAATGCTTAAATGAAAAAAGAGTTCATGTAAGCAAACTAGAGGCCAGAATATATTTAAACTCACTCTTATAATTACTGATAATGACTAGTGCCATTCTCAAAATAACTTAAGACATACTTTGCAGGACCCCAAATTTAACAATAGGAAATTTCAATAGCATGCTTTGGAGGTGACAAGTTATGTAGCATGTCTCTTAATACCTGATACAAACTTGACTATGTAATTAAACAAACAAATCTTATAGTTTCTGTTTCTTTTAACAGATAAATAAAGTGATGTCTTTTGTGTTCTTTCAAAGGAAGCCATGAACAGGCCAGGCCATCTCAGACTATTTGTGACAAGGATTATGCAGGAATTTGAAAGTGACACGTTTTTTCCAGAAATTGATTTGGAGAAATACAAACTTCTCCCAGAGTAAGTAAAATGTTATTAATTTGTCTGAAGTACTTTTGGCTTTTCTGTTTAAGAATTAGAGAAACAGTTTATCTCTTCATATTGAATTTGGAGTAGTAATATGTTCGGTGGACAAATACTTCAGGAATTTTTGGAAATCTACTTTAACAAGCTCTTGGGATATCTAAGTTCTAATAATTTTACTGAAATCTGGAGAGTAGTCATTACTTCATTCTTTTTTTTTTTTATGTTTTATTTATTTCTGAGAGAGAAAGAGAGACCGCATGAGCAGGGGAGGGTCAGAGAGAGAAGGAGACACAGAATCTGAAACAGGCTCCAGGCTCCGAGCTAGCTGTCAGCACAGAGCCCGACGCAGGGCTCAAACCCACGAACCATGAGATCATGACCTGAGCTGAAGTCGGATGCCCAACTGACTGAGCCACCCAGGCGCCCCATTACTTCATTCTATGAGATCTCTGCTTAGCATCAGACAGTGTCTTAGGCACTGGGGAAACGGTGCTTACCATAACAGATGTTGTCAGTGCTCTCTAGGATTAGATTCTTTGTAGTAGAGAAGGAGGTTAGCAAATGATAGATGAACATCGAGAGAGTTGCTGTACAGGGAAGTGAAATATTGTGATGTGGTAAATACTGTATTGTCTGAGAAGTCCTCTCTGAAGAGGTGGGGTCTACGCTGAGATCTAAATGGCAAGAAGCCAACCATGCAAAGAGAAGTGCATTGCAGAAACCAGAAATAGTGTAGAGACCAGAGGGCACAAACGAGTGTGGTGTGCTCCCTGACCCTGAAAAACTACTGTGAGCATTGTAAGCAAGGGAGAGGCCAGAGGGCTCAGACCAGATGCAAGTTTAGAGGGTTCGAATAGAGAGTGACACTGTTCCAGCTGTTTGTGAACAGAACAGAAGGGACAAAAGTGAAGCTGGGAGACAAGTTAGCTGCAGGAGTTGAGGTGAAAGAACAAGGGACTTGGCTGGCGGTGGTGGAGACGGAAGAGGGGGTTACTACAGATACTGCTTGATTTTGAAAACTCATTGCATTTTAGTGTAAAAGCACTTTTCATAGCCACTTTTCATAGAGTAAAAGTAGATTAATTGTGTCAGCGCTTTCAGACTAGGTTTTAACACATCCTTCCAAATATTCTTAGTTGAATACAGTCATTATTCTTTGAGAGTGAGTTTGTCTTGAGAAATACCTCCTAAAAGGCCATTCTGAGCCAAATCTAAGTAAGTGGATGGCCAAGCTTTAGAGGAATAGTCTATAGAGTACTAGGTAATAGTCTTGAATCTAATAACGTGTGTGAGAGACTTCCTTGGGCTCTGAATTAGCTCTAAAGTGAACTGAAAATTGTAGGAACTCTAAAAACTTTCTAAACAGCTCAAGTACAGGCTTTTGCTTAGTTTCCAAAGGTGACTGCATAGAAAAATCACTGAGTGATTTCACGTATATTTATAAAGTCATTTGAGTTTCTTTGTCACACCTTATATATTTTCTCTTGTACTTAGGTTGCTGATTCTCACATTATGTCAGTATTGATCTCTGTTGTCCCTCATTCCTATCTATCTCTTTGATCCTGAAAAAAAAGAAAAGAGAAGTTTACTGTGTGAATTTGCCTTTCCAAATCCTTTGCTCTCCTTCAGACCTCTTTCTAAAACTGTGATCCTTCAGGATCCCTGAAAACTTAACAGTATTTTAATACCATTCTGGCTCCCTGGCTCTTAGAAATGAAAATGTTAACACTTTACTGAGTGATGAGTCACACATCACACCATTCACCCATTGAAAGTATATAATTCAGTGGTTTCAGTATATTCACAGAATTGGGCAACCAACAATCCCTTTGGAGAATTTTGCCACCATCTAAGCAATATTTATTTTTCTAAACCATGAGCATGTCATGTCTTTCTACTTATTTAGGTCTTCTATAATTTATTCTTATGTATTTTATTCTTTTTGATGCTAATATAAACAGAGTTATTTTCTTCATTTTGTTTTCAGACTGCTCATTTGTAATACATAGATACACAAGTGATTTTTGTTTATTGATCTTATGTCCTGCAACCTTGCTGAACTCATTTATTCTGTTAGTGAATTTCTTAGGATTTTCTTTGTGTGGGATATCATTTGCAAATAGAGGTAGTTTTACTTCTTCTGAATCTAGATTATTTTTTAATTTTATTTCTTTTCCCCACCTAATTGCTGTGCCTAGAACCTCCAGTGCAATTAATTATAAATAGAAGTGGCAAGGGTAGGACATCCTTGTCTTGTTCCTGCTCTTAAAGGGAAAGCATTCAGTCTTTTACCATTAAGTATATTATCTGTGGGGTTTTCATACATGCCTTTTATCACATTGAGGAAGATCTCTTCTATTTCTACTTCATTGAGCATTTTTTTATCATGAGGGAGTGTTAGATTTTGTCAGATCCTTTTTCTGAGTTTATTGAGATAATCATGTGGTCTTTGTCTTTAAAAGGCTACTAATATGGTGTATTATATTGAATGATTTTCATGTTAAACTGTTCTAGCATTTCTGGAATAAATCCACTTGGTAGTAATGTATAGTCCTTTTTGTATGTTCCTGGATTTAATTTGCTTATATTTTGTTGAGGATTTTTGCCATTTATATTCATAACAGATATTGGTCTGTAGTTTCCTTTTTTAATAATGTCTTCACCTCGTTTTGGTGTCGGGAGAATACCAGCCTCACAGAATGAGTCAGGAAATGGTCTCTTTCCTCTTCTATTTTTTTTGGAAGAGTTTGTGAAGGATTGGTATTAGTCCTTACTTTTTTTATTTTTTTAGGTTTATTTATTTTAAGAAAGAGAGAATGAGGAAAGGGCACAGAAAGAGGGAATGAGAGAGAATCCCAAGCAGCCTTGTCACTGACAACAGAGAGCCCAAAGCAGAGCTCGAACCCATGAACTGTGAGATCATGACCTGAGCTAAAACCAAGAGTCGGATGCTTAACTGACTGAGCCACGCAGGCTCCCCAGTTCTTTAAATGTCTTAGAAAATTTTAAATAGTGGGAAGATTCAGGTAGGATATTTCTACCCAAAATCCAAGGAAATTGCCCAAAAATGGACATTCTAAACAAGGCTATGAAAGAAAATGAAGGTTTTTTTTTTTCTATTACATCATTTGATGTTTATCTTACTTTCAAGCCTGTACCAACATTATAACAACCTCTTGAATGCAGAGGGGAGGGAATCCACTAAGGGGAGATCTGGAGTAGATCAGTCTTTCATGAAGTAGGAAAAAGAGAAACCTGGAAAAACAAAGGGAATATACTTTGTCCCTGGAAGTCTGTAATGTTGCTCACTTCTTGAACTGCTTTCTCTCCAAAGCTCTGTACATTGGGGAACTTAGAATTGCTTCATACTGTCCAGAAATGAACTCTTGATTGTTATCTACTCCCCCTTTCTCTTTTCCCACAGCTACAGAGTTTAGACCCCCACCCCCTCTATTAGTGGCCCTCTTGTGGTTACATAAGTTTCAGTTCAAACACAGTTATCTTTTATTAACACCATATTCCTGGTAATAAAAGCACTAGTAAGATGAAATAAAGATGAGAGGACTATTGTGAAGCACAAAGAGAATAAAATTAGAATGTAGGTGAAGCCACAAGTGGTAAAAACCTAAAAGCAGAAATAAATCTTAACAAAGTTACGTTTTACTTTGTCTGCCTTTTTCCCCCATGGGTCATTGTCTATGTTTTTTTTTTTTTTTTTTTTTTTTGTTGNCCTGTCCTGTAAGGCTGTGCCCTCATTCATCTTACCTGGAAGAAATCTTTCCCATCTCAGACTATTTCACACTAGGCTCCAGCCAAACCAGCAGGCCCAAATATTTTATACCAGCAGTGTTCTGCTTAATGAGCCCCAATCAGGTTTTTCCTTGTAGTTACAACCTTCCATGTAACTATGCAAAGAGGATGAAGACCAGAAGAGGCCTTTGAGACCATAGTCAGCTCCAGAGCTGGGACAGATGCTGCTTATCAATGGACAAATTTAAGAAGGTTTTTGATGGGCTGATATTTCCTTTTCTGCTCCCATTAGTTCCTGACTATCCAACAAGATCCTTATTCATATTATTTGTGTTTCCTCCTAGGCCTGTGCTTGCTATAGTCTTCATTTTATTTTAGCTGTGAGTTGTTTCTTAGAGATAACTGTTTTATAACTATTTACCCCTTTTTAGACTTTACATTAAATCATCTCAGTATTATTTTCATGCTTTGTCAGTTCAGATCTTATGTTTCTTCATATCAATTGGATTCCTTACTGCGTGAAGATTCTAGAGGAGGATCTCTGGGTGGTTCATAACAAATAGGAGGCATTTCCACATCCTGTTAGGCTTAAACACAGAGTTCATATGTGGCTCCTAGGCAGTTTGCTCTTCAGAAAAGTTTAGAATTATGATGGTTGGGGTAGTTATATCATTATTAAAACAGACTGAATATGGGGGTACCTGGGTAGCTCACTAGGTTAAGCATCTGACTCTTGATTTTGTCTCAGGGCATGATCTCACAGCGGCGAGATTGAGCCCTCTGTCAGGCTCTGCACTGGGTGTGGAGCCTGCTTAGGATTCTCTCTCTCTCTCTCTTTCTGTGCAGGCATGCTCTCTTTCTTAAAAAGAGAAAAAAAAAAAACAGACTGAATATATGAATATTATGGAAAATAAAATTAATCTGAAGCAGAATTGAATTTCAGTTTCACAGAGCAGATTAACATTAATACCATGGCTAGTAACCATACCCAGCCAACAATATAGTATTTCTAAGTATTATTCATGGTTTTAGAAATAATTTCGTATTTTGCTTTTATCTTACTAACTGAGAATGTTGCTACTCTTGAGAATTTTACAAACACACAAAAATGTAAATGTTACTTTTGACTCATTCCAAAGAAACTAAAATTATGGTTAAAAGTTGGCCTCATAAAATCATGGCTTTAAAAAAAGAAAAATGCTGTATTTCTACTAAAACAGTTGAACAGAAACCGCTCAGAAAATGGTTAGTAAATAGAAACATAGCTTCTTCCTCTGGAATGTAAATTTTTCAAGAAAAAACAGCTTTTTATTTTCCTTATATGTTACTATACTATTGTTACTTTATATGTTTATGTTTTTTTATCAAATGGCATAACCTCTGATTAGTCAACAAAAGGTTAATACCCATTATTACTCAATATTGCATTGGATATCCTAAGAGATTTAAATCTTCTCCTGTCTTATCCCCGCTATAATGAGTTTAGAAATGTGGTGATGAAACAAACTCATAATATTAAAGGATAACATTTATAGAGCACTTCACGTAATGAACTCAATGCCAAATTATTCATAAGGGTGAAGACAGGAGAACCTGAGTCAAACACAAGTCCAACTAAAGCAGGTGTTCCCCACCCCCACCTGGAGTATATAGGGGTGCAGCTTGCACAATACTGAGGAAGTACAAGACTTGGGCTGGAGACGGGAGTGGTCAGTACAGTCATCAGTGGAGGACCTGAGTAGATTTTTTGTTGGTGTTGGGTTTTTCAGTGCGAAAAAAATTTTATTGTAAGAATACAACAGGAGACCTCCTCTCAACAAAATTTTAATTATCCCATATAGTGTTGTTAATTATAGGTACAGTGTTGCACAGCACATCTCTAGAACTTAATCATCTTACACAGCAAAGTTTGTTCCCTTTGTTTTTTTTTTTTTAATGTTTTATTAATTTCTGAGAGAGAGACAGCATGAACAGGGGAGGGTCAAGGAGAGAGGGAGATACAGAATCTGAAACAGGCTCCAGACTCTGAGCTGGCTGTCAGCACAGAGCCTAACACAGGGCTCGAACCCACGAACCATGAGATCATGACCTGAGCTGAAGTCGGACGCTTAACTGACTGAGCCACCCAGGAGCCCCAACTTTATTCCCCTTGAACAACTGTTTTTCCCCTTTCTCCCAACCCCTGTCAACCACCCTTCTACTCGCTGTTCTTATGAGTTTGACCATTTTAGACAATGCAGTATTTGTCCTTCTGTGACTGGCTTATTTCACTTAGCATAATGACCTCCAAGTTTATCCATGATGCTGCATATGACAGGACTTCATTCTTTTTTGAAGTTGAATAATATTCCACTGTATGTAAATATACCATTTTTGTTTAATTGTTCTGTTGATGGGCATTTGGGTTGCTTAGATACTGTAAATTAGGCTGCACTGAACATGGGAGGGTATATATCTTTGAGATCCTGATTTGTTTTTTTAAAAAAAATGAGATAATATGGAGGTTCCTCAAAAAACTAAAAATAGAACTACCACATGATCTAACAACTCCACTTCTTGTTATATCCCCAAAGGAGGACTTGGGTTTTGAATTGGAAGGTGGAGGGAACACAAAACTAAGCTACAGTTAGAAAATCTCCGATAAACAGTGAGGTCTGTAAAAGAATTGCCATGAAGCACACACTGGGAAATTAGAGCAATGTGGTGTCCATTGATTAAACAGCAGAATCTTTCACCACACAAGGCACATAACGTCAGTTCTGCTCTGAGCAGCTAAAGGTTGTACCTTGTTTTTCATTTGCTCACAGGAAATTTGATATCAAGTGTAAGATCTGCAAAATGTCATTAAGAAATTTCATTCTGGCTGGATGATAGTGGAAACTGGTAACAGTGGCTATTTTGGGACAGAAGATATAGGAGTCAGAAAGAAAGGAGAAATTGCACTTTTCATCTTCTAACTTTCTGTACAGTTTGAAAGTTTTTCTTTCTGTTTCATACACTTTTCCATAGCATATTTGCATGATACCCAATGTCACAGTGGCTTACTCTTATGAAGATAGAAAGGAAGGAAAAACTTTTATTTACCTTATTGATGTTTTTTGGCTGAGCTGTCCCTTTTTAATTAACACAACATCTTTCTTTTTTTAATTGACATTATTATGCATATTTTTCTTTTACAGATACCCAGGTGTTCTTTCTGATGTCCAGGAGGAGAAAGGCATTAAATATAAATTTGAAGTATATGAGAAGAACAATTAATATGAAGGTGTTTTCTGACTTATGTCAAGTTAGTTTTTCCCCTTCCCCTCCAATTATATATTTTTTAATATTAGAAAAAAAAGACTTTTGTTGACTTTAGGTCAATGGGTAATTATTTCAAAGCAATGAGATTTTATAAGTCAATCTTAGTAAGACTATAGGTAAGATTAGTCTTAACTAGACCATATCAGATAACCATTTGTGAAACATTTTTTGCTATAGCTGTATGATACCCATCAAGGACCAGCATCTGCCTATGGTAGCGTATCTTTTGAAAACCAAAGTGAGAAAATCACGAGAGCAGGACTTGAAACCAGGATCTATGGAGATAGAACTAGACAGATCTGTCCAAAGGTCAGACATGGTTATAAACACAAGAGCTAGAACTCAGATATTAAAAGAAAATTAAATCAAAATAGCGACTTTGAATTCTCTATGCATTTCACTCTTCTCAAAAAAAGTTCTGTTCACTCAGGTAGGCAGTCAGTAAGTTGAGGGAACTCTGGTATATTGGTATATTCCATTGGGATAGTAAAGAGGCAGGTAGGACACTACCTTTTTGAAGGTTAAATGAAAGATCTGAGACCTCTAAAAACTTATTTCTGATCTTTAGTGAGATTCCATGGATGTTACATTGATAGAATACAGTTGTTCTTTACAAAAAAGAGTGTTCTAAACAAGCATATGGCTAAAATTAGAAATTGAAAAGATAATGAAACTATATAATGCTAGATACCAAAATTATGAAGTTGGAAACGAAAAAACTTCACTGAATTAAAAAGTGAAAATTAAAACACGGTTTCCTATCACGTTAGTAAAGATTTGGATCCTTAGGTATCCAAGGAAAGAGTATTTTTTGCCTTGTAAATTAATACAACTTTTTTAGAGTTTAAGTTAACAATATCAATTAAAATTAAAAATATTCTGGGTTTGAACCTAGAGCTTCCGCTTCTAAATATTAATCCTGAATGAAGAGATGGACCCAAGAGAATTTGCTGAACCTATTTTTTTGAACTTGGAAACAGGGACACCTGGGTGGCTCTGTTGCTTAAGTGTCATACTCTTGATCTCACCTCAGGTCATCATCTCACAGTTCATGAGATCAAGCCCCACATTGGATTCTGCACTGACAGCACAGAGCCTGCTTGGGATTCTTTCTCTCCCTCTCTCTCTCTCTGCACCACCCACCTCCGATTCAAGCACACACATTCTCTCTCTACATAAACTTTAAAAAAAAAACTTAAAAAATAAAATAAAATTTGGAAACAGCCCAAATGACAATCAATAAAGAAATAACCAACCAGTATGTCTGCAAAATTTAATATTGTCTGTAGCAGTTAAAAAGAATGAGGTACTGACAGAAAAATGCCAAAGACTGTTAAGTAAAAGAAGCAAATTGTGTATCATACCTAAAAACTTTAATGATGGTATACAGTATGTGTAGGAAACTGTATGCTGAAACTGTCAAACACTATCAGAATTAAGCATGTTATTTTATGAATTAGGCATGCCTATTGCGATTAGGGTTTGTTTTTTTTTTTTTAAGTATTGTGTGCTTGATTTCATGAACCATTACTTAAGATAATAATTGAGCCCTTTATGTTCAGCAGTAAAATTAGGATAAAGAACATCAAGAGTAAAAAGAAATTTACTAAAACCTTCCATAGAGCAACAACAACAACAAAAAAAAAAATCCCAAAAAACTAGATCAGACAAGATTTAGGAGTCAATACTGCATGAGACTTAAAATCCTTTTTTTTTAAAAATTTTTTTTTTTAATGCTTTTATTTATTTCTAGGAGAGAGAGAGAGANAACCGACTAAGCCACCCAGGTACCCCGAGACTTAAAATCCTTAAGAAAACAATGAAGCTCAGGGCATCTGGGTGGCTCAGTCAGTGAAGTGTCCGACTTTGGCTCAGGTCAGGATCTCACAGTTTGTGGGTTCAAGCCCCACGTCGGGCTCTGTGCTGACCGGTAGCTCAGAGCCTAGAGCCTGCTTCAGATTCTGTGTCTCCCTCTCTCTCTGACACTCCCCTGCTCACACTGGCTGTCTCTCTCTCAGAAATTTTTAAAAACATTATATATTTTTTAAAAAACCCAATGGAGCTCTCTGCAAGGAACATATTCCTTGCAAACTATTAGTACAGGTGTCTAGAATTTTTAGAACTCAGATATTTATAGGAGAAAGAAGCAAGCCATCTAGAGAAGAGGAAACACAACTAGCCGATAAATACATGCAAAGACATACATTCCCACTAGTAGTAACTGGGGAAATGCAAATTTAAACTGCAATAAGGTACCATCCCACATACATCAAATTGGCATTCTCACCAATACTTGACATTGTCAGCCTTTTACCATGTTGGCAATATTTATTCAGGATGAAGAAGCACATGCTCTTCAACTTAGCAGATGTTCTCAAGGATAAATACCAAGAGAAAACCTGTGTAATTATCTAGAAATTTGTTGAAGAATGTAGCAGCAACCCAAATGGACTAAGATACACTTAAATCTGGTAACTCTTTGAGGACAATATGGGAGGAAAAGTGGAGATAGTTGTCTAAGCTAAATCCTCATTGACATCTCAGGAAATCACTAATGAGTAACAAATCAAGATGTGATAAATTATTTGACAAGAAACAACAGACGAAACTGCTAAAAGTTAAAAGCCACTAATCTTGAGAATTGGGAGGGTGTAGGGCAGGAGACTGCTCAGGTTTTTTATAAACTTTAAGAGTCTAAAAATAATACGTATTAATACACACATTCATTTGAAAAATGACCAAAATAGTTAACTGGAGGAAAGAAAACAACATGAACAAAACTACCAGAAGGAAAAGCTAAGAGGATGTAAGTGTTTGCCAATGAAAGGACAGCTGAGGTTGGGGAGAAAGCGGGGACTACTGTTTTCACTGCAAGACTTTTGGGATCTTGATATTATTCAACCATTTTCATGTATTCCTTAATAAAAATCCTTCCTTGGTAAGTTGCTAGTTTGTAAGTGTTGATCTCCTGATACTCCTTGAACACCTCACATAAAATTTCAGACTCTTAGAGCAAATTTATCTCCAGAGTCCACTTAAAAATGTAAAGAAGAAAACATAATTAGCGATGGGTCACACAAAACTCCAAAGACCGACTGCTAGCAAGCCATCAGGCTTTCTCTCGTGTTGCCTGGTTTATTTGTTTTCAAGACAGAAATGCAAGCCTTACTTTTTCCACATTGATTTATGAAATAGCACTGTCAAGCGTTGATAATTTGAGGCTAGAATGTAAATAATAAAACATGCACATTTGTTCTAAATATTCAAGTTAGCCCATTTTATGTTTCTCTGAGGTTGAAATTATATAACATACCCACGTCCTAATACAATGTTTCTCGAAATGTCCTCCCCAGGACACCTGTATGAGGGATGGGTCCCAGAATCTGCAGTGTAAACAGCACCCGCAGATGATTCTAGAGTATACCTAAGGGTGTAAATCAGAGTTAGAGTGCTTCTGCTCTCCAAGGGGAAAAAAAAAACCTGAAACTTTATTTCCTGTCTGTAGGGCATCTGAGTAAAGCAAAATAGAAAAATAAGCAAATTGTAAGTCAATGTGTATGAGATTGGAGAAAGTAAAATTTTAAAGATTAGATGTATATGTTGCTAATTTATGTCAAGAACTAAAATCTTTCATTTATTAAATATATAATAAAAATACATATGAGAGTAATATTAGTAGCTCAAAGAGATACCTAGTAAGCAAATGCAAGAACAGATGTCCTATAACAAGATGCCGAATATACATACACACAGTTTACAGAGTCCTGTAAACTAAAAACTGTACAGCAAATGACCCAATTAGGCAGCATGGCTTTGTGAGGGAAAGGTCGGCTGGCCAGCTCCCAAAAGGGTTTAGAATCAGAATAGTGATTTCTGAGTGGTTGAAACTTGTGAAAAAAGGATGTCCCAGTTGAGACAAAAAAGTAATAATTAAATGAGTATCGGGAATAAAATTAGAGACTCTAATGAAAAGGTATTGGTCATAAAAGGATAGAGCCGCTGACTAAACACAGAGGAAAGAAGCCCTACAATCTATGTGAAGTTGGGCTATTCCTGAGGAAATTCCATAGCTGACCATTTCTAATTATTTGGTCCTGCCCTTTCTGTTCCCCAGGAGACCTCAAGCGGACTGGGAAGTTTTTCTGTCTGTACATTGACATTTCTTTATTCTTTAGATCTCTTTATTCTTGGAACAAAGAGAACAGACCACATTGTTCTGTGGTATTTCTTTTTTTTTTTTTAAGTTTATTTATTTTGAGAGAGAGGGAACCCCAAGCAGAGGAGAGGGAACCCCAAGCAGACTCTGCTCTGACAGTGCGAACCCTGACACAGGACTCGATCTCAAGAACCATGGGATCATGACCTGAGCTGATGCTCAATGGACTAAGCCACCCTGGCACCCCTGTTGTGTGGCATTTCAAATAACTGTGCAATCATTAAATCAAACTAGTTGTGAAATTTATTACTGGAGGACAAGTTTTAGGTGGTCTGTACTTCTTTGCCCAGGGCCATAGGACGCACAAAAAGGAAAAGAGGGTTAGTCTGTAAGGAGAAGACCTAATGATGTGGAACTCAGGAAAAAGTGCAGAGAAGAGAATTTCTGCTGCACCTACTAACCAAAATCATTTGGGAAAACATCCTGAATGACACTGGCTCTTTATTGAGCCCCTGGTCATAGCCCCTGCAAAGGGCCGTTTTCCTGTAGTGTGTTTTTTTATTGCCAGTCCTCTTTGACTGATGAACTATCAAATCTTAAACCAGATGGTTTTCCCCTAGCGTTATTATGAACTATTTCAAGCACACAGGAAAGCTGAATTATATGTTAAGCACCCATTTTTACCCATCACCTAGATTCTACCATTGTTAACACTGCTATCTCTGCTTTACCACGTATTTAGCCATTCATCCATCCATCAGTCCATTTCCATAAGTTGAGATCTCAGGATGTTTCATCCTTAGATTCTTCAGCTTGCATGTCATTAACTACAGTTCAATATTTGTTTACTTTTGGGGGCAGGGGGTAAAATTCACATGGGGAAGTGCAAGATATTAAGTATAGCATTTTACAGGTTTTAGTAAATTCATGTGTCTACATGACCCAAACCTCTGTCTGTCACCCAAGAAAACTCTTTCATACCCTTTCCCAATCACTCCCCCACCCCCCAAAGGCAAACTACTCTGGGGCTTTTTTCCCTCATGATAGATTATTTTTGTCTGTTTCTGAACTTCGTATGAATGGAATCATACAGGATATCTGTCTTATTTCACCCAGCATCATTTATGTGAGAGTCACCCATGCTGTTGCATGTGTCACTGGTTTGTCCCTTTTTATAACTTTTCATATTCCATTGTATGGCCACACCGCAATGTGTATCCTTTCTCCTACTGATGGACATGTGGACTCTTGTAAAGTGGGATTTGAGGGGCACCTGGGTGACTCAGTCGGTTGGGCCACCGACTTCAGCTCAGGTCATGATCTCACAGTTTGTGAGTTTAAGCCCCACATCAGGCTCTGTGCTGACAGTTCAGAGCCTGGAACCTGCTTCGGATTCTGTGTTTCCTCTCTGTGCCCCTCCCCCACTCGTGCTCTGTCTCTCTCTGTCTCTCAAAAATAAATACATGTGAAAAATTTATTTTTAAAAATAAAGTGGGATTTGAGCTTGGTATTGAAGGATCTAGAGAGATGGTGACTGAGAGGAAGGCATATCTATGCTCTGGGCAGAGGAAAAACCATGAAGAATCCTCACCTTCAGATTCCAAAACCCAGAACAAGGCCTTACCAAGGAAGGGTAGGTGTCATCAGGCCCCAGTCCCATCAAGTGGCAAGTACCTACTTCACCTTTGAGGACTTCTCAATCTGTTCTCTCTTTTTCATAACCACATCTAGTTCAGATCTTTATTTTCTCTTACTTGAACTATTGGGGTATTCTAAATTGGTGGTTTTCAATCTCTGACATCCCTCCCAAATAAACTGCCATAAACTTGGCCACCAAAACAGTCTCTGAACTGCACCTCTTATAATGCCACTGTCTCAAATTCATGCTGACCCAACTAAGACCAAACTTCACCCTGGCCTTTATGGTCTTCTACAGATGGCAATGATCAACCTTTCCAGACTTACTACCTAAAATTTCTACTTCCTATATGTTGTACACAAGCCACCCTCAGCTCCTCACAAGTCCCCACACAGAGCCAAGCTTTGCCACACACATGCCCTTCCTTATGCAGTTCTCTCTCCGTATAATGGCTCCATCCCTATGTGAAGCCATATGTGTTCCTCAGAGTCCTGTCCAAATTCAGAGGGCTCCCTCTTTGATGAAGCCTTCCTTCTCACCCTCCTCTTAATCACCCAGTGCTATCTCTGTTCTAGCCTTTACTTGCAGCTTGCCTAACAGCTGTTTGTTATTCTCATCTCTTTTATCAATTAGGAATATCTTTAGCTGCAAGTACCAGAAAATCTAATGTGGTATAAACAAATTTGGACTTACTGGCTCTGTGATTCTCTGGGTTTTTCCTTCAAGATTTCAAAATGGCTACTGCTGCTTCAGAAATCAAACCATGTTCACAGCAGGAGGAAGACAGGAAGTGAGAAATGTCAGGCACATGTTTCCCTTTTATCAGGAAAGCAAAACTTGTCCCAAATCCTCCTAGCTTTTGAGTCTAATTCTACTAATGCACATCAGAATTTAGGAACTCTGCCTTAAAATGAATCTTGACCTATAATCTATCATTTTGTTCCCCCTACCCCAACAAAATCAAAGGTCTCTGTGCACGGAAGAAGGGAGGATGAATATGAGAATACAATTAATAGTGTTTGCTTGCTCAGCAACATTGGACTACCAGCTGTTTCGAGGCAGAAACTATCTTACCTTTGTCTGTGTCCCCTCAAGATGTCTAGCATCTTCAAAATGTTGATAGATGGAATCTTGTGATCTGGAATTGAAATGTCATATTTAATTTCTATCATACAGTCAATCTCATTACAATAAATTCTATGTGGCATCCACATTCAGGATTGATTTGACATTTCATTATATTAGCCACATGGCTATAAATTACATTCCCAATTAATAGATTAAAACAAATTTGATGTGTACCTTCCCTACAGTACATTAAAAGAGGGGCGCCTGGGTAGCTCAGTCAGTTAAGCTTCCGACGTTGGCTCAGGTTATGTATGATCTCATGGTTTGTGGATTCGGCCCCACATCAGACCTTTCTCTTTCCTTTTTTCCCTTGTGAAAGATCTAGTTAAGTCCTTTTTTTTTTTTTTAAATTGAAGTATAGTTCACATCCAATGTTACATTAGTTCCAGATGTACAACATAGGGATTCCACAACTTTATATATTATGCTTTGCTCACCACAAGTGTAGTTACCATCTGTCACCATATAATGCTACTACAATACCGGTGACTGTATTCCCTACGCTACACCTTTTATCCCCATGACCTACTCATTCCTTCACCCATTTTGCCCATCCCCCTACATCCTTCCCCTCATTTTCTGTATTTATAGGACTGTTTTTGCTTTTTATTTATTCATTTGTTTTGTTTTATTTAGATTCCGTATATAAGTAAAATCATATAGTATTTGTTTTTCTCTGACTTATTTCACTTAGCATAAAAGCCTCTAGGTCCACTCATGTTGTCTCATATGACAAGATCTCATTCTTTTTTATGGCTGAGTAAGAGTCCTCTGTGTGTGTGTGTGTGTGTGTGTGTACACACACCACTCTTCCTTATACATTCATCTACAGATGGACGCTTGGGTTGCTTCCATATCTTGGCTATTATAAATAATGCTGCAATACACATGAGGTACATATATCTTTCTGATTTTTCTATTTTTGAATCTTTATTCTGAGGTTAAGATATTTGGGTAGACAGTTTGGAAATGCATCTTGCTTCTAGTGAGGCTCTTTGAAGTGTTTGAACCAGAAGAGTAAAATGTGTTAATGCTAATTGTTCTTTAGTGGTTGTGAGAAATATAAGCAGCGTTCTTAGAAAAGAACTTCATATTTTAGGAAAGTGACTCATTCATGAGCAGAGACTAAATGCCTCTTGTAAAGAATGGAACAAATAATACCATTCTTTGCACCTGGAAATAATTTTATTAGAGCCTTTTTTAACATTACACATTGGGCTTGGATTTTAATTTTTTATATTACCTATGTTCGCATTGTCTATGTCATTATGCTTGGTAAAAAGTGTTCTTCTATTATGAAGTATATTATTGTTTGGCTTTCCCATCTAAAATAGAAAGCCTGTCTTCCCTAATAGGCCATAAGTGGCACAGACTTCTCTACATTCTCTCCTCAAAATGTAGTCCTTGAAGGTCCTTGTTCCTAACTGTGAGTGGGAAGGGGGTCTGACACCCACGGGCCTTCAGCTGGTGACTGCTTCTTGCTGGCCCTCATGCCACCCAGAGTTCTCCTGTGTACATCCCCAGGGAGCCTGACCACCCAAACATCTTTCTCACTTCCCACCTCTACAGCACTTTGTGACATTGGATTGAAATCAAGAATGCAATCAGTTCACTTAGTACACAGTCAGGGCAGAAAGCAGTCTCATTCACATTGAATGGTATTGAATCTCCAGATTAAAAACTTCAGCTTATTACCTCAAGTGCATACATGTCATTGTGCCAGTCCGGATTTTCCCTAGAGAAACAAAAAGAAATAGAGATAAATTTTAAGGAATTGCAGTTGTGAGGGCTGGCAAGTCTGAAATCTGTAAGACAGGCCAGCAGGCTGGAAATACAGCCAGAAGTTGATGTTGGAATCTAGACACAGCTTCTTTTCTGGAAACCCTAACCTTGTTCTTGATTACATTAAACCAGTTGTCAAGGGTGATATCTTTACTTAAGGTCAACTGATGGTAGGTATTAACTATCTACAAAATACCTTCATAGCATCACCTAGATCTGTGTTTGATTAAATCACCAGGTGCTATAGCCTGGCCAAGTTAACACAGAAAATGAACCATCACATAATTAAAGTAATTGTGCTATATGCCTCCTAGGAGTTATTTCCTTTTCATATCACAAAGTTTTTTTGAAAAAAGACAATAGTCTCTTAAGCACTAAATGTCACATTTGTGGGTCTAGCAGGATGCTTTTTCTTAGAGTCTGTAGTTCAGTCTCAGCCGAATGTCAACCCCAGTGGAAGTTTCTTATTTATAATTGAATCTTAATTGTCTCCTTCTCCATAGTTCAGTGATTTTTCAAGCTTAGATTAAAAGTGAAAGGTGAAGTCTAAATTTTAAGATGGTCTCCCCCAGGCTCCTGAAAATACAGCTCCAATAGGACATCTCACTTTTGTTTTTTATCAGCACCCCCAGATATCTGCAGCTTCAAAAAGCCTTTCTTTGGAAAAATCAAATGTGAAAATATTCAAAGTGCTGGCCCTCAGCTCTGCAGACTTTTGACAATGTACATTAAATGCAGTTTGTCAAAATCTGTTTCTTTTCATAGCCTGTGGCTTGCAAATGATTTCTGGGAAGGGTTGATTATAAGATAAGCTCTTTTCTGTCTGTTTCAAAAGGTGACCCCCAGGTAGGTAATCGTCAAATAGAGGCATCTCTGCAGAGAAATGAGGGGGTGAGCAAGCCCCTCTGTGTCCCCCATTCTCATTGCACAGAGTCTTGAACCTACCCATTCAGCGCTTGAAAAGCGGTTCCTGCCAGGAGCCCCGGAGAGCCTTCCGCCCTCACAAGCCACTGCGTGGGGGACAACGAGGGGAGCTTCAGCACTGTGTATGCTAACTTTTCAATACAAGTTCTAAAGCCAGGGAAGAGGGCAGGAAAACATCCAGGCTTCATCACGAGCCAGCCCTCAGATCCCGTTCTTGAGTCATTCTGTTAAGCAGAACCAGGTTATTGTCTCGCTGGAAACCTGCAGAGGTTCTTTCTGGGAAAGAACGATTTGCACCTGGAATATATTTGTTAGCTTGCATGTCAAAAGGCCACCCATTGATGGAAACCCAAATCTCAGCATTCTTTGCACACAGCCTTGAGACTTGAAGGGTAGAAGCCCACGTGCTCAAGTGGCCACCTGTCTTCTTCTCCCGGCCCCACCTGCCACCAGCAAGCTGGTGGCAGGTGGTGGGAGGGGGCGACCAGAACTCCTGGGGAATTGTGTTGAAAGAGCAGAGAAGACAGCCACCTTGAACAAATAAGTACTCTACTGAAGGCCTATTTTTGGCTTCTTGGGACTCTCCTACTGGTCTAGCTCAAATTGAGAGGGGATGTGGTCTGCCTCAATGGCTGTTTCCTCCCACTCATATTCACAGTGATAGCTTTTTTCACTGTCATTAAAATACATTTAATATGCACCATTTTTGCATTGCTCTCTGCTAAAATTTGTACAAAGACAATGTCCCTAAGCCTCAGAATAGTAGAAAGAGCACTGGACTCGGAAGCCTGGGGTTTCATACCTGGGTCCATGTAGGAACACTCATTACAAACCTTACTTTCAAGGAGTAAGTAATCCTCGTGGAATTACTTTGGGTGATTGGGTGGGACAGAGTGTTGACGATAAAGATACACATACACTGAAAAAAGGAATGCAAAGGCCACTGGTAACCAGTTGCCAGATGTGGTCTCTTTCCTGCTAGTTCTGATCTGCATTGTGTGCTCCGCATGACTCCAAGCTATCACCTCCAAAGGCTTCTGTCTGGGATCTCACTACTAACTCTTCATCTTCTCTGTTTCCTTTTTTTAAAATATTTTATTTTTAAGTAATCTCTACACTCACCATGGGACTCGAATTCAGTACTCTGAGATCAAGAGTCATGTGCTCCTCTGAGCCAGCCGGGCACTGCTCTTCTGTTATTTAATTCAGTTTTTCAAGCAGTAATATTATTGTTCCAACTCATCTTTTAAAGTCAGCCCAATATTGGCTGCTTATGGGACAAAGTTCCCTCCCTGGTCAACCAAGTATGTTGAGCAGCCTACTTCCCTCCCTCTAAACAGAGTGTGGCAGGCCAGGCACTCTGAGATTTGGCTTGTCCAAAACACATGAGCAGGTTATTTAATCTCCCCAAGATGCTGGTTCTTCCACTAAATTATGATGGTAGCATTTGTCTCAGCCCACCAAGTTATCATTCATGCACTCAAAAATCATTTATTAAGGGGCACCTGGGTGGCTCAGTTGGGGAACCTCCAGCTCTTAGTTTCAGCTCAGGTCATGATCTCTCACTTAGTGGGTTCAGGCCCCACATCAGTCTCTGTGCTAGTGGTGTGGAGCCTCTTGGGATTGTCCCTTTCCCTCTCACTCCCTTCCCCTGCTCATCCTGTCTCGCTCTCAAAATAAATAAACCTAAAAAAATAATTTATTGAGCTTCTATATAAAGCACTTCTATGAGCACTTTCCAGGCACAATGCTCAGCAATGGGGATACTGGAGTGAACAAAACTGATACAGATCTGCCCTCATGGAGTTGATGATCCATAATCAAACAAGATCGTATCTGTGAAAACAGCCCCTACCGTCCCACCTGCAGCCCTACTGCAGGCTCAATTTAAGATTCCTTCCTTCATTAAAAAATTCTTAAGCATCTATATAAGTCACACCAGTACATGGAATCCAAAGATAACAAGACATGGTTTCTGATCTCAAGGAGTCCATGGTTCATTTGAGAAACAAACATGCAAGCAAGCAGTGATGGTGCAAAAGCACAAATTAGCAGGTAGAGTAGGAGATGTGGGAAAGGAAACTTCACCTTGGCTGAGGAAGTCAAAGGAGGCTTCTCAGGGGAAGTGACACCTGAGCTGAGATTTAAAAGCTAGAGAGGGCAAAAAAATAAAGGGTGAAAAGGAGATCATTAGGTGTTCAAGCTGTGGAGAGGGTATACATTGAAAAGGAACTATGGTTATCTCAAGCAAAGAAAATAACACACAATGGGGCACCTGAGTGGTTCAGTTGGTTAAGCATCCAACTTGGTTTCAGCTCAGGTCGTGATCTCACACTTCATAGGATTGAGTCCCATGTCCGGCTCTGCATTGACAGCCCAGAGCCTGCTTGGGATTCCATATCTCCCTTGCTCTCTGCTTTTCTCCCCCCAAAATAAGATAAACAAAAAATAAGAATACTCTAGAATTTCTAGAACATGAAGTTTAAGAAGTATGGCAAAAAAAGAAGCTAGAGACCAAATTATCACTTAGAACCTTGGATGCCTTGTGAAATAGTTTAATTTTCCCTCATACTCCATGGGGAGTCATGAAAGAATTGAGAATAGTGAATTAATCTCAGTAATTAATCTGAATCATCTCAGATTTACTTTTTACAATGAGCATGATGGAGGACAGAGTAAGTCTGGCTGGAAGGGGACAACCAAAGACAGTGAGGTAGTAAAGACACAGAACAGTCTCACGGATCTGAACTGATGAAGCAGTTGTGGGTAGGAGAATAGGTGAGTATCTCTGGGGAGTTTTAGAAGGTAGAATTGACAGAACTTGGGGACTGTTTTGTCAATTGATCAATCAATGCTCTTGAAAGCAGGGAGAGAAAGGATGAGAAGATGATTCCCAGGCTTCAAACCTGAGAGAGAGACGAGAGTGGGGTGCTGAACCTCAGAGAAGGGGTTCAGAAAGGAAGCAAGCAGAAATACCAATTTGGACAGGTGGAGTTTGAAGTGCCTCTGGAATCGTGCACACATGGTGAGTGGGCTCTGCAGCTGGGTTCGCAGGCCTGTTGCGCAACAAAGGAAGCAAGGATGAAGGTCTAGATATGGCGGCATCGAAATGTGGAAGCATCTGATATGATGGGTCAAGAGTAGGTGCAGCGTGAGAGTGAATGGGTATTGTGGGTGGACACTTATCTGTAGGGTGAGAACAGTGAAGGGACACTCCCTGTAATCTGTAATCGGAAGAAACCCCACCTTCCCTAAGACAAGCTGCTCACTCCTGTCCTGTCACTTGGGAGTATAAAGACAAAGACAGAATGAATCATTGCCTGACACAGTTTAATGGTAGTTTGCCTTAACCAAGAATTTTGATGTGGCCCAGTATAAGAATAAGCTGCAATTTCAAAGTCTGGGGGTCAGGGAGGGAGCCCTAGAGTTGGATGTTCTCTGAAAGGCTCTATATAATAAAGCCTCATGAGGCTCTGGCACCATCGAAAACTCCTACTGCTCTGCCTAGTAATACACTTGGTCATCCCCATTGTGGACACAAGAAGCTGCACTGGGAAACACTTGTTCTAGAAAAGGATTTAAGAAGGGGCAGGCATATGTTTAGCTTTAGTTGGTAGTGCCAAACACCTTACCAAAGTGGTTGTACCAACTTTACTCTCACCAGCAACATATGAAGTATACAATATTTTTATAATCTCATCAACTCGTGGGTTTGTCATCTTTTTAAACTTTAGCCATTTTTATCTGTGTGTAATGGTATTTCATTGTGGTTTTATATTTCTCTTATAACCGATGATGTTGAATACCTTTCCATATGTTTACTAGTCTTTTGGGAATCATTTTTTGTAAAATGATTGTTAATGCTTTTGCCCATTTTTTAAGCTTTAGTTGTTTTTTATTTGTTTTTAGTGATTTGTAGTAGTTCCATATATTCTGGAAAACTGAGAACTTTGTCAAATATGAGCACTAAAGCTATCTTCACCATGTGTGGCTTTCTTTTACTTTCTTATCTGTATCTTCTTATGGACAGACATTATTTCAACGAAGTTCAATCATCAGGGTATTTTTTTTCTTTTATGGTTTTGGTTTCTGCTTACTGTTTCAGAAATGTTTGCCTCTCCACATTCAGGAAGATTCTTTTATCTGTTCTATTTTAGAAAATTGTTTCACTTTCCACATCTAGGTCTATGATCCACCTTAAGTTAATTTTCGTATATGGTGTGAGATGGGGTCAGGTTTCCTTCTTTTCCTACCTAAATATTCCATTGCCCCAAGGCCATCTATGAAAAAGTTACATTTTTCCCTGCAGCGTGCCTTCATTATATATCAAGTGACAATATCTGCTTGTATATATGTCTAGACTCTCTGTTTTATTCCACTGATCTATTTATCTTTCCTTGAACTAATACCATACCACCTTGATTATTCTAGCTTTATAGCACGTCTTGAAATCTTGCACTGCAAGATAAATCCTCCAAATTTGTTCTCATTCAACATTGCCTTGTCCACTGGTTTGCAGTTCCACATAAATTTTAGAAGTACCTTGTCAATGTCCACAAACATACCTGCTGAGATTTTGATTGGAATTATTATGAATCTAATTTGAGACTTAACATCTTTCCATTTAGTTAGGTCTTCTTTAATTTCCCTCATTAGCATTTTATAATTTTCAGTGTAGAGGAGAGGTCTTACACATCGTTTGTTAGGTTTGTTTCTGGGGATTTGCTGCTTTTTCATGGTATTATAATTGATATTTTTTACATTTCATTTCATTTTTTGTTAGTATATAGCAATGATGTCTGCATAATGCCCTTATATCAAGAGATCTTGCTGAATTTTTTATGCTAATGGTTTATAGATTCTTTGAGATTTTCTTATATGAGATTGTATGAGATATATATATTGTATGAGATATATCTCATAGATATACAATCTATGAGATTGTATATATACAATCATGTCATCTATAAATAAACAGTTTCTTTCTTTATAACCTTTAGCCTGATTATTTCATTTTCTTTCTTATAATACTGGCTATAATTTCCAGTGATTTTTTGTGCTTTTCTGTATGTACAATATAATTCAAAAAAATTTTTAACTCAGTGGCATAGCTGAGTTACACCATGAGAGTAAAATGACATAACCAAGTATAATGCATGAAACCTGACTGAGTGTTGGTTTTCAAAAATTTACAAAAGGCATGTTTGGAAAAATCTGATCTGAATACTAAATGATTGAATGGAATAATTATTTTTCTTGAAAACAATTTGATAACAGTATCATAGTTATGTAGAAATGCACTATTCTTAGGATATGAATGTTTGAGTAGAGGATAACGTTAATTATGACAAGTATTTTTAAGTAGTTCAACAAAAATGTGTGAGTGTGTGTATGTGTGTATGTATGTGTATGTGCATGAATGTGTGTGTAGAGACAGAAAGAAGGCAGATATGGCAAAATGTTAATTCTTTTTTTAAAGTTTATTTATTTATTTGGAGAGGGAGCACTAGTAGAAGAGTGACAGAGAGAGATAGGCAGAGAGAGAATCCCAAGCATCTGTCAGCACAAAGCCCAGCATGGGGCTTGAACTCATAAACCATAAGACTATGACTTGAGCTGAAATCAAGAGTTGGATGCTTAACCGACTGAGCCACCCCGGAGCCCCAAAATGTTAGCAATTCATATATCTAAATAGAGACTTGGGGACACAAACTTAGAGTGGCTCCCACTATCCCCACCTCCTGGTGTTCATGCTCTTATGTGACTTCTTATCCTTGAATGTGACCAGGACCTGTGACTTGCTTCTAGAAAAAAAAAAAAAAAAGGTAAAAGTGACAAGATGTATATGTTTATGCACATGGTTATGTAATTAAGTTACATAAGACTGTGGCTTCTGTCTGAAGCTTGCTACCTTTGAGGAAGTAACTGGCCATGTCAGGGATCCCACAGGGCAAAGGAACTGTCATGGCCTCTGGGAGCTGAGGATGGCTCCCAGCTGACAGCCAGCAAAGAAATTAGAGTCTTCAAAAAACTGAAGCCTGCCAATCTGGGTGAACTTAGAAGCAAATCCTTTTCCAGTCAAGTCTCAGATGAGACCGCAGCTCTGTGGGACATCTTGTGTAGCCTCACAAGACCCTAGCAACAGGACCCAGCTAAGCCATGCCCAGGATCCTGGCTCACAGAAACTGTGAGATAACAAATATGTGTTGCTTTAAGCTATTAGATTTGTGATATAAGTTTGCAGCAATAGGAAATTAATGCAATTGGTAATTTTATGTGTCAAATTAACTGGACCACAGTGTGTCCAGATATGTTTGGTCAAACATTATTCTGGAAGTTTCTGTGAGGGTGTTTTTGGATGAGATTAACATTTAAATAGGTAAACAGTTTGTCCTCCCTTACATGACTAGGTCTCATCCAATCAGTTGAAGTCCTGATAGAACAAAACACTGATCTTGCCATACATTAAGAGAAAATTGTTCCTGCCTGATTGCCTTCAAAGTAGGATATCAACTCGAGTTTCTGCCTTTAAACTTGGACTAAAATTTTGCTTCTTCCTGGATCTCAAGCATGCTGGCCTTTGAACAAGGGCTACACCATCAGCTCTCCTGGTTCTCAGGCCTTGGGAATACATGAGGATACACAGATGTTACTGTAATATTCTTTTCAACTTTTCTACATTTTTGAAAATATTAAAAATAAAAATTGACAGAAATGTTCTAAAGTCAGGAAATGTCTGGAGCACTTGGGTAGCTCAGTCAGTTAAGTGTCCGACTCTTGATTTCAGATCAGGTCATTATTTCACAGTTCGTGAGTTCAAGCCCCGCCATTTTGCTTCATGCAGAGCCTGCTTGGGATTCTCTCCCTCCTCCTCTCTCTGCCCCTCGTCTGCTCATGCTCTCTCAGTCTCATAATAAATAAATAAACTTTAAAAATAAATAAATAAAACTAAAGTCGGGAAATGAAAGGAGACATTTTAAAGAAGGCTCCCACAAAGATTCAGCAGACCTTCTCCATTCCATATTCTCAGCCTCACTCCTTTCCCTTTTTCCTCAGTGAATCTACTTTATTTAATATGAGATTTTAAAACATACAATAGACACTGTTGTTAAACATAAATAATAAATCTACCCTCTTCTGTGCAGATTTATGCTTTGTAAACATCACACTGAGTAAGTTTGGCCTTAACCTTTGTTCTGCAAATGTTTCAGAATTTTTTCTACTGCCACATTACAAGATAAATGTCAGTCTAAATGAAGGCTTTTCTATAAAACTCAGCACTTCACAGATGGCTTCTAATTCATAGTCCTAAAAGTCTACATTTTTTTGGGTTGAAAATAGTTTCAAAAGCTCTTAAGTTTTTACCAGAACATAATGTTACTCTTGATGCAATGTGAGGTCAATTAAATAAATTCAGAAACTATCCTCTAGGAGTTATCAGCCAAACTGAGAAAATTATATAAAAGTAAGATTTTACCTAGTATTAATATAAACTCATTTTTCTGAAACCTCAATAATTACACAGTGTCTGAATGGCTTGTCTTGCCCCAGGTTGCTTTCCCTAATGTGATTTGATGAACAGTCCTATGCAGAAAGTGAGTAAGGTTAGCCAGAGGCAAATGATGCAAATACACCTTAAATTCCTTTTCTGAAAAATACACATTGACGAAACCCATAAGCATGGAGATTATACTTTTAAGGAGGTCTGCCACATAGTAGAGCAGTGGTTCTCCACTCTAGCTGCACATCAGAATCCCTGGGGAGCTTAAAAAAGTACTGGTGCTGGAGTTCTCATCCTCTCATCCCAGAGAGCCCAATTTTGGTCTGGTTTGTGGTCTGGGCATCAGGATTTTTAAGCTCCTCCCCTTCCTTTCTCCTTCTTTTCCTTCCTCTCTCCCTCCCTCCCTAGCTCCTTCCCTTTCTTCTTTTCCTTTCTTTCTTTTTCCTCTTCTTCTTCTTTCTTTCCTCCCCTTCTTCTTCTTCTTCTTCTTCTTCTTTCTTTCCTCTTCTTCTTCTTCCTCTTCTTCTTCTTCTTCTCTTTCTCCTCCTCCTTCTTCCCCTTCTCCTCCTTCTTCTTCCTGCTAAATTCATCCAATGCTTATTGAATACTTAACTGTTGCCCACACTGCTGAAATCTGCAACTCACTCACCCTGTCTTAGCCACTCCCTGAGAAAGAAGCTCCAAGCAGGACCACCCCAAATGCCAGAGAGTAGCCAGGGCCTGGAAGATGCCAGAAGAAGGGAAAATCAGCAGGGAGAAGCAGCAGCAAGGAAGGGATGGTGCAAAGCTACACTCTCAGGGACACACACACACAAACACACGTAAGTACCAGGGTTTGTCAGTCTCTGCCCCCACCCAGCAGCCACAGGGATATCAGGGAAAAAGACCAGGCACCCATGAGACATTTCAGTCCTTCCCGTCTTGAAGTGTCTCCCATGAGGGGTTGGTCCAAGGTCACTGGAATCTGACTTCAGGGTACATTAGACCTGAGCCAACATGGCTTTGACAGTGGCCACCAGCTTCAGAAACTTGCTCTCCTTGTCCACGTAGCCATCACTTCTCTTCTTGGAGTGAACCAATTTCCTCACTAACATCACTTCAAAGAAGCATGTGGCCTGGGGAGTTTCCTCGCTGCAGCTGTCCAGGCCTCCAGGGACATGATCTTCTGATTTCTTCTTGAGCTCACGATACACGTGTAGCCTCGAGCACCACAATAAAAAAGTACTGGACATGGACCTGCAAGCTCCACTGCAAGAATTTTCAAGTTTCTTTAGTGGTGCTAGAGTGCCTTAAAGGTTTAAGAATTATTATAGTGACAGCTCAAGACATATTAAGTGAATAAATGAATTCTTTATGTGATCTAACATTACATTCAGAAACCAATTTGAATCAATGGTACTGACTGAGACTCTGTAATCTACGTTGCTCAGGTTACAGCAAAATGCACGAAGCTAGAGGAAAAAAGAGAAGATCTAAGATAGAATCAGGATTCAAAATGTTGTCAGGTGAGGAAGAGCTATTGCAACAGGAGATGTTGAGTCTGAAACACCTGAGAACATGAGTGCTGCCTTCACATAACTCTGAGGCATACCCATCACAGATGACAGCTGAAGGAAGCTAGGCTTTGGCATAATATCAGACTTTCTTAAAAAGTAGTATTGTCTTGGGTTGCCTGGGTGGTTCAGTAGGTTAAACATCTGACTTCAGCTCAGGTCATGATCTCACTGTTCATGAGTTTGAGCCTAACGTCAGGCTCTGTGCTGACAGCTCAGAGCCTGGAGCCTGCTTCAGATTCTGTATCCCCTCTCTCTCTCTCACTCTGCTCCTCCCCTGCTAGTCCTCTGACTTTTTCTTTCTCTCTCTCTCAAAAATGAAATAAACATTTAAAAAAAATTTTTTAAAGTAGTGTTATATGGATATTAACTGGGTTCCTTGAAACTGTGAGTAACTGCTCACTACAGGAATTCAGACAGTGGATTTTAGACTCTGGGCCAGGTTGTTGTGAGGAAACCCCTGTGTCAGGAGCTTTAGTGAGTGTGTGTGTTATTTTTTGGCCATCTGATATCCCTGGGTTCTTTCCCTAGCAACAGCCTCCTTGTTTTCTTTGAAGACTACTCTTCTCCCACTTTCAGTTCCAATAGAGCTTACTGCCTGTCTAGTTCTAGAGGAAGAACATTGATTGGCTCCCAACCAACTGTGCAAACTGCATCTCCAGGGGGCGTATGGGTGGCACAGTCTGTTGAGCTATTGACTCCTGCTTTCCATTCAGGTCATGATCTCACAGTTCCTGGGATTGAGCCCTGTGTCAGGATTCTCAATCTCTCTCTCTCTCTCAAAATAAATAAATAACCTTAAAAAAAACTGTATCTGCCTACACAATAACTGGTTCTATAATGAGCAAGTAGCGCAAGTTGTGCCAATCAGAGGCCATTAAAATCAAACTCTGGAAATTTTGCTTATATTTTTGAAGACTCTCTTCCACTAGATTTAAAGTTGTAATAGTGTGATGTGGAAAATATGAACTCAGAGAAAATGAAAAGAGAATTTCAAAATGATCTTATTAATAATAGCCTTAGGTTAAACAAGATAACATATCAGAGAAATAAAAGAGTGATGCTGTAGAAAAAGAATATTCTGATGCCAAAAAAGAATCCTTGGAAGTTAAAAATTATGGTGTTAGTTCTCAACAACAACAACAACAAAATCAATGTATCATGGCTACATTTAAGCATCCTTAGCGGCATACTCCATTCAACAGACGGCCTGATAAGCCACCTTTTATTATACCACTGTTTGTTGGCAACTGTGTTTCAGGAAGTCTCAGTTGTTAAAAATTAATTAATAAATAAAAATTTTAAATATAATGTTAGTAATGAAAGACATCACTTATGAAGTTTACAGATAAATCTGAGAAAATCCTGCCAAAAGCAAAAAAAACAAAAAGATGCATAATAGGAGAGAAATTATATACATGATTAATTCAAGAGGATTAAAATGCTAAAAATACAAGATCAAAAAGTAGAATAGAGAAAATGGAAACAAATAAAGTATCAAAGAAAACATAAAAGTCCCTAAAATTGAAGGGCAAGAGTATTCATAGTAAAAATTCACTAAAAGAATAGCAAAAATAAAGTAAAAGACCCACACTAAGGCCTACCATCATCTCTGAATATAAATTCTTATTATCATAAGGCTTGGGGAAAAAAATAAAATGTAGCAGGAAAGAAAAGTCTTGCCCAGAGTCTGAAATGCAAACCCAAGCAATACCGTGTTCTCTGGACACATATTTCTCTTCAACAAAGCTTTAAAAAATCATTACAATATTTTAAAACCTTGATATCTTAAGAAATGTGACTTCCTTTATAAACACGGCAACCAAGATTCCCTGATCTAAGAGAGGCCAGGAGACATAGGTGACTCAAAAAAGGGGACCAAGGAAACAGTCTTCCCTTAGAATTGTCTGGTAGATAGTGACAGAGTACTATATGTGACCTAAAGTACTATATGTGACCAGGAAATATCTCAAAATGACTTCTTAAAGCTCCAAAATTGGCTCCATAAAGGATTTAATACAAAATTTAGGAGTGCTACAATTGTGTAAAATATGTATCTATAATATTGCCAATCATAAAAATTTACAAAACTATAATAATATAGTTTTGATAGTATATTTCTATTGATAATTTATTTATTCACCCAATTTTTTAAAATAGTGCTATATTAGTTTTGCAATGAAAAAAGTAAGTTCCCTGTCATTTTCCTTTAAAATAATTGGCCCCAAGTACAAAATGATAACTTCAATTCATTTGGTTTATTCTCATGACATGTTCCAAGATAATTTCATGAACACCTAAGTGTTCCATTTAGTATTAGGAGAAGTAAAATGTTAAGGGATGTTTAAGCTCTGTAAAGTTGAATAGACTAGCATTTGAATGACAGGATATAATTACAGATCACTAAGGATATAGTACAAAATGTACCCAACCCCACCTCTTCATATTCAGCTAAGAACAGAATGCTTTAAAGATATGAGATTAATAAAATATCAGAAGAAATAATAATTCTGGAAGAACCAAGTCTTCCTAGTTAGAACTATCAGAGCTGGAAGAATTATTACTAAAATTTAATAAAATCTGTATCAGTCATAATGGAATAGAATCTGTATTACTTGTGTGTCATTAAATTGGAATCTGCTTTTTATTTTCATGTTACTGTTTCCAAGAATATGTGTCCAAATATTCCATCTAAACTTATAAGATCTCTATGGGCAAATACCATAGCCTTAGCTCAAGTTTCCCCTAACACAGGGCCTACACAAGGTCTGGAAACAAGTAATTTATTTGGGATGCAATCCTCGGAAGCAGAAATGAGAGAATTAAGCAGGAAAGGATGAAAATTCCTTAAAGAATGCATTCTCAACATCACTTTTAGGTTATGAGGGCCTGACTGAAATTAGAGGTGGCCCAACAGGATGTGATATCAGCACCGAAAGCATCTGCTATATTCCCACATCTTGCCCTACATTCAAAACTCTAAGTAAAAGCTTTCTGAGTCATTTAGTCAATGCCAGTGCTCCCCAGGCTTCCTGCTTAGATCAGTGATCACCTGAGAAGCTATACATTGCCTTTTACAACCACATTCCAGAATCTTATGTCTTTCTCTCAGGTCCACGTGTCTTTGTAAGACAAGTAATAGACACCTTCTCATGTCAACTTAAGCTAACAGGAAATCCCAACATGAGCCTCAGGCTGAGTTTGGATTTGGAAATCTGAAGGCAGCCCTCTTTCTCTGCACGCTGTTTTGGGTTTGTTTGTTTGTTTGTTTTTTCCTCTCTGCAGAGTTTGAAATGAGCCACCATGCTGAGTGGGGCTGTCAATCAGTCATCCACTGCTCACTGCCTACAGAGGTGGCAATTGAGAGGTGGGAGATATGACCCTGGACGTTAAAGAGCTTAGCATTTTACTAAGAAGGCACATAAAGAGTAGTCTAATATGATCAAATGACTGCTACTTACAAGTATTATGGGAGCTCACAAAAGGAGTATGCCATAGTGGTTAAGATGGTCAGCATAGGCTTGGTGGAGGAGGTTACCTGGGTTTCAGGGGCTGTAAGATTTAGAAAAGTGGAGTAAAGAAGAGGAGGCAGGAAAGGACAAAATGAGCAATAAGGATATTGCTTATCCAGTCCATTTCCAAGAAATGACCAGTCCAGTCTGTTTCCAAGAAATGACCTACCCAGTGGCAACTCCATCCACATTGAGGAACCTCTTACTGAATGCTGGTCAAGATGGTAAACCAGAGTCTATTAGGATGTTGGGAACATTTCCCTGTTCTTTTCAAATTAGAATTCAATCACTGTCTTACCTTTCATAAGACCTTGAAAACTGCACAGAGTGTGGTTTTGGTAATATTCTGGGTGAACTCCATTATCTAGTCATAAACATAATCGATCTTAACTGGGGTCAAGGAACACTTAAAACTCAGCCACTAGAAAGGGGTTCTAACAACAACAAACAGGTATTCTTTTTCAAGGAGCCTGGACACACAGATATTTTTCAACAGAATTTGAAGATATGGATTCTATGACATTGGTATGAATGCCGCATAGTTCATTTTTAACATTTCCTGCTTTAAAATGATTTCCTTTGAGTTGGAAGCAAAACTGAAAGGAATATTAATTCTTAGTTAATTTTCAAGTCCTTAACCTCCCCATTCTTTAAGAAATAGAATATCTTTGGAATACCTGGTCATGATTTCATGGTTTGTGGGATGGAGCCTCACATCAGGCTCTGTGCTGACAGCATGGAGCCTACTGGGGATTCTCTGTCTCCCTCCCTCTCTCTCTGCCCCTCCTCTGCTCATGCATGTTCTCACTCTCTCTCAAAATAAATAAAATTTTTTTTAAATCCTGATATTTTCCACTTTCAAATGTAAATTTAATTAAAAAAACAAAGAAATAGAACATCCTTAACTTATATCCATAAACCATCAAATAATCCTACTGTATCATGATTAGTTATCATCACCTAAACATGACTTTAATGCAGAATGTAACAATTAGTTATTTTCACCACACTACTATCTTATATTGTAAAAATGCTCACCAAATATTTTCCATGTTTAAAACAATGTTTTAAGTATTGTATATGAACAGGTGATCACTTCTTAGTTTTCTTTCTTCCTTCCATATTTGTTAACTAGGAGCTACAACCTCAGCCTTGCAGAAATGGTTCTTGTTTCAAACTCTCCTTTTTCCTGGCATAATATGGGCTAGACTTTTCCCACTAAGGCTTGTCTCAGTTTTGCCTGGATTCTCTAGTCTTCTCTATTCTGGAACACCCCCATTCCCTGCAGAATCACCAGCTTGGTTTGGAGACAGTTTTTGTTTTCCATTGCAGATCCTTTTGCTCATGCAGCACTGTAAGTTTAAAACAGAGTAAGAAGATCTATATTGGGTATATACCAAATGATAAACAAAAAACAATTCTAAATGGCAATAGCATACAGAAAAGATGAGTTATCCTGAAGTATATCAGTGCTTTGGACACATCCCCATCTGTCAATAATGTAACATGAAAGCATGCTGCATGGCAGTGATGCTTGAGAAAACACGTTTATTTTACATGTTGATTTTCAAGCCTCAATGAGTCAAATTCCATCCTCCCAAATGATTTATTCTCTTTTGGGGGGGGGGTGTCCATATAAGCAATATCTACCTAACAAGTAAAGCAAACACCTTAAACTGAAGTGGTAAATCTACCTAACAACTAGATAGTGTCGCCAACTGGTTACAAGTCCAATTGCAATGAGATTCTACGAGGTATGTCAGTATCAAGACCAAAAAAAGAGGGAATCAAAGTTTCAGGAGTGACAGATGGATTCATCAGAGTTTCAGAAAAGTGACAAGTTCCAATAAGGATTTTTTGAAGTGTTTAAACACTTAGACTCCTTGTCTACACATCTCAGGGATGAGAGGAGAGAGTTGCATCTGGCTCTAGCTCTGAGACTATGCTGTTAGCCAACCCTGTATTCCAGCAGCATCTCAACATGCAGCCGGCCTTTCTCTGTGGGAATGCTCTGACTTCATGATCTGGTTCTGTGACTGCCCTGGCTTTGTGACCAAATACACTTCGTTATCACAGTTCTGCAAACTAGATACCTCTCTTTGCCACTCTCTTCTCCACCCTGCTTGTCTTTTCTGCCAAATAAAACAGTTCTCCAGGAGTGGGTGACTGATTATAATCCCTGCTCTTCCATAATTGGCTATGCAATTTGGTGTAAATCATTTAGCCAACCTGAACCTCAATTTTCTTATTTGTAAAATGAGGGGTTTGGATGAGATGGTTTCAAAGGTCCCTTTGAATTCTAAAATACCACTGCCTTTCTGTCAGGAGACTGTGGCCTGTCTTTGATTGGTCCTTTATCGTTTCAAGGAGTGAGTAGCAATTAAGTGCCCTGAACAAACATGTTACAACTCAACATTCTTTGTAAAATACATGCTTTCCTGTCAGTTGGACCCTCAAAGTAACTGTAGTTTTAAAATTAATTCTTCCTGGTCTAGAACCCGACCAGGTACAGAATAATACCATGTATATTATTCTTACATATTGTATGAAACAGCCAGTGTTTTTGCAAGTAATAAAACCAATGTAGGATAACTTATACAAAAAAGAAATTTATTGGAAAGATACTGGAAGAATGGAGAATTCATCCTGGAAGCAAGAATTTAGGGCCATGTGGTTCAGTCAATACCCTACTGGCAGTGCAGTCAGTGTAGGGTCCTGGCTCTGGCACCATCAGCCCTGGACACTTGTCACCATCCACTGAAGTCTTAATTCTACCCCGTCACTCTCAATGATCTTTGGCTATCACTGGCTTTGTTATCAATCCCTGAAGGGCCTAAGTCTTGGGAAAGAGTCTCTGATTGGCTGAGTCTTGGTCAAATGTCTACACACAGGTCTAAGGAGTCCAAAGCAGGATTATTTGCTCCTCTTCAGTTTCCAGAGTGGGAAGCTTGATCCTGGCCTCCATTTATCTTGTACTCGCCCAAATAGGAGTTTTCAAATGCTGGACAACCAAAAATGACAAATGTTCACTACACAGTTTTCTCACTTGTGGTTATAAATTTAACACATCGTGGAGGCATTTGTAAGAGGTTGATTATGTTCTGGAGAGGTTTACAGCTGATAGATTATTCCAGCATTACTTGATCACTTCATTGATTTATGTGAATCGTTACTGGTCCAGTTAATAAAACCATATTCATCAGGCTACTGACTAATTTATGGAGCTGCCTTTTCATATTTACATGGCTCTTCTGGATGGCAAAGTTAGTATTTGGAATGAACAGTAAATCACTTTGGGGGGAAAAGCACATCATCATTCTGGGCACACACTGTCACTGATTTTTAAGTAAAAAGTAATATCTGGTATTTAGTCCTGGTCTAAAGTTCTTCACAGAGATGTTGGTAATTTTCCTAAGATGTTGCATTGTCCTGGTTTTATAGATCAGCTAGTTTTATAGGTCACGGCTGAGTGACCCGGAATTTCAGTGACAGATGTCAGAAGAGACATTAGAGCTAAGTCCTCTCAGCCTCCTCCCAAAGCAAATCCATTAAGCCTCAGAAACAATTCTTCCACCCTGAAAACAAAGTGGCAAGCAGACTCCCACAAGATTGCAGCCATTAGGTGGGACTCCTTCCATGGCCAATATGGAAGAGCGGTTTAGAAGAGAAAGAGAGTTTTGTTAAGGAACTCAAGGATTGAGACACTCTTCCAGAATGAACAGTAAACTCAGAGAGGAACTTGTCTGACAAAATGCAGTGGTATCAGCACATAAGTGGCCTTCTGCTTTTGTTATATTTTTAAGATATTCAGAGGCCAAACAAAGAAAACCTCCCTAAAGAGAAATAAGCAGCCAGCAACCCAGAGTCTTATATCCTGGAAGGCAAAGCTCCTTCCTGCAGTGGGCAACCCAGGAGCTGTGTCTCCCTGTCCCATAGGAGAAGCAGATCCTGACAACTGCTTAAAGAAGTGTCTATTCTGGTGTGAAGAATAAGGGTGCCTGTCCAGCTTGGTCAGTAGAGCATTCAACTCTCGATCTTGGGGTGAGTTCGAGTCCCACAGTGGGTGTAGAGATTAGTTAAAAATAAAATCTTTTTTAAAAAAGTGTATTCATTATGATATAGGTTTGGATGCATATTACAGAGACCCTCAAATAACAGTGGCTTAAATAAGATTGAAGCTTGTCTCTCTCCATGTAAAAGACTCTTCACGGATATGATACCTATGTATCCTTCAGGCCTCACTGAAAATGTCACCTCCTCTAAGAAGCTTCCCCTGATGCTACCTAAAGAAGCTAAAGTATTCTTGCCTTCTGTTCTCTGAGTGCCTTCTAACTTCACTATCAAAACAATGATCATGCATTATATTATGGATTGTTGAATCATCCCTACATTAGAGTTAGCAGCACAAAGGTAGGAACTGTATTTATCTTGCTCGTCACCATATCTCCAGAGAGCCACCTCCCTCCCACCTGTACTGAATGTACCTCTGTTGAATGTTCTTGACGGTGGCAGAAACTGAATACTTCTGGTTTATCATACACAGGGAGGTTGCTCAGAAAATTTTGAAATGGTAAATAGTATTTTAAAAATGGGGAAATAATAGCCGTTTATGCTTCTAGCACAACTGTAGATTTGAGAGAGAGCAAAAACAAACATTTCCACTTGAAAGGTCTCTGCCTATAAAGCAAGGGCTGGCAAACTTTCCATAAAGTGACAGTGAATATTTCAAGTTTTGTTGGCCATATGATCACCATTGCAACGACTCAACTCTGCCGTGAGAGTGGGAAGATAACAACAACCAAGATGTAAACTAATGGTGTGGCTGGGGTCCAATAAAACTTGATTTATGAATACTGAAATTTAAATTTCGTATCATTCCCAAATGTCATGAAATAGTCTACTTCTTTTGATTGTTTTCAACCATGTAAAAATATGAAAGCATTTTTATTTCATGAGCCTTGCAGAAAAAAAAGCAGCAGCTAGACTTGGCCCATAGGCTGTGGTTTGCCAGCCCTGTCAGAGAGCACATTTTTTGACAGAGACGCATCTGGCCTTGGTTCGATTCTTTAGCTCCACAGTGCAATTCACACTTCTAAGCACCTACTTTGTGCCAGGGTGGTGTCAGAGGCTACGGAGGGGCAAAGATGGTTAAGACCAGCCCTGTGCCACTAACTCCGTGCGACAGGGACCCAAATCCACAAACTGTGGTTTTATTTCTGGTTGAGGTGGGGGAAGGGAGAGGGGAGAGTTACTTCATGGCAAGGTGGCTTCTGAGGGGTGAGTCATGGGCCACATGCACCCAGGAACCGGCTCTGGATGAATCCCACAGGAATGCTGGGCAGTAAGACTAGGAAGGCCTGGGTCAGCTGTATGCAGGACCCTCAGGGACCAGTATGAAGCTTAGTCTGGTGGGCAAGTGAGAACCAAAGTGGAGTAGTAAACTGAGATCATTAAACTGGTACCAACAGTGTGTTTGTTTTTTAATGTTTTAACTTTCAAACTATTAAAAAGTGATTTCTGAAAGTATTCGATTCTTTTTTTCTGTTACTAATTTACCAAATATTTCAACTGAGAAACTTTCCTGGGAAAAATACACTGCGTTCAAGGGCACCTAGAGGGGGAAATGCCAGCAGTGTTTTCCCAGGGGCCAGGGCTTATAAAAGGAGCCATTGTATGGTAAAAGAAAATAAAAAGCGGGGCGTCTGGGTGGCTCAGTCGGTTAAGCGCCCAGCTTCAGCTCAGGTCATGATCTCACGGTTTGTGGGTTCGAGCCCTGCCTAGAGATCTGTGCTGACAGCTAGCTCAAAGCCTGCATCCTGTTTCAGATTCTGTGTTTCCTTCTCTCTCTGACCCTCCCCTGCTCACACTGTCTCTCTCTCTCTCTCTCTCAGAAATAAATAAAAACATTAAAAATTAAAAAAAAAAAGCAAGAATAAAATTATCATTTCAAATATTCATTAGATTTTGAGAAAACTCTGAACTATCAATCACACAATGACCTCCCTAGCTCCACATTAAATAAGAAACTTCTATTTTGTTCCAAAGGAGAAAGTCACTCAATATTATACTGCCCCTTTCCTTTGGTCTCTGAAATGGGAGTTTTGTTGGAAATCATCAGTCGGAAAATAATAAGTCATCCTTTCATGACAACGTAAAATATAGGAGGCAGGAAAAATCAACTCAGGTCACAGAGATGAAAACGGAATGCTTTTTCAGTTGGTATAAAATGTCACCTTGCTCATCCAAGCAAAAATTCAGGACAAGCCTCTTGAAGTGCCTCCTATTAAAAGATACCATCTTGGCACATAGGATGTTCAGGAAATAGAAGTGACTCTAATCTGCATGCAGGGATCACCTCCTTCAGGCTGATGCACAGTCTAATTGGGGGGTGAGGAGTCCAATCCCCAGCACCCAGATGAGCAGTCTTGGATGGAGACAGGCAGAGCACAGCAGGTCTGCTTTCCACTCACGAATTCACCCGGCTGCTCCTTTCTGCCAGCTTTACCACTGGTCTTTCTCCCCTCCCTGCTCACAGGATTTGTGGATAAGGGAATGGAGTGCTGGTTAAGTGCCAGCCAGTGACGAACTACTGTGGTGAAGGACCAAAATTAGTTGACTAATTTTTTTTTTTTATTTTAAGCTGTTTTAATTGAAGTAGTGTTGAAATTTTTTCTTTCTTATTAAACATTTGTTTAATGCTTATTGATTTTGGGGAGAGAGGTGAGGGAGGGACAGAGAGAGAGAGGGAGACACAGAATCTGAAGCAAGGTCCAGGCTCTGAGCTGTCAGGACCGAGTCCACACCGGGCCCAAACCTAAGAACAAGATCATGACCCCAGCGGAAGTCAGATGTTTAATCCACTGAGCCACCCAGACACCCCTGAATTTTTTAAGTTTTTGAGTATTACGTTTATATGGTTCAAATTTCAACAACTGTAGATATGGAGTAAAAACAAAACGAAACTTCGTCCCAACACTATACCCCAACCTCTCCGTTCCTGTCTCTATAATAATAATAGCCTTTGTTATTATAGTTTGCTAAACAGCTTAGATTGTGATAGTAATTGTATTAGTTGAGGTAAAAGGCTGGAATGAATAAGTCCCAAATGCAGTGGTTCAAACAAAAATAGAAATTTCTTTCTTTCTCATATAACAGTCCAGCGTAGGTGTTCTAGGTCAACGGGCGGCCTCGTATTATGCAGTCTTTCAGGGTAACAGGCTTCCTGGCAGCTCCGCCATCTGCACAGAGGAGCTCCAGCATCGCTGTCGCTGTCACTGGTTGGGAGAAGGAGCAGAAGGCAAAGGCCAGGGACTTTCCCTTCCGCACGTTTCACTTCCACTCACTCTACTGGCCAAAGCCGAGTCACATGGTCACATAGCTGCAAGGGATGCCGGGAAAGGTAGCGCTATCCCGGCTCCCGCTCTGCTACTACTCTTGTGGGCGTGCCTTATAACTTTAAGGAGTTTAGCCCCCGGCCTCCTCTCCATAGATCACCTTGCAATGCTTTTCCAGGCTGCCGCCAAGTGCCTGCACCAAGTGAGGGCAGCAGCCCTCCCCATAATCCGTGAAGTAGAGCTACTATCAGGTTGTAACGCTCAAGAGACTGTTATTGCAGAAGAGAATTACCATGCAGAATAGCCATGCTTAATGGTAGGCCCTATTCGCCGCCATCGAGTGAACACTCTCCCCTTTATCAATGTATTTAAAAAACGCTTTTATAGTGTTGTATTTTGTGTGATTTATAAACATTAACTCATTGAATCTCCATAATAATCCTCTGAGATAGGCACAGTTATGGTCCGGTTTCCAATTTACAGGTGAGGAAACCTGGAAACAGAGTTTAAGTAATTGTCCAGGGTCACAGGTAGAGAACTTATGTTAGTCTGTCTTTTTTGTTTTTTACTAACACAACCTTAATTTTATTGTAATTTCAATGTATTCATTAAAAAATCATGCTTCCCTAGCAAACAGAGGTACCCACATGACCCAGTTCAAGTCAGTGAATGTAAGGGGAAATTTTTGGTTCACGTACCAAAGAAAACTATTGTTTTGCTGGAAAAACAAAATGAAAAAGAACAAAAAACAAACACCAGGAGAGATACAGATGGTCTTTTGCCCTTTAACCCTTACCTTTCTTCAGCTTTGGAATGTGGACATGATGCCTGGAAGTTAAGCAGCCATTTTGTGACCATGAGGTGAAAAGTGAGGATGACTGAACAGGAAGAGGGAAGGAACCAGTTTCACCAGCCACAGATTTCTTTATTATGTGAATAGAGAGAGGGGGAGAACCTGTGTGTGTGTACACACATATATAAAGAGAGAGACCCATTTAGTAAAACCACTTGAATTGGGTCCAAAACCATCTTTGCTGATATTTAAATCTAGATCCTCATCCTGACTGCCCCCAAGTCCCTAAGTCAATTATTCCTTTTAGGGGTACCCCCACTGGCCTCTCCATTAGGCCTGCCCTGTGTCTTCTCAGAGTGCAATACTCATTTTCTCTAC
>NW_027529433.1:2726794-2746177 GCF_008692635.1 Crocuta crocuta
ATTAACTCATTGAATCTCCATAATAATCCTCTGAGATAGGCACAGTTATGGTCCGGTTTCCAATTTACAGGTGAGGAAACCTGGAAACAGAGTTTAAGTAATTGTCCAGGGTCACAGGTAGAGAACTTATGTTAGTCTGTCTTTTTTGTTTTTTACTAACACAACCTTAATTTTATTGTAATTTCAATGTATTCATTAAAAAATCATGCTTCCCTAGCAAACAGAGGTACCCACATGACCCAGTTCAAGTCAGTGAATGTAAGGGGAAATTTTTGGTTCACGTACCAAAGAAAACTATTGTTTTGCTGGAAAAACAAAATGAAAAAGAACAAAAAACAAACACCAGGAGAGATACAGATGGTCTTTTGCCCTTTAACCCTTACCTTTCTTCAGCTTTGGAATGTGGACATGATGCCTGGAAGTTAAGCAGCCATTTTGTGACCATGAGGTGAAAAGTGAGGATGACTGAACAGGAAGAGGGAAGGAACCAGTTTCACCAGCCACAGATTTCTTTATTATGTGAATAGAGAGAGGGGGAGAACCTGTGTGTGTGTGTGTGTGTGTGGGTGTGTGTGTGTGTATGTACACACATATATAAAGAGAGAGACCCATTTAGTAGAACCACTTGAATTGGGTCCAAAACCATCTTTGCTGATATTTAAATCTAGATCCTCATCCTGACTGCCCCCAAGTCCCTAAGTCAATTATTCCTTTTAGGGGTACCCCCACTGGCCTCTCCATTAGGCCTGCCCTGTGTCTTCTCAGAGTGCAATACTCATTTTCTCTACATTCAGGCCCTAATGCCAACTCTACCCTCAACAAGGTTTATCTTTCTTATCGTAATACACAGCAATTCCTCATGGTCTTGAAATTCTGAATTCCAGAAAAGGATTTGGGTCTACCCACTTAAGTTCTAAGGAAGCAGTCCTAAAACTGGACTAAAACTGAATTACTGCTGCCCATGCAGTTATATTTGTTAAGCCATTTACAAAGTCCAAGAAAAGAATCATAGGCATCTCCTAAATTTTAGAAAATTCTAGCCTTTTCATATATCACAGAAGCCAATGTGCAGAGGGACCAAAAAAAAAAAAAAAATAGGCCTCTCAACTCTGAAGGATTCAGTCTGCAATCCAAGAGAGCCATTTAAATATTCATCTGCTAGGATATAGACCAGATAACAGAGGCCCACCTCCTACCCCCAGGGAAAAGATAGACTGGCCTAAGGATTGTAGCCTAAGGATCAAGGGTTGAACATAAAACAGATTTTATTGCTGTCTGGTAACCATTAAAGACCATTCTGAAGCTATTCTTTAATGGCAACTTTCCTCCTATTAGGAAGGGCCTGGATGCATGGGACCTCTATGGACAGCTAGGAGTTTTGCGAGACTGGGCACAGCCAAATCTAAGGCTGACAGATTTTAAGCAAGGACTCTTAAATGGAGGTGTTAACCCTCATTTGCCATCTTCCCAGCATATCAAAAGCAATTTTTTTTTCCTTTCCAGAACAGGAGAGCAATCTTCTCCCAAAGATGAATCAGAATAACTCTGGCATCTTGGAAATAGCAAGCAGCCCATCTCCACTCTATGCTGTTAAGGTTTAGAAAATGCTGGGGATCATGGGATTCTCCCTGCTCCCTCTCTCTGCCCCCTCACGCACTTGTGCCCTCTCTCTCAAAAAAAAAAAAAAATGTTAGGGGAAGGTTCAGCCAGGGAGCTTCCCATTATGCTAGGACAGTATGGAGAAAGACAGAGACATGAAGAAATGACCAGAAAGGAACCAGGGGGAAGAAAATTATGAATATAGGAAGCAAAATATGCTCTGTTTTGCTCAATGTGACAAGAAGCTTAATGTTTAATGTCTTCCTCTGGCCTTTAGCCTCTAGGTTCTCCAATTGAGAACTCTCCGTAAAGATAATATTCATCGTATTTGGATCTTTTCTTAAATAAAAAAGGCCTTGAAAAATGTATTTGCATCTCAAGAACTGACACTAAATATTTTTCTGAATTGATGAGATCGAAGGGCACTGACAGTGGAGGAAAGGAGGAGACAGTCATCCCCTGACTGCCACAGCTGCTCTAGGACCCACTTAAGGCTGACAGAAACTGTTCCTGGGATGCCTGGGTGGGTCAGTCACTTAAGTGGCTGACTCTTGATTTCAGCTCAGGTCAGGATTCCAGAATCATAGGATCGAGCCCCGTGTCATGGGGCGGGGAGCCTGATTGGAATTCTCTCTCTGCCTCTCCCTCACTCATATGCTCTCTCTCTCTCTCTCTGAGGAAAAAAAAAATTGTAAAATCTGTCTCTGAAACCTCTGAATTGTTCACTTTAAAATGGTTTATTTTGTTGTGTGAATTTTGCCTCAAAATTTTTTTTCTTTAAAAGCACATATCAGAGGTGCCTGGGTGGTTAGGCCTCTGACCTTGGCTTGTGTCATGATTTCATGGTTCATGAGTTTGAGCCCCGTAGCGGGCTCTCTGCTGTCAGCATGAAGCCAGCTTTGGATCCTCTGTCCCCCTCTCTCTACCCCTCCCTTTCTCTCTCTCCCTCTCTCCCTCTCTTTCTTAAAAATGACCATTAAAATTATTTTTTTAAAAAGCAATTCAAAAGAAGTTTCTGAAAGACAGGGCAGAAAAGTTAGTCAACAAGAGTTGCCTGTTTAAATGCTGCACCCTACCCCCCTCCCTGCTTTCCCAGCACAGGTCCCTCACAGGTGAGGTCACTCCCTCACCGCACCACTGCTTCCCCTCATAGCGATATTGGATAGTGTCACGATTCCAGTGTTTCCAGTAGTTAACATCTGTCGTTTTTATTCAATCATATGTAGGTCGCCCCTTTTCACCACCACCCCCTACTTTGTAACACGAGGCTATCAGAGACCCCACTCTCATCTCACTCACTTCCTTTCTCCTAACTCCCTGCTCCGCCATCTATACTTTTTAAAAAAATCTTTATTTATTTTTGAGAGAGAGAGACAGGCAGAGACAGAGTGCAAGCAGGGGAGGGGCAGAGAGAGGGGGAGACACAGAATCTGAAGCAGGTTCCAGGCTCTGAGCTGTCAGCACAGAGCCCTATGCGCGACTTGAACTCACGAACCATGAGATCATGATCTGAGAGAAGTCAGACCCTTAACTGACTGCACCATCCAGGTGCCCCTGCAATCTATACTTTTATCTCTATATCATTGAGATTGATAAAAGGTTACTCTCTCCTGAGGTTATAATGAAGTCTTCTGTGCTTTGTCTTCAAAGTTAAAAATCAAGGGCTTTATACCACTCTGACTGTCTATATATTGTTTACTGCACTATTTAGTAACTGCTTTCCAAGAAAGTTACCCAGAACTAAACTACAGGAGTTTCCAGATTTAAAGGGATTACTAAATTCCTAAAAGATTACATAAAAGTAAACCCAGACTAAGGCAAATAAAAGTGAAATTTTAGAGTACTGTAGAAAAAGAGTAAGTCCATGTTTCTAAAAGGCAGAGTAGGAGTGGGGGTGGGCATGTCACAAATAAAAGATCAAGAATCTCAATGGCTTCACATTTTCTCTCAATAACTCTGGGATCTAGAAGATAGAGGAGGAATGCCTTCTATTTCTGAAGGACAATTATTTTCACCTTAGAATTTTATACTCAGATAAACAATCAAACAGTGTGAGGGTAAAATGAAGACTTTTTCAGCTATGCAAGGACTCCAAAATTTACCTTCAACATACTCTTCCTAGGAAGTTACTGGAGAGATGTAACAACAAATAGAGGAAGTAAATTAAAAAAGAGGAAGGCCCAGGATCTATAAAACGGGGTCCATCCAGGAGAATCACAGAACAAGATCCCAGGGTCACAGCAGAGCAGTGATCCCAGGAAGTAGTTGACCCAAACTTGAAAAGGGTGAGGTAAAAGGAGATTCCAAAGATTTGACACCATCCTTGGGAACTTGGAACAACTTAAGTAAGCAGTCAAGGCAGAGAGACCTAAATTGGGAGGTGGGAGGGGAATAGAAGGGAAGACAAAGAGGTTAGGGCAGGGGGAAGCTGTTTAAGACAAGGGAGCATGCACAGCAAAGGAAACAACCCACAAAACTAATAGGCAACCAACGGAANAACCCCAGGAAAACTATTATTAATAATGATTATAACCATGAAGATGATTAACAAGGGATTTTTAAAAATTTTTAAAGGTTTATTCATTTTTGAGAGAGAGACAGACAGAGCATGAGTGGGGGAGGGGCAGAATCCAAAGCAGGCTCCAGGCTCTGAGCTGTCAGCACAGACCCCTACGCAGGGCTCAAACTCACGAACTGTGAGATCATGACCTGAGCCGAAGTTGGACGCTTAACTGACTGAACCACCCAGGTGCCCCAACAAGGAATTTTTAATTCAAAATGACAGACTAACCACACATCTCTTCTCTGTCTTGAGATCCCAGTTAAATAGGTAGTAAATGAATTGTAGTATAAACATTTTGAAGAGAAATGGAGGAGTTCCATCAATAGACCAAAGTGTTCAGCTCATTTCTGGAAGGTAGAAAGTTGACAAGGGATTTCTGATCAAGATGGTTATCAAACACATGCATCTACCATTACTTGTTCCTAAAACCCCACCAAAACATATTTTTGAAGGCATGGAACCAGGCAATTCCCCTGTATCACCCACAGAGTAGGATGTGTCCAGTTTGGTTTGCACATGTTGGGGCAGCTCTGCCTCTCAGCTCCCATGACTTCAGGTGTCAGTGGATCTCACACACCAGGGAAGTGGGGCAGCGCCAAGGGCAGCAAGAAGAGCTACGAGGATTGCTCTGCTCTTGGTTCCATTCCTGAGACTCCTCGAGGAAATCAGAAAGCTGCTTGGAGCTCTGGCGATCTCGTTGGCACAATGGGGATAATAATATCTAATCTCTTTCAATGGGGATGGTAACATCTATCTCCTTCAAGGTCCTTTGCTGGACCAAAATTAGACCAGAAGTTGGTAGAAACTATACGTCCTGATCCTTAAGTCTAGATGAAAGCCATCCACCTTCCTGGAACATTCAAATTACAATGAAGGCATGGGCATGCTTGCCTAGATTGGCAGGCTCTGCCGTCCCTTCACATCCTCACCTTACGTCACCTACTGTGGGAAGTCAGTCCCCATAATTCCACCATTAACCCTGAAACAGATCAGTCCCCAGGGCCTGGAGGATGGAGAGGAACATGGGTGGGGTGGGGGCACGGTCTGCTGACCACAGGGTCTTACCCACAATGCAGAATGTGATCTGTTCACCATTGCTTTCTTGCTGTTGTTACCAACCCTCACAGAGGAAAGTCTGCCTCCCCGAACATTTCACTTGGCAGGGTGCCCGGGCCCAAACTGACCTAGACTCTCATTCTCTACATGAAAGCCCTTGGCCCCAGACACACTGGGGTGCCAGGATAGTGGTGGCCAGAGGTTATATTCCAGTATCAGCCCCCCTCTCCTGCCTACCAGTCCTGGCACAGCTCCTAGGGCAACAGAGCCAATCCTCCAGATGCACTGAATCTCCAGGCTTCAACATCCTTTTTTCTTTCGGTCTTTCTTTCCCTTCCTTCTTCCCTCCACTTTCCTTCCTTCCTTCCTTCCTTCCTTCCTTCCTTCCTTCCGTCTTTCTGTCTTCCTTCCTTCCTTTTCCTTTCCTTTCTTTTTCTTTTCTTCCTTCTTTCTTTCCATTCCTTTCTCTCACTCTCTTTCCTCCTTCCCTCCTTCCTTTCTCTCTTTTCCTCTTTCTCTGCAGTCCACCCTTTCTCTATCCATCCAATATAGCAGGTTTCAATACTCTGCGGATAAGAGTAGTAGGGTGAATAACAGGCCCCCAAAAAGGTTCGCATTCTTGTCTCTGGAATCTATGAATATGCTATCTTACACGACAAAAGGAACTTTGCATATGTGTTTAAACTAAGGATCTTCAGATGGGATTATCTGAGTGGGCCCAATATAATCACAAAGGTACTTATAAGGGTTAAGGCAAGAGGGCCAAAGGGAGAGAAGGGAGCAGAGGGAGAAAAAGACGTAACAAAAGCTGCGGAGTTGAAAGAGAAAATGAGATTGGAAATTGGAGTAAAGGACCACCAGCCAAAAAATGTAGGCAGCCTCTAGAAACTGGGAAAGGCAAACTCAATTTGCACATCTCACCTCAAAAACTGTAAAATAATAAATTTCTGTTGTTGTAAGTTACTAAGTTTGTGGTCATTGTTACAAGCAGCAAAAAGAAACTAATAAAACAGTGAAAATTAGACCATCTACTTTGAAAAACTATTTCATAATATCTACAGAAACTGAACATATTTGTACTTCTGTATGTATGTTTCCTAGGTGTGTACCCACCAAAAATGTATATAAAGCATTTTTTTAATGTTTTATTTATTTCTAGGAGAGAGAGAGAGAGAGAGAGAGTGAGCAGGGGAGGGTTAGAGAGAGAGGGAGTCACAGACTGAAACAGGCTCCAGGCTCTGAGCTGGCAGTCAGCACAGAGCCCGACACGGGGCTTGAACCCACGGAACCGCGAGATCATGACCTAAGCGAAAGTCGGACGCTTAACCGACTAAGCCACCCAGGCGCCCCCAAAAACGTATATAATATTCACCAAAGACATTTACTTTAATGTTCCTTGCAGCATGATTTATAAAGTCTCATACCTGAGAACTACCCAAATGTCTATCAGTAGTAAGTTGAATACATTTAGATAAATTCACACAGCGGAATACTATACAGCAAAAAGAGTGAAGAAACTATGACCATAGACAGTTTGCATCGTCAACATAATGTCCAGCGAAAGAAGTCGGACAACAGAGTATATTCTGCATGACTCAATTACTATAAAGTGCAAATATGAGCAAAAATAATCGATGCTGAGTGAAGCCACTACTCTGCCTCCTCCAAAGAGATAATATAAGGGAGCCTTCGGGGGAGCTGGTCTCTTGATCTTAAAGATACTTCATTTTGTGCAAAATCATTGAAGTTGTGTAATGTGTGCCTTTTAATATATACTATACTTTAATAAAAACTTTTTTTTTTTATATGGAGGAAAGGAGATCTGAGCCTTCATCCAAATTTGCCTCCTTAGGACCCTATAATCGCCCATAAATATTGGGTGGGGTACAGGGCAACCCAGATCCAGGATCCCAATTCCCCAGAGCCCAACTGAAAGTGACGATGTCCTGTGACATCTTTATATATTTTTACTACAATCCCATTTCAACGGGTTCTTTTCCTAAATAAAAGAAGCCTGTCCAGAGATCAATTTACTTTCCCCCTATGAGGGCTCAAAACTACAAACTAGTTTGGATTGACATTAACTGAACAACAACAAAAAACGGTCATAGTCTTCTCTCCACCAGACGGTCCTTCCTTGATAAATGAAGAGTTAAAACCATTGCGGCAGAGTTTATCATATAAAATACACATCTTGTTAAATTTTATTGAAGTGTTATATTAATGTTTTAGTAATAGCGTAATAAAGTTATAAACTCATAAAAACAAAAACACGAACGGTTGCTGCCACCAACACCCCAACCTGAAATGAGACTCCGGCTTTACCTAAGCGGGTACAGGGATGGGGAGGGTTAGAAGAAGCCGCTGGAGACAGACGCACGGACCAGCCCGGTGGATAATACAATGGAGGGAGAGATGCAGGTGTGACCGGGGGAAGCAGAGGCCGGGATGTAGGGGTGGCGGTCTCCCCGCAGTGAGGAAGACCCTGCCGCCCGTACTCTAGGTAGAGTCGTCCCCGCCACGGCGCGGTGGCTGTGTTCAGGTGCGTGTCTGTGGTGGGGCTGCTCTTGGGGACAAAGGGCGGAGCTTCAGAGGCTGACTTTGGCCCCAGGGTCCGTGCAGCCTTTGGCCCCGCCGCCCCCACCTGCCCAGCAGCGAAGAGCCAGCGCGTCACCCCCCGCGGAAACGCCGCACCGCCCGGGCGTCTGGCGAGGTGCGCGCCTCCCGGCCCCCGCTCCGACGCTTCGCGGCTTCGGGCCCCCAGCGCTCCTCTCGCCCGAGCAGGGGCGGGGACAGGGTAGCACCTACCGGGATCCGAGACTCCAGCCGCGCAGGAGCCTTCGGAGACAAGCCAGCCAGACGGCACCCTGGTACCTCCCGCGCTGAGGGTCTGAGCCGAGCCGAGGGTGGGAGACACCCAGGGTGGGAGGCGCCGACGCCGGCTTGACAGCGCGTCCCAGGTTAGCTTGCGACGTGGTCTCTGCAGGCTACACTTGGAGAAACTTTGGATCGCCGTGTTGGCTGCCGGGCGCTGCCCGGGGCCCCGCGGCCTCGGTGCGTTCCGGTCGGTAAGCTCAGGCCCTGGGAGCCCGCAGCTCCCACTCAACCTGACACTGCAATGCCCTCAGCGAGGACCGAGACCCGGCACCAGCGGAGGGCTGCCAGAGTACAGGGGCCTGGCCAGACTCCACTCGAGCCCGTTCTCGCGCCTCTCTCAATCCCTGCCTGTTTTCGGCTCCGGCTTTGCAGCGGCTCGGTCTTGAACCTCGCCTCCTTCTCGGCCTTGCAGCGCCGGAGGGCGGCTAGGGGCAGCCAGCGGCTGCGGGATGTCGGGGAGCATCCGGGCAGGGGCTCGCGAGCGCGGGTTGGCGCCGCAGCGGGAACGGCGCGCGCGAGGCCTCAGGAGCGCGCGGGTCTGGGGGTCCGACTTGCGCGCGTCTCCGCAGGTGCCTTGGGCGGCCCAGAGGCGGGAGGTACTGGCCGGGTGCAGGAGGCGGGTAGGGGGCTGCCGAGCCTTTTGCAGCCACTGGCTTGACAAATGGGAGCCACACAAGGGCGGGCAGCCCAGTCCCGGCGCCTCTCGGGCGCGCACAGCCTTGGCACCTGGAACCGGCACCTCTTAGAGGAGGTCCGGGGTCCAGAGGTGCGCCTGCCCCAGGATGGGAGCAATGGCTGCTCCCCTCCCGCGCGCCATTTCCCAAGGGAGGGCCGTGTCCTCCCGGCTGGCGGTGCGGGGACCGCTCCTCAGCCCCTCTGGGCAGAGCCCCTTCACGTGGATGGCGATCACCTCAGCTCACCAGCTGCCTGTTTGTCTCAAAGACAAGGCGACAGAACGCACACCCCGCCCCCATCGGTGCCCCGGTGCTGTCGCCCCAGTCACCTTCCTTTGCCCTTCTCCGACAGCACCACCGGCTTGCTCGCTCTCGCTCTCGCTCTCAGGAAAAACTGAGGAAACAAGCGTGGTTCCTGGAGCCAGCGGGGACTGTGGAGACACAGCCAGAATCCTCAGCAGCTTGGAAATCCTATCATCTTGGTTCCCTGAGACTTGCAGGTATAGGTTTGTGTGTCTGTGTGTGCATCTGGGAGGGGTGTCTACTGAGACAGGCTGGGGGTGTGACTGCCCGGGGGCCCAGCCCAGAGGCCTAGGGGACACACAAGTAACTAGAAGACACCAGTCCCTTTTGGCTTTGTGTGAGAAACAAGGCAAACCTTAGCAGCTACTCCTTCCCTTGGGCAATTTGAAAATATTTCCTACAAGCCAGTGCCAGAGAAGAACACTTTTCCTGGCAAGCCATTCCATTGCCTGGGACAATCTCAGATGCATCTTTTGTTTGGCTCTGCCCCTTTCCTTGCATGGCAAGAAGCCACACGTTTTGCTTGTGGCAGGACTTGGTTCAGTGTAAGTGCCACTGGCCCCCACAACCTGACCTTAGGCTGCCCACTACACCTCTGAATTTTTCAGACCTGTCTGGGAAGGGCAAAACAGCAAACCTATAGTGCCTGGCTCATTCTAAGTAAGGGTTGTACTCTTCTCTAGGCCCCTGGGCTCCTTTATCCCTCTCCAAGCCATGGCAGTCATCTTTGCCCTTTGCCTCCTCCAGGAGACCAGTGATGGAGACAGCCTGGTTGGAGCCTGAGGTAGGGGTTGACAGCAGATAGGAAGTGAGACTGGATGAGGAAGGAAGAGTTGGTCACCTGTTTTCTCCAAGTGTGCATAGGAAGCACTCCCTATTGCATATGTGGGCGTGGAGCCAGAAATCTTACTTTTAATAAGCTCTCCATGTGACTATGCCCAAAGAAGGTGGAAACCCCATTGGTGTAGGCACTTTGGCCTCCCACTGTCAGACCCCATCAGCCCAGGAGACACATTTAGTGATGCATGTTTAGAAGCTGATATTTAATTCCTAAATGGCAAATGATCTTTTTTTAAATTCTTACAATCATCTTCTGTAGATACTATCTCCATTTTAGGATGAGGAAACTGAATCTCAGAGGATCAGCTTCCCAAGGGTTGGCAACTTGGGAAGAGACAGAGCCCCAGTCTCTACTGCATAGCCTGCTGCCCGTTCTGACCCCCTTGCTACATGTCCCCATGTAGCACAAAGACAGGACAGCCTGGAGCAAGGGTGAGGGGCTGAAAATCCAGTTTGAAACCCATTTGTTTATTTCCAGCCTCCTTGCCCTTTATGAGTGGGAACACAGATCCTGTTTGGAGGTAGAGTCAGAGTCTCAAAGGAAAAAAACATTTCTCTCTGAATGCAAGGAAAATGGGTGGCTTGGAGAAAAAGAGCCACAGGGAAGGCCAAGTCTATCATCTGTAAGATGGCTTTTAAATACCTCAGCCCATGTGGTACTGCCGTGGTTGGTACCTCTCAAATCAGGTACTCAAAACAACTCTACTCTGTGGGAAGCTGGTATCCAAGAAGCAAGAAACCTAAGAGAAAGGACACAGGAAGATCTAATTAAGTCCTGGTAAGCAGGGGAGAAAGCAGAGTGACTGGGAGGTATCCCACCCCGCCTTCCTTGGCATGGCCTCCTCATCTGCATGGAATGGGGTGATGGGGTGCTAGGCCAAGTGAATGCTGAGGCCCAACCCCAGCATCCTTACAGGCCAAGCATCGGCTTGCACACACAGGATGGTGGTGCCTGGGATCCACTCCAGACACTTTTACAGACTCCCAATCACTGAAATATAATTAACTGAACAAACACTGTAGGGATGTCTTAAGAAGGAATTAAAAAACTAAACTCCAAATGGGAGAAACGTGTAGAACAAATTATTGGTATTTATGTAACTCTGAATAGCTTTGATTTCCTTCAGTAGGAACTGACAGCTGGCTGACAAAAAATTCATCCAAGGAGAGAAAAGACCTAAGTGAAGTCTGAAATTTTGAATAACATTTTCAGGTAACTTTCTATTTCTATTTAGAGTGGGTGTCTGGAGGGGCGAATGTAGTTATTTGAATTGCTTCATTTATCAACAGATACTTTTAATAGGGCTCATAATTCTAAGACCCGGTGCTGTTTTACTTCTTTTTCCTGGCTTCTAGTCTCCTGCTAGCAGGGCCAAGATCTGGAAATTCCACTATTCAGCCTGTAGTCTCTCACTTTATCCCCTATTTTCAGCCTTTCAGATCAGTCTGTTCAGAGAAGAAACCTTGTTTTCTTGCCTAGGACAGTGATTCTCAACTTGGGGTGGGAAAAGTTCTCAACTTGGTGGGGTCTAGATGTTCTGTCCACAGACTTTGAGCCATCCTCATTTTCTGCCCTGTGCCTTACTGTCACTTTCTGTGTCCCTTGGGGTCTCTCAGCCCTAAACTTCACAGGTCCTGTGGGTAAACTGGCTCCCTTGTCATGGGGGCCACCTCCCAGAGGCTCTGTGTTGTAGCATCTGGCGTACTAAGGCAGTTTACCACACCACCATCCCCACTCGCTTTCCAAAGCTTGTTTGAAATTGCTTCTCTAATGATATCTCTCTCCTCCAAGTTTTCTTTGTTCTTCAGAATATATATTTAATTTTTTTAAATAACTAAATTGTAATTTCAGTGGGGTCTTGAGAGTAGAGAAAGAAACTAAAAGAACATAGTAAGTATACCATGATGAATCATAAGAGATGTTAAAGACATTCTAATTTTAAAATAAAAAATAATTTGTCCAGCTGTTTATTGATTAATCTTACAATATGCTGAAATTATTCTATTTGGAAATTATAAGTACATTTAAGGCTATTTTTCCCATATTCATTTAATAGATTCCATTTATGCTTACAAAACATTAATTATATCGATCTTTTAAAAACTACATTTTAAATATTTTATGTTATTTAAGTAGTCTGTGAATTAGAGACATGATAAAAATAAAAGAAGTCTAAATTCTGAAAAAAAATTGTAAAAAGAAGAATACAATGAGTCGTAAGGCACAATAGGAAAGTCTTTTCCTAGATGTCTGATTTCATCACCTTGCTCCACCCCCTCCCCACCAGGGATGAACACTAGATCCCTAATCCTTGTCATCCCACCAATGAGGAACCCAAGACTGACAGGCTGAGATTGAACAATGGCATATAGCTAGTATGTAGGTGAATCAGAATGGAAATCTGGGTTTGACTCCTCAACTTTCTCCAGCTGAACTGTTATCTATTTGGATGGTATAACTGAATTTAGAAATTATTTATATGCTACATTATAACAAAGGGTCTGACTGAATGTTAATACAGTATCAGCATGGGGTGCTCAATGAGGATGTTTCACAGGAGGAGACAGGAAGCAAGAATATTTCTGAAGTAGGATAATCGTAGGCTTGAGAAATGATCTTCATTACAGGTAGGGCTTAGCTCTATGAAGAGTAGATAAATTGAACTTTAATATCAGCATTTTTGATGTGCAGGTGAATGAGCTATGATAAAAGAACTAGAGAGTAAAGGCATAAAGACAAAGGGACTATTCTAGTAAGGTACTGATTATAAGACACCAGGAAACCAAACATATATCTATGGACAATAAAGTATCTGACAGCTTTTTTCTCTGTGAAACTTAATTTTAAACAACTTTAGAACTATTCTACTTAAATGTGAACAATTTAAAAAGTGAGCAACCCAAGGGGCTCTGGAAGTCTTTAAAATGAACAAAGAGTAAGGCTTTGTTGTTGCTATTTTTTTCTAGATAGTTCTCCAGTGCCCAGGGGAGGGTTATGCCTTCATCCACAAGACAGAGATATCCCCTAGCTGTCACTAGCTAGTGGTGCCACTGCCCAGCTTCTTCAGAGAACCCTGGAGCCCATGGCACCCTCCCTTCCCACAGGACCACAGTGGAGCCACTGCCCCCTTCAAGCAGCCCAGCCCACAGTACATGGCCAGCTCCCCTTCTTTTCCCAGAACCTTCTGACACCAACCTAGGTGACAGAAAGTTATGACAGAACGTGGTGAGGTTCAGTGTTATGGAGAAGGCCTTTAGCATGAGGGTGGATGAAAAAATTTTAAAGTCTTTTCAAAAGATTCTTGTAGGAGTTTTTATTTAAAAACAAACAAAACAAGGTTGGTCCCAATAGTAGAAACTATATGAGACTATAGTATTGAGATCTGGTATCTGGGAACCTGTTCTCAATTAAATGTTTCTCAAATGTCACTTTTGGTCAAAGGTGTTTTTATATGACTGATACTATATACCTTCCAGAATTGCAGTTACTCAATGGTTTCTATATCTGATATTATGTTGCAGCTAATTTCTCTACATCTCTGCTTTATTAAACCCATTTGTATGTGAAAAACACTAAAAGAAGGTTTCTTTTGGGAGCTCTTTTCAGATGCTTTGCTTTCAGAATAGACCTCTGTTGGGACCCAAGCTGTCAACCAATCCTAAATTCCTAAGGTCCCAAATTGCAGGTATGCCTGGCTTTTGAATAGCTTTTCTAGAATGTTGCACATGGGGACAAAAATTGCAGCATTCACTTTCATTGTATTTATGTATGTGTATATTGAATGTTGTTCTTTGCTTATTAACATCATGAATGATGGAATGAATAAGTATATTCTTTTGAATACTGCCTTTCAGGAGCTCACAAGTTGAAATTCCTTGAAAGTCTAGGCATAAATACTATTGATAACACCACAAAACTGAATTATGTTGTAAGAAGCTATGATCTAAGATGATTTTTTTTTAATTTTAATTCTGGGAGATGCCTGGGTGGCTCAGTTAAGTGTCCAACTCTTGATTTTGACTCAGGTCATGAACTCACAGTTCATGAGATCAAGTCCTGTATCAGGCTCTGTGCTGACAGCGCAGAGTCTGTTCGGCATTCTCTCTTTCCCTCTCTCTGCCCCTCCCCTGCTCACTTGCTCTGTCTCTCTCTTAAAATAAATACATTTTTTAAAAATAATTTTTTAATGTTTATTTATTTTTGAGAGACAGAGAATGAGTCAGGGAGGGGCAGAGAGAGAGGGAGACAGAATCTGAAGCAGGCTCCAGGCTCTGAGCTGTCAGCACAGAGTCCGATGCAGGGCTCAAACCCATGAACCAGGAGATCAAGACCTGAGCTGAAGTCAGGCGTTTAGCCACCTGGGCCACCCAGATGCTCCTAAAAAAATAAAAATTATGGAACATATCTTATGTAAGTGCTATGTTCTTTTCTGTATACATGTTCTATTTTACAAAAAAAAATAGATTAGTACTATCATACAGAAGAGTATGTGAAATATGTTCTTTTAAAGAATAATAATAAAATGGACAGGTATATACAAATCACCCAGATTAGAAACAGAACATTACCAGAACCTTAAAATAAAAGTCATTGTGTGTCCTTCCCAAATTGCATTGCTCTCCCTATGCCCACCAAAAAGTACCTTTCTCTTGACTTCTGTGTTAATCATTACATTTTTTTTAAGTTTCCCACTTGTATATGATCCTCAAGTAAATTAATTGTTAAACTGGGTAGCAAGCAAAGAATTAGTTGAAAAAAAAAAGGCATATAGTGCCAATATATGACTAAAGCTCTCAGGAGAAGGTAAGTTTAACAGTCTCTGGATCAGAGTTTGGCCCAGCGTTTATAAGAGCCCCTTCTGAGCAAGGGCAAGAGTCCTGGATAACAAGGGGCTCACCATTATAGGGCTTCTGGCAGGGCCGTAGTGTAGCCCAAACTCTGGATATCCAAGGGGAATGAATGTTCAGTCTTTCTCCTCCTAAGCTCACCATGACTTATCCCCAGGTCTTGAAGCAGATCAAAGCAGAACTGAGCAGAGCTAAAATTAGTGGCACCAGCTGCCCCAGAAAGCTGAGCATAGAAGAGGGAAGAGAGACATGGTCAGGACAAAGCAAGGAGAGATAAGTACTGAGGACAGGCTCACCTGGGCATCTGGTTCTCAGTTAACAAGGTGGTAAAATGATAGTATGATCTCAGAGATGATGTCTGTGCACATCCATTATCCTGGCCCTTCGCCATCTTCCTGGAATTTCTTGTGCCTCTCCTCTAAGATGATCTCCAGCCTCTGGTACCTTGTTTCATCTTTCTTGTTCTACAATTTCAAGTTGGTAGATTAAGTCCTTCAGTAGGTTGTTAAGAATATGTCTCAATTCTTGACTGATGGTTTGGCTAGATATAGAATTCTAAGCTGCGAAGCAATTTTCCTTCAGATTTTTAAAGACTTTCCTCCACTGACTTTTACCATTGTTGATATAATCCATTGTAATTCTTGATACTTAAGCATGTAACCTATCTACCCCACTCCCCACCTTCTGCCCCCAAGCTTGTGGAATATTCTTTGTTCTCAGTGTTCTAGAGACTTACATCTATGTGCCGTGGTCAGGTCCATTTTCGTCTATTGTGCTGTGTTGTAATTGGACCCCTTCAACTTGGAAACTCATGTCACTCATGAACTTTTTCTATTTTGTCTTGCCAGAACTTTTCTAGTAGTTGACTGTTGGATTTCCTAGTGTAGACCTCTAATTTTCTGATTTTTGTTCTCTCCTGTTCTTTTTTCGTAATTGCTAGTGATTTTATCAACATTATCATCTAACCATTCTATTGAGTTTTGCAGTCTGTATGGTGTTATCTTTTGAGAACTCTTTTTATGGTCTCTGAATATTCTTTTTAAGTTTATTTATTTTGAGAGGGGGAGGCAGAGAAAGAGAGAGGGTGGGAGAGAGAATTCCAAGAAGGCTCCTCACTGTCAGCACAGAGCCCAACGTGGGGCTCAATCTCACAAACATCAAGATCATGACTTGAGCCAAAATCGAAAGTCAGATGCTTAACTGACTGAGTCACTCAGGCACCCCCCAAATATTCTTTTTTCATAGAATCTTATCTTTGTTTCATGGTTACAACATCTTCTTAGCTCTTCTTAGCTCTTTGAGGATAATGAGCTTTTGAAATTTTCATTTTCCAGAATAATACCTGTTTCGTCCAAGTTACTTTTTTTCTGTTTGTTCTGGTCTCTATCTTTAAGGTAAGAGGCTGTTTCATTTTGTTTTGTGTTTTATTTTTGTTATCTGTTCATAAGTAAAGGGCTTGATTTAATTTTTTTAATGTTTTATTTATTTCTGAGAGAGAGAGAAGAGAGACAGTGTGAGCAGGGGAGGGTCAGAGAGAGAAGGAGACAGAGTTTGAACCAGGCTCCAGACTCTGAGCTAGCTGTCAGCACAGAGACCAATGTGGGGCTTGATCTCACGAAACAAGAGATCATGACCTGAGCCAAAGTCGGAGGCTTAACCAACTGAGCCACCCAGGTGTCCCTAAAGGGCTTTATTTAAAAAGCTGATAAAGAGGCATCTGGATGCGTCAGCGGGTTAAGCATCTGCTCTTGATTTCAACTCAGGTCATGATCTCTTGTTTCGTGAGATCAAGCCCCACATTGGTCTCTGTGCTGACAGCTCAGAGCCTGCTTGGGATTCTCTCTCTCTCCCTCTCTGTGCCCCATCCCTGCTCACATGCAGGGACTCTTTCTCTCTCTCAAATAAATAAATAAATATTTAAAGAATTAAAGATAGAGCACCTGGGTGGTTCAGTCAGTTGAGCGTCCGATTTCAGCTCAGGTCATGATCTTGCAGTTTGTGGCTTTGAGCCCCGCATCAGGCTCTGTGCTGACAGCTCAGAGCCTGGAGCTTGCTTCAGATTCTGTGTCTCCCTCTCTCTCTCTTCACCTCCCCCACTCATGTTTTGTCTCTGTCTCAAAAATAAATAAGCTTTTTTAAAAAATTAAAGAAATAAAAAGCTGATGGAAAGCCTTGAGCACATGGGTGAGGCTTGTAATCTTTTTCTTTTCTTTTTTTTTGAGAGAGAGAAAGTGAGAGAGTGCAAGCAGGGGAGGGATAGAAAGAGAATCTTAAGCAGTCTCCATGCCCAGCTCAGAACCGGACACAGGACTTTATCTCACTACCATGAGATCAAGAGCTGGATGCTTAACCAACTGAGCCAAGGAGGGGCCTTAAGGCTTATACTCTTTAAACCTCACTGTAGGATGATCTGGGTGGCATGTAGGGAATCCCTGTGGTAGGTTCTCTTAGATATTTTTTTTAGGCAGGTCAGATCCTTGAGAGCAATATTCTACTAAATAATAAGGGTATAGCTGCCAAGCTTCTTGAAGTTGAGTTGGGGAGAAGACTGTGAGTCCCTTCACTCACTGGTCAGTAAGCATCCAATCACTTATTCCCTGTGTTCTTGCCTGCAAATATGTTGGGTGTCTTCCAGTTCAGAGACCCTCTGTTTCACCATTTCTGAAGAATAAAGCTCTGGACATCTCAGATGGCACAGGTAGTATCCTATCTCCTCATGGCTTGGAGTGAAGGGATGACCTAAAGCAGTGCTTCTCAAATTTAATGAACATCTAAATCACCTGAGGATCTAGTTAAACTGTAGGCTCTGGTTCAGTAGGTCTGGACCGGAGTCTCTGATTAAGCTTCAGGGAATGGTGCTGCTGCTGGTCCAAGGTAGGGTCCCACTATGAATGGCAAGGACCTAGGGATCTAACTGCTTCTCAACTTTTCACCTAGTCCTCACTGTTTTAGCTACTCTGTCCAGCACCAGCACCAGCACCACCCACCCAGTTCTAGAACTTCCTGCTGTACCGCCTCTCTCAAGGAATCTGCAACGGACGTGGGCTTAGTTCTCAGCTTTATCACAAATGAACTGGGGCACAGCCTTTTCAGGTGGGCTAAGCTGGTTGCCACTGGTCCATCTGCTTTCTGGCTTCCAAATGTTGCCACTGTCTTCTCTCCTTTTCCTGACATCCTTGTGAATTTATGTCTTTTAAAAAATTCTTTGGGTGCCTAGCTGGCTCAGTCAGTGGAATGTGCAACTCTTAATCTTAGTGTTGCGAGTTCAAGTCCCATGTTAGGTGTAGAGATTATTTTAAAATAAAAACTTTTTTAAAAATTAAAAAAATTCTTTAGTTTCAGGAGCTTGTTCAGGAAGGGGAAAAAGTAGAGGTGTGTGTTCTGCCATATTCACCCTGTTTCCATCTGTTAAAATATTTTTCTAAAGTTTGGCTATATCAGCATAAATAGAGCCTGATATATGATAAATAACTGCTATTTTAAGCCTCTAGGTTTTTGCACAAGGAGCATTCTCTATTTCTCTGTTCCTACTTTGTCTGCCTACCAAACTGTTAGTAGTCCAGACCCAGTTCAAATGGCTGGCCTCTGTGAAGCCCCTCAGTCTCCAAGCCACCGAAGCCTATATATTCTCCTGACTTTAACTCATAACCAGCTGCTTATGTAATATCTCTTCCAAACAACTGAGTAAGCTCTTCAGGGCTAGAGCATGTACCTTTGTAGCTCAGTGCCCAGGATATAAAAGGAGCTTATGGCTGTTAGATTAAATTCTGTGTGCATGTCTTTCTTTCCCCTTTCATTTTCTTTCTCTTCTCTTCACCTCTTCTTCTGTCAAGAGGTCATTGTATTTATTATCTATTCTATCATCCAATAAAAATTTATGTCCCATATTGTTAATTTGAAAGTACATGAGTAAAATAGGGACGCCTGGGTGGCTCAGTAGGTTAAGTGTCCAACGTCAGCTCAGGTCATGATCCCCTGGTTTGTGAGTTTGAGTCCCACATCAGGCTCTCTGCTCTAAGCACAGAGCCTTCTTTGGATTCTCTGTCCCCTTCTCTCTGCCACTCCCCTGCTTGCACATGTGCATCCTCTCTGTCTTTCTCAGAAATAAACATAAAACCATAAAAGCAAATGAGTAGAATAAATAATACTTAGCAATTTCTAAGACCTACTTCATTAAATAAAACAGACTTAAATTTTGTATTAAATTCGGGGCACCTGGGTGGCTCAGTCAGTTTTGGTCATCCGATTTCAGTTCAGGTCATGATCTCATGGTTTTTGAGTTCAAGCCTTAGACTGGGTGAACTGGAGCCGAGCTTCAGGCTCTGTGCTGACAGTGAGGAGACTGTGTCAGATTCTTTCTCTCTCCTCTGTCTGTGCTCCTTGCTCACTTGTGCCCTCTCTCCCTCAAAAATATAAATAAATAAATTTCAAAACCCATTAATAAATACAATATAAACTCCATTTGATTTTTATCCCCAGCTCTAAGGGCTATTCAAAGACAAACATTCCTCAGCTGTAGGTAAAGACATAATACACAATTCTTTCTTTCTTTCTTCTTTCCTTCCTTCCTTCCTTTCTTTTTTTTTTTTTTTAAATTTTTTTTTAAATGTTTTTTTTTTTTTC
>NW_027529433.1:2746462-2747130 GCF_008692635.1 Crocuta crocuta
TTTCTAGGGGAGAGAGAGAGACAGCGTGAGCAGGGGAGGGTCAGAGAGAGAGGGAGTCACAGACTGAAACAGGCTCCAGGCTCTGAGCCAGCAGTCAGCACAGAGCCCGACGCGGGGCTCGAACCCACGAACCGCGAGATCATGACCTAAGCGAAAGTCGGACGCTTAACCGACTAAGCCACCCAGGCGCCCCCTTTCCTTCCTTCCTTTCTAAGCTCTGCACCCAATGTGGGGGCTTGAACTCACATACCCAAGATCAAGAATTGTATGCTTTACTGACTGAGCCAGCCAGGGGCCTAAAAACATAATTCTTTTTTTTTTTTAATGTTTTTATTTATATCTGAGAGAGAGAGAGAGAGAAAGAGAGAGCATGAGCAGGGGAGGGTCAGAGAGAGAGGGAGACATAAAACCCGAAACAGGCTCCAGGCTCTGAGCTGACTGTCAGCACAGAGCCCGATGCGGGACTCCAACCCAGGAACTGTGAGATCATGACCTGAGCCGAAGTCGGACGCTTAACCGACTGAGCCACCCAGGCACCCCAAGACATAATTCTTATCAACTAATGGAATTATCTGTTGAAGGAGTTTGAATCTAAATTATTTAAATAAATTAAACATAAATAAATTTGTTTTAATAAGAAAAAATAAAATGCTTATAAAGAATAAATG
>NW_027529433.1:2747550-2748110 GCF_008692635.1 Crocuta crocuta
TAAAGACTACATGACATCACTCACATTTCTAGCCTAGAAACCTTTTTCAGAGCAAATGTACTACTGTCAAAATGTAACCCAACAGGGGCACCTGAGTGGCTCAGTGGGTTGGTTAAGTGTCCAACTCTTGATGTGGGCTCAGGTCATGATCTCTTGGTTAGTGAGATTGAGCCACACCAGGGAGCCCTGCCTGAGGCTCTGCCCTGACAGCAGGGAGCCTGCTTGGGCTTCTCTCTCTCCACCCCCCCACCCATGTACACTCTCTCTCCCTCCCCACCCCCCAAAATGTCAACCAATTGTATGTGGCTAACTCCATTATCTAATGTATGGTTTAAATAACGAAATCAAGGAAAATGCATAATCACATGTCCACCATTCCCATCTCAGTGTGTCAGTTATTGTGTCTGTTATTTAATGTCTTGTAGTTCAAATGATTTTTCATCCTTTAAAAGAAACATAGAAATGCCCCTCAAATTGAAAAATCTAGGTAATAGTTGCATTATTTAATCAAAAGCACACTTAAGCAATTTAACACTGAGAAGTTTTTAAATTAATCAGCC
>NW_027529433.1:2748157-2770231 GCF_008692635.1 Crocuta crocuta
TTTTATTTATTTCTAGGAGAGAGAGAGAGACAGCATGAACAGGGGAGAGTCAGAGAGAGAGGCAGACACAGACTCTGAAATAGGCTCCAGGCTCTGAGCCGGCAGTCAGCACAGAGCCCGACGCGGGGCCCGAACCCACGAACCGCGAGATCCTGACCTAAGCGAAAGTCGGACGCTTCACCAACTAAGCCACCCAGGCGCCCCAAATATGCTATATTTTAATTGATTCAGTTGCAATTACACAGAATTTTGGAATTTTTGCCTAAATTTACATTTTGGTATTATTTTTCGAAATAGTTTTAATTTTTAAGTTTATTTATTTATTTAAAAATTTTTTAATGTTTTTATTTATTTCTGAGAGAGAGACAGCGTGAGCAGGGGAGGGTCAGACAGAGAGGGAGATACAGAATCTGAAGCAGGCTCCAGGCTCTCAGCTAGCTGTCAGCATAGAGCCCAACATGGGGATTGAACCCACGAACCATGAGATCATGACCTGAGCTGAAGTTGGACACTTAACCGACTGCGCCAACCAGGCGCCCCTAAGTTTATTTATTTTTGAGAGAGAGACAGAGTTCTAGTAGGGGACGGGCAGAGAGAGAGAGAGAGAGAGAGAGAGAGAGACATAGAATCTGAAGCAGGCTCCATGCTCTGAGCTAGCTGTCAGCACAGAGCCCGACATGGGGCTCGAACCATGAACCATGAGATCATGACCTGAGCCGAAGTTAGACGCTTAATCAACTGATAAACCCAGGTGCCCCATTTTAGTATTATTTTTAAAATATTTTACACAAGTAGAAAATAAGTGCATTATTATTTAATTAATGTGGAATTTAGGGAAGTACTCCATTTGTACTATATCATAAATATTCAATGAAGATTTTGAAAATATTCTAAAATTTCTTTTATTTTGCAATTCACTATTTTGTTCTATATTTATTAATACCATAATCTCATTTATGTACTGTTGCTCTATACACATATATTTCAGAAATTATGAATACCAGCATGAATATAAATTAGAATTCTGGCTAATCTTTTGTTCTTTGTATTCTTTGATAACCAGGTTTTGATTCTGACTTTTGAAGATGGATGAAGGTGTAGAAATTTCAAGTGATGGAAATTCCCTGATCAAAGCAGTCCATCAGAGCCGGCTTCGCCTCACAAGACTCTTGCTAGAAGGTGGTGCCTACATTAATGAGAGCAATGACCGTGGGGAAACACCTTTAATGATCGCTTGTAAGACCAAACATGTTGATCACCAAAGTGTCAGTAAAGCCAAAATGGTTAAATACCTGTTAGAAAACAATGCTGACCCCAACATACAGGACAAATCTGGGAAAACTGCTTTGATGCATGCTTGCTTAGAAAAAGCCGGTCCTGAAGTTGTTTCTTTGCTCCTAAACAGTGGGGCTGATCTCAGCTTGCAAGATCATTCTAGTTACTCGGCCCTTGTTTATGCTATAAATTCAGAGGATAGAGAGACCCTGAAAGTTCTACTTAGTGCTTTTAAGGCAAAAGGGAAAGAGGTCATTATTATAACAACAGCAAAATCACCCTCTGGCAGGCACACTACCCAACAGTACTTAAATATGCCTCCTGTAGATATAGATGGGTGTCATTCCCCAGCCTCCTGTGCCACTCCGTCAGAAATAGACATAAAAACAGCTTCGTTGCCACCTACACATTCTTCTGAAACTGAAATGACACTTTTTGGCTTAAAAGGTCTGGAGCTCTCAGGAAGTAGTGACGACACACAGGACCCAGGCTCCCCTGTGAGGAAGCCTGCCATGGCCTCTAATGGGCCCAAGCTACACCAGGCTCCAACCTGGATCAAAAGTCCTCCCTTATTCGTGCACCAAAACAGAGTGGCCTCCTTGCAAGAGGAGCTTCAGGATATTACGCCAGAGGAAGAATTATCCTACAAAACCAATGGGCTGGCACTTTCCAAGCGATTCATCACTAGGCACCAAAGTATTGATGTAAAAGACACTGCACATTTGCTGAGAGCCTTAGATCAGGCCAGCTCGAGAAAGATGTCATATGATGAAATAAATTATCAATCATTTTTTTCAGAAGGAAATCAGCAATGCATTGAAATCCCTGCTGACCCAGATCCAGATTCTAACCAGACGATATTTGCTTCCACCTTAAGAAGTATAGTTCAAAAAAGAAACTCAGGGGCAAATCATTACAGCTCTGATTCCCAGCTCTCAGCTGGTCTTACCCCTGCAACTTTAGAAGATGGCAAAGCACTTATAGGAAAGAAAAAGATCCTCTCACCATCTCCTTCCCTGTTGTCAGGGCCCAAAGAATTGTTGGAGAATATATCTTCAGGTCCCTTGAGTAGGAGAAATCATGCACTTTTAGAAAGGCGTGGTTCAGGAGCTTTCCCTTTAGATCACAATGTTACGCAAGCCAGACCGGGATTTCTGCCACCCTTAAATGTGAATCCTCATCCGCCCATCTCAGATATCAATGTCAATAATAAGATTTCTAGCCTCCTTTCTTGTGGTCAGAAAGTGCTTATGCCAACAGTTCCTATGTTCCCCAAAGAATTCAAAAGTAAAAAAATGTTGTTGAGGAGACAATCATTGCAAACAGAACAAATTAAGCAATTAGTAAATTTTTAAGAGATGACTAGAAAGCACATTCTGTTCAAATGTCTACATCAGAGAAATACAGAACCAGAGAAGAAATTTCAAATGTTCATCTTTTAAAATATTGTAATTGGTTAGTCCGTAATTGTTAGAGGTATCAAAATATACTGTGTATCCTAGTAGGCACTGTGAACACAAATAATACATAGTTTCTGCTAAGGAAATTCTCTCAAACAAAAATTAAAGCTATACTTCTCAAAATCTCTAATTCTTAACAACCTTCATGTGGTCCAAGTTTTTAATTTAAACAAAAATCAGAAAAAAAAAGTCACATATGTTGGAGATGACTTTACATTTTTTTTCAGATTTTTCAGATATTTTATTAGGAAATCCTGCATTCAAATCAATAAACATTTTTTTAACATTATAAGTCAACAAATAAGATTGTAATTTTCCATGATGCCAAAAGCATAAAAAAAAGTGACAGTTATAAAATTTTCTATTATCAATAGGCCAAAGGTACAAAGCCTAAGGCATAGAGAAAGAATGAACTAATTCTTAAAAAATGTTGACTGCAGCCAGGTGAAATCTAATTAAAATTAAATTTTTTTTCTAATTAAAAATTTAAAAAGGCCAACCTATTATAGTAGACTAGGCAGCCAATATTCATGTTGTCCACTTATTCAATGCCAAGTGACAGATCCATTTTACAAGCTAGTAATAATCTATGTGAAATGTTGGTGTGCTGTGTTTGGCTTTGTTTTAATGTAATTTCATGGAATTCTCTCTCCATATCTTTTAATTCCTGCTATTATTTTTAGAGTCTATCCATAGGTTCCCAACAACAAGATAAAGCAAAAGTTTAAAAGCATTCCTCTTTACTTATATCAAATTATTCTTGTTGTTCTAAGGACAACCAAAACAAAAAATAAATGGGGATTTATCACAAATAGAAACTATATGCTTGCTTCATTTTAGAAAAGAAAAGCTGATTATTAGATTATCTTAGGTTAGCTAAAATTAAGAAAGCCAATAGAAACAATTACAAAATACACTAAATATTCGGTCAAGATTAAACAGTATCTTTTAACTTCTAATATATATTCATTAGACATTTATATAATAAGAATAATAAGACTAATTTCCTTAGCGTGACATTCCAATCACCTAGTATTTAGGACCTATGAATAACCTCTAATGAAATAAATGAATACCATGCTACTATCATAAAATGTTACAAAATGATTATATTATCTGTATGATTTCAAAATGTGGTGTTTATACAAAGAATTGTCATTTCAATCAAGCAGTTTTACAACAAAGAATAAGTCAAATTATACAAAACCTGAGTGTATTAATTTGATGACTGTCATATACAACTTTATTTCTTTGCCCATTACTAGAGGAGATCCTAACAATTGGCATGATGCTTTTCTTGGTAATTTGATATAAGCAAGTTGTAATGTACATGGTTAATTATTTAATTTCTTGTGGCTTTTATTTGAAAAGATAATTGGAGTTTTTCCATTTAATGTTTTGAAGAACAATAATATAAATTACATTAGAAATATTTTTTGATTCAGAACTTAGAATTGTACCTGATGTTTATAGGTAGCTAAACCCTTTTCGTAAGTTTTAATATTGAGAAAAGTGCTTGGCTTTGAGTTGTAAGGATATAATTTGGAAAAATATGCAAATAGATTAGTTCATAAACAAAATGGTATCAATAAAGACTTTAAATGTTATTTTGATTATCATTGATTGTTTTTAATGTTTATTTTTGTGAGAGAGAGACAGACAGACAGACAGAGCATGAGCAGGGGAGGGACAGAGAGAGAGAGGGAATCACAGAATCCAAATCAGGCTCCAGGCTCTCAGCTGTGAGCACAGAGCCTGACACGGGGCCTGAACTCACTAACCGCAAGATCATGACCTGAGCCGAAGTCAGACGCTTAACCGACTGAGCCACCCAGGCACCCCAATTATCATTGATTTTTATTTATTTCAAATACTAATGATAAATATTTCAACATAATCTCAAAAGAAACTGTGCCACATGTTACTTTGAGTAAATAGAAAACTAAGAAAGAATAACCATTGTTGCAATTCACATCCCAATGTGCAAAAAATACTTAATAGGATTAAACTTTGTTGAAGGTCATATTTATTTTATTTTTTTAGTGTTTGTTTCTTTTTGAGAGGGAAAGCGAGAGGGACAGAGCATGAAAAGGAGAGGGACAGGGAGAGAGGTAGACAAAAAATCCAAAGCAGGTTCCAGGTCCTAAGCTGTCAGCACAGAGCCTCATGTGGTGGGAATTCACAAACTGTGAGATTAGGACCTGAGACGAAGTCAGATGCTTAACTGATTGAGCCACTCAGGTGCCCCCATTGAAGGACATATTCAGAAGAGTTTTTAGTCTTCCATTAATCCAAAAAACATGTTAGGGGCTAAGGCTGCTTGAGTTAGTTTGCAAAGCCATCCTATGGGACTTTTCACTCTATTAAGTGGTCTCTATCATTGGGATCCCAATGGTAAGTCACAGATGTTTGCAACAGGAATCAGATATGTATATATATATTATATTGTAACTTAATATAAAAGTATGATTTAACTTTATGAGACAAAAATAAATTTAATGTGCAGTGATCTCTCAACCAGGAACATTTATTTTATTTTATTATTATTTTTAATAGACTCTGGAAAACAGTGTGAGGTTCCTCAAAAAATTAAAAATAGAACTACCCTATGACCCAGCAATAGCACTGCTAGGAAATTATCCAAGGGACAGAGGAGTGCTGATTTAACTTTAATTTCAAGGTATGATGACACTTCATTCATAAGTTTTACAGGTACCCTTCTTAGTTACTTGTGGCTAGGGTTTCCAAAGAGTATAACTAATACTGATTCACAGCAAGGATAATTTTGGGGAGACCATAGGGCAATCCTAGTTACAGAGACAAGTGCTGACAGTGTCCCATCCAAGCAGTGTCCAGGGGAGGTAGTGAACACCTGCCTGGCATATTCTTTGGTAGAGATGTACCCACCAGTTATCTAGTACCTGAACCTTTTAAAATTTCACATGATAAAACTAACTACCCTTGTTCTGATTAAACATTCATTATGTAGCATTCTAATAATTTGATTCCCATTTAGCTTCTTTAAAAGAAGGAATAGGAAAAAAATGGGGCACCTGGGTGGCTCAGTTGGTTAAACGTCTGACTCTTGATTTCAGCTCAAGTCATGATCTCATGGTTCATGAGATCAAGCCCCAAGTAGGACACTGTGCTGACATCACAGAGCCTCTATCCCTCTCTTTGTCCCTCCCCTGCTTATGCACACGCACACAAACACACACACACTCTCAAAATAAATAAATAAACATTTTCTTAAAATAAAGGAAGGAATGAACCTGTTAGGGTGACGACAATTCTATTAATCATGTTTTTTTATTTTGCTTAATAATATCCTGGGGCCTTGCTGACACTGGAGGGACTGCCCTTCCCAGGGTTAGTTAATTTCTAGAGAAAATAACTTGTCCCAGAGTGTATCTTATGTATGCAAATCATATGTGATCCAGAATCCATATACTCCAAATATCTCCTTTATCAGACTCTCACAGGGTCTCCTACTCAGGGCAACTACTCCCTTGCCCTAAGCAAGCCAGGATCGGGTACCATACAACCAGAGACAGCTCCTACACCTCAGAAACCACAGAAATTATTCAACTTAGCCAAACCTAAGCCTGCTTACCCTGCCTCAGTTATTCTTATAAAAATTATAAGTCATTCTTATAATAAAGGGTCTTTGTCAAGTTTTCCCCTCAGTCCTCTGCCTCCAGGCAGACCCTGGTGCTTTCCTACATTGGCCCAATGTGATAAAGAATGCCTGCCTCCTCTTGGGAACTGTAAGTAACAAACTATATTTTAAGTATAGTTAAAATACTTAAATTTTGACTCCTGATCTGGTGGCCTCAACATATGTGAATAATAATAAAATCTACATTTTAAAACAAGAAGGAATGGTCTTCTTGGAAGTCACAATTCTTAATAAAATAATATTTGAGTTTATATAGCCTTGTTTAGTGTTAATATTCCTTAGCTCTAAGTCACATTTCTAAGTCGTTTCTAAGTCTCCAAGATAAGAGGACCAGATCATGGGCCATAGTAAATCCACTAAATTTACTGGAGCTCCCATTGGCCTCTCCATGGTGACATCCTATTTCCTTGTGTACCTCCTTTAAATGTTTACAATTCTTTTTTTTGTTTTTTAAGTTTATTTATTTAAACTTAAACCCAATGTGGGGCTTGAACTCATGCCTACAAGAACAAGAGACACACATTACCCCCTGCCCCTGAGTGAGCCAGCCAGTTCCCCCTGAATGTCTATACTTCTTAAAGGGAAAGCCAGGAGTGGAAAACCTGGCAAGAGTAGGTAACACAGCAAATCACAACAAAAACAATTTAACAGAATTTCATTTAGCTGAAACATTGGATCAAAGTATAAGGATCATGAGTAGGCTACATTTAGGTTTTGAAAATCAATTGCTTGTTTAAGATTTGAAAATCAATAATTTACATGGAAAAACTCTTTAACAGTTTTTAGTTAAATACTAACTTAACAAGTTTGTCGGGACTGCTAACAGGGCTAAGACTGTATCATCAAAAGATTAACCAGTTTCTACTACTGATACAGCAAATCTGAAATAGTTGTTAAATTCTAGATACCATATCTTACAGTATATACATAAGATAATAAAAAGTCTAGTGAAAAAAAAACTTTAAAAGAGGTGAAAGAATTGATATCATTTAGCCTGAGGATGAAAGACTTAATTGAGATTAAACAGCTGATCTTAAATACTGAAGGGACTGAAACACTTAGTCCAGAATCCTCCAAATTAAGATAACCTGGGACCAAAAATTGAAGTTACAGAAATATATTAACTCTTTAGTTCCTAGAGCAGTCTGTCTATGGAAAAGTCTGTCCAAGGAAGATATGAACCACCATTTTTTGGAAATAGGCAGAGGATGGATACTGATCAGAGATTTAACAAGATTTCCTTTTAATAGTTCTTTGAGACAGTCCTTATGTATTAATAATTCTAGATTCAGTGGGAAAAGGTGAAGACTAATGATTGAAGTTACATTTTTGTACTTCAATCACCTACATGACTTCTTAGTTTTATTTTCATATTCAGTAAGTATTGGTTATAGTGGCAGAAATTTAAATTTTGATTGTCAGGCCAAAATATTTTCCAAAGGATTTTCTTGTCAATTTCAAAACAAAAAATTGCTATTCTATCCCTGCAACTTTGAGTCCTATGAGTCTTGGGACTCCTGGGGGGATCGGTCGGTTGAGCATCCAGCTCTTGATTTCAGCTCAGGTCATGATCTCACAGTTCCTGAGATTGAGTCCCACATTGGGCTCTGCGATCACAACACAGAGCCTGCTTAGGATTCTCTCTCTCCTTCTCTCTCTCTCTCTGCCCCTCCCCAGATCACACATACTCCCTCTCCCTCTCTCTCTCTCTCTCAAAATAAACAAACTTTAACACCTGAAAAACTTTAAAAATGCTAATTCTTTTAAAATAACAACAAGCCCATATATGTTAGCATAAATAACTACATTTTCCAGAATATACTTAGTGAAAAAGAGTGGTATTATTTTATGGTTTCACATATCCCTGTAATGCTTGGCTTAATAGAAAACACATGGATTCTCCTGTTTCTGCATTCAATTCTGTTGTAATATGTTGTTTTAGTTGAAGCATATGAAGAAAATATGGCTTCACACAAATGTGTAATTGGAAAAGGAAGAAATAACTTAATAGACTTTTCAGATAATTGTGGATAGTCTTCTTTGATACACTAATACTCAAACTTGGGTAAGTAGTAGTTTCTTTAAAGGTGAGCTATAATGTGAAATCTGAAACCACATCAATGAGTTTCCATATTCTATTACACTACATTTCCCTGTTCTGTCCTGCAATTTGAATGGATTCCTTACTCATGCAGGTTTTATAATATCATGGACTAGTTATTTTGAAAATAATGAATCTCTGAGTTATGCAGATCTTCCAAATGTTGACACATTTTATTATATTACATTATGTTATATTAAATTACATTAAAAATAACATTTATAAATACTACCACTGATATCAGAAAAGAGTCTTTAAGCATTGGGAACTGTCAAGCTCACAATAATGGATTCAAGTTTACTCAAATTCTAATTTTTCATGTAAAAGCTCAGGTTTTGTAATTGGCAACAGATACTGTCAGTTGTTTTCCTTGAAGTGACAGACTTGCTTTGTTCATTTTGGAGAAAATATTTGCCAAATACCCAAGACTGAATAACTATCTGTCAGTTGCTCTTTCAAGTAAATATTTTTTCACATGAAAAAAACGACTAGCTCTTTTTGCAACATATGCTTTTCTTTAGGACAACCATTGAATTTCAGTATACAGCAGAACCATTCCGTGTTTACCTCCCATTTTGTCACAGAGTATTAAAGAGGCAAGATGTTAATTAATGTTAAAATTAATAATTTTTGCTGAATCATTGATGATACTTCTAAGTCTTCTTTCTTCCTTTTTAATATCAGTATGTGGCAGTGGAGGATATGATTACTAACTGATGCCATGAACTTGATTTATACTAAGGCATCAACAATTCAACCTACCGTTTTCCCAACATTAGTGTAAATGTCAACACGAGACAAGCACACGCTGTTATTTGTGAAATAATAACAATTTCACAAATGGTTTTGATCTCATGAATCTCCTGAAAGTGTCTCAGGGGAACTGAGGGGTTTGTGGGCCACACTTATAAGACTAACTGGTCTAAGAAAATTACTGAATTTTGTGTTATCCAACTGTCTGTCCATCCATCCATCCATCCATCCCATTTGTGAAGGGCCATTCTGACCAGACATCATATAAAGATTAATAGTTTCTTCCTCTAAAACAATACAGCTGAGAACTAAACATAAACCTGTAAAATATAATCCAGCAGAGAAGGTACCTCAGGAGAAAGCCCACAGGTCTGCCTGGGGAAGTCACAAAAGACTCCTTAAAGGAACCATGGTTTAGGGGCTCAGTTCAACAGACTCTGTGAAGAGGTCATACCTTTCTACTTTAATCCAGAGTTTTTGATTAGCTCTTAAATTCACAAAGTAGCAACAAATTCTCACAGTCAATATTTCAGTAAGGATTTTCAAACTCTTTTTTAACTATGGAATAATTAAAATATGTAGTAAAGTAGCAATTACTTAGGGAGTCCTCAAGAAACTGGTCCAGTTAAATTAAAAAAAAAAAAAGAGCATCCTTTCTAAAGTTAGAGTAGGAGGTGAGCAAGTTAAGGGGCAGGCAGATGGGGTTTTTAAGCTTTCTTTCCAAGTTGGTATAAAGGCGAACTATCAGCAAATAACTGAGAAGTATAGCTACACCTGGCCTCTGTCCTATCCTGTTTGGGTTAGTAGCACCACCTGACCCTCTGTTACCAAGCAAAAAATACATTCACAGTGCACTCAGTTGGTTAAGCGTCTGGCTTCGGCTCCGGTCATGATCTCATGGTTTGTGAGTTCAAGCTCCGCATGGGGGTCTGTGCTGACAGCTCAGAGCCTGGAGCCTACTTCAGATTCTCTGTCTCCCTCTCTCTCCCTGCCCCCCCCCCACTCATGCTCTGTTTCTCTCTCAAAAATAAATATTAAAAACATTTTTTAATTGAAAACATACATTCGCCAGATTCTTTCCTCTCTCCCATACTCTCCATTCAACTAGTTTTAAAACTCTTACAAATTCTTCCTTTGTAACCTCTTTCCTCTGTCTCTTGAACATTTTCATCCACTTTTGCTACCACCTTAATTCAGGGCTTCATCCCCTTTCACTTCCAGAATCCAAGTCTTCTTGTGCCATTGTAAACACCTTTCTAATATTCAAAACTGATATATAAAACGGTGCAATGACTCCTATGGCCTAAGAGAAAAGGAGCCAGCTCTTTGGCTCAGAAAATGATTCTGGCCCCTGCCTAAGTGCCCAGCCTCATAGTATGGTGCCTTTATAAACTTTTGGAACAGGTCAGACCGGTCTCTTCCCCCCACTTAAGAGTTCCTTTGCTCATGTGCCTCTGTCTGAAAAACATATTCCTCTTACTCTACCTAGTGAGTCTTACTCATCACTCAAGACACAACATAAGTGCTCTCTCTCAATTAAAACAAAATGCTGTCTGTTGCCACAACTTGGTGTATAGTTCCATCACAGGAGTTATAGGAAAACTCCAACTTATTGTCTACAGGTCTGTCTCTCCTGTGTAGATTTTAAGGTCCTTGAGGTAGAAATCATTTCTGAATTATTTGCACAGCCTCAGCCCATCAGACACCAATTAAATGCTTGCCTCTTCCCTCCCCTCAGTATTCCTGCTAAGCCCTGAAGACACAAGTGACTGGACAAATTGAGGTCCTTGGGTAAAGGATGGTAGACACAAAGAAGAGAAACAATCACAGTTTCAATAAGAGAATGACATTGGTGAGGAACACTAGACAGTAAAACAAAGACCCTGAGCTCCTGCCGCTGAAGTCCCAAGAACTCCTAGACCCTGCCCTGCTTCTTCCAAGACCTAGTTATCAGGTGGTCTTGGTTTCATTTATTCATTATACTCCCACTTTCTAGATAAAAAGTTCTTCAGTACTACTATCTTCATCTTTCTATCATTCAACTTTTCCTTGCATTGATCCACAAATTTATGACAATAAGCAGATTGTAGGCTCTTACTAGGCAGGCTCATATCTTAAATTTCAATATTACGATAGGGCATTTTTCTATATATTCACTAGGTACTTAATTTTTATCATTACAAGAGAAAAAATCCAAGACCCTAACTCCAACAAACAAGCAAATAAGCAACCTGTTATAAATAACCTTTAGCAATTTCCCACTTGAGAAATGGGTATATACCTGACTAATTAGTAATTACATCACTTTTACACGGCCTTAATCAACCATACTTTTTAAAGCTCTGATTTTTTTTTTTTTGAACAACTGGATCTCGTACCGAAGTCTCTTCTAGGACCAGGATTGATGTGCCAAGCTTAGGAAATAGCCCTTGGATGCCATGAGTTCTCAACACCAATACATTAGACTTGAGAACCTGGAGGGGAAAAATAGGTTATACTTATTCTGTGTCTGGGAACTTCTTCCCAAATATTTTCCCATATATACAAATGCATATAAAGTCATATAATTGTACATAAATAGGATACCAGACATCTGTTTTGCAGCCTGCAAATGTATTATTACATAATTATTACATAATCTTTCCATATTAATAAATGTAGATCCTCAGTGTTCATATAGTATTGTATTGCATTCTTCTACATTAAGGCTTTTTTATCATTATTATTTATTAACCAAGTCTTGAAGTGTCTGTTCTTTTTCCCATTTTTAATTGGGTTGTTTAGCTTCTTTATAAAAATCAGTTTACAGGAGTTCTCCAAAGATTCTGAGTATGAGACCTATGTCAGATATGTATTAATTATGCCTTTTGATGAGAAGTGTTAAATTTTGATAAAGCCCATTAATCCATTTTTTCTTTTTTTAAATGTTTTATTATTTTTGAGAGAGACAGTGAGCAGGGAAGGGGAGAAGAGGGAGGAGGACCCACAGCGGGCTCTGTGCTGACAGCAATGAGGCCAATGCAGGGCTTGAACTCAGGAACCGTGAGATCATGACTTGAGTCGAAGTCAGACACTCAACCAAATAAGCCATCCAGGTACCCCAACCAATTTTTTCTTTTATGATTAGTGTTGTGTTATGATCAATCATTGCCTTGGATGTGGGGGAAATAAGAAAAAATTGGAAACATCTGACAATTTTATATGTCAATTATACCTCTATAAAGCTGTAATTGAAAAAAGAAATTGTTGCCCACTCCAAAGTCATGAAAACATTCTCCTTAATTTTCTTCTAAATGCTTAATTCTAGCTTTCATGTTTGGACCTAAGATTCAACTCAAATTGTTATTTGTGTCTGATATGAAGTAGCAATCAAAGTTTTTTCATGTGAATATCCATTAAAAATTTATTTTCAATAGTATACATTTTATAATTCCCTTACATATTTTTTGTTCCCACAATTTACAATACAGCTTTAAACCTTAGTCTAAGTGATACCCAGCTGATAAATTTCTCCAAATAAAAGAATTTTGCCTAAAGATTAATATTTTTAAAAGTATTATCAAGGGTCAGATAATCAAGTAGCAAAAATAATCTTCTGGACAAAGAATTTTATTTAAAACCTCATTAAAATGCAGTTCATTTATAGATTAAACTCTATAAAAGTAAAGCATGGTCATTTTAGAAAATTGATAAACATTAACATAATTTTAAGTTAATCTTTGTTGTGATTGTTAAAATTTTATAATTATAAAATTCTATCTTTTACTTTTGGCAAACAACCATAGAAAGTGAAGTTTTAGGTGTTATTTTACAAATAGCACTGTATTTAGTTGGAGCTAAAATTTAAAGTGGAAATATAATGGTCTTCTTTAAATATTCCTATGTCTACAATGTTTCATGTTACACTCCTACTGTATCTATCTACAATGGATACGGTCATATGACAAGTCTAGAAGAAGAGAACTAACTCCGTCTGTTGAGTACGTACTATATGTTGAGCATTGAGCTAGATCCCTCTATTACATGAATCTCAATCCTGATAACAACTCTACAAGAAAATCCTCATTTTCCTTCCATTTTATAGATAAGGAAATCAAGATTCAATGAGGTTAAATATTTCCTCAAATCTATACCTACTAAGGGACTGTATAGCTAGTGGGGCTGTAAGGGAAGTCTGTGTGAATTCAAAACCCAAGCTATTTTCACTATGTACCACTTTATTCTCTGGGAGAAAATGGCTGATATACCAAGGCAAATTACATATCTTAAGACATTCATTGCTAAGTTTCTTTTCAATAAATGAAAGAAGTAACTTGTTTTTCTGAATACCATGCTCAAGATGAAGCCACATACTATAAAGGACAGTTAAGAATGCACCCTTACCATGAAGGGCTTTATAACCTAGCTGAGGAAATACAACTAACATGTATGACATAATTAGTGAACAATATTAAATAGTTAAAATTAAATGTTAAAGGAAGATCTGGAGACCACTGATGTTGCACGCATTTTTGAAATGAAGAACTGCAGATCACTGAGTTGACTTTTAGAGTGGGCTACATTACAGAGGGTCTTTTAAGAGTAAAATTCAATAAAGTTGCATTTAAGAGGCCCCTGGAGATATCTAATTTGGCAAGATGTGCTTACAAAAGCTTTCTTCAGCAGAAATACTCAGGGCATCTCTGAGTAGAGTCATGAACAATGAAGTCACAAAGAACAAGTTTTTGAAGTTCTGGCAGTAAAATAACAGCCTGAACCAAGGTGGTGCTAGTGAGAAATGAAAATCGAATGATGGCCACTAGGATTAAAATTCTGCTCTCCAGGAGGATTGTACTCACTATAGGCAAATATTACCATCGAAATAAAGAATACAGAACACATACATTGTTGTCAGCATGCTCCCAACAATATGGAAATGCTAGATCCATGTAATTTAATCTATATTGTTTTCAGTAGGTGGATTTTATTCTGTCATGAGAAAGGTGCTCACCTGTGTGAAATAATCAATCTCCAGGAAAGAAGAAAGAGGGTGCCATACTTTTGTGGAATCTCTGTAATACAAGTGCCAACAAAATGTGATTTATATCCAAGCTATACCATGTAAATTCTTTCACCTTCAATATATCAAAATTATATTTTATAAAGGGTTTAAAAACATCATTTTCCTAAATTATTATTAGATCAGGTCTACTGAAATGTCTTCTTTCTAAATCTTTTTTAAAAAATGTTTATTTATATTTGAGAGAGAGTAAGACATAGCACAAGTGGGGGAGAGGCAGAGAGCAACAGAAGCTGGCTCCAGGCTCTGAGCTGTCAGCATAGAGCCCGACGTGGGGCTGGCACCCATGAGCTGCAAGATCATGACCCCAGTCAAAGTCAGACACTTAACCAACTGAGCCACCCAGCACCTCTATTCTTTCCAAATCTTTTAAGTAAGTACAGTGTCATAAAGATATATGCCTAATAAAGTAAGCACTAAGTGTTCTTTGATTAGATGATGTGGAGCATAAATCAATCATCATAATTTATATGGTAATTAATTCAGACCAAAGCAGGGGATTATGAAACCAAAACAGGAAATAACTTAGAAAGATCTTCTTAGAGATTAACTTTGATTCCAATGGCTTGTTTAAATTCATGGTTTTGTGGTTCCAAGATGTCATAGAAAACTTGTTTTTTGTCAAAATGGTCTCTAATGCAAAGTAAATCTTCAATGGAATAGTTATCATTTTTCCCAGTCCAAACAGTCAGGCTGTACCTGCATTAAAATAAAACAGAATTATACAGTGAAAAGTAAAAGATAAGAAACAGTGATGAGGAATTCCATTAAGCCTAAAAATAGTTACTCTCATTTATCTTTAACCCAAATTCACACAGACAAAAAAATTAATTAGCAGTGCTGGAACATATAGTTCCTGTTCCATTCCTTCATCAACATCAAAAGGACTAGAGAGGGAAAAAAAAACCTTCACATTGCTGTCATCTAAATTAGGTAACTGCTATATCTGAGTTACCAGAATGTTAAATGGCTTTGGAAACCCAGACTGGTTACACTGAAAATGGGCCAAATTTTGGACAAAAAAACTATAGAGATTGTACTGCTGATCAAGGAATCTGTTCCCTACACAAAAGCTACAGCTCTAACTTGGGCTTTTTCAACAGGCTGGGTGGAGTCAAAAGCATGATTGCAAGGAACTATGAAGAGATGTAAATGTCACTGATATTACCAACATTCATACTCACTTATAAGTGGCCCTGCTCTCTCTTCTGAGGGGGTTTATATGAGATATAAAAATACCAAGAGATGTCACTGAGGATGCCAAACAAAATAAATTTAGATCCATTTCTGGAGTTAAGAAAACAATAATAACATATGCAGATTTATTATGGATGTTAAGAATATATTCAGAATTTTAATGTAGTTTAAATTGTGTATTCTTTCAGTAGACATTACTTCTATTACAATACTCCTCTTGCAGGGTGCCTAAGTGGCTAGTTGGTTAACCATCCAACTCTTGATTTCGGCTCAGGTCGTGATCTCACACCCTGATCAAACCTCACATCAGGCTCTGTGCTAGCAGCATGGAGCCTGCTTGGGATATTCTCATTCTCTCTCTCTCTCTCTCTCTCTCTCTCTCTCTCTCTCGATATTCTCATTCTCTCTCTCTCTCTCTCTTCATCTCCCTTGCACAGGCTCACTCTCATTCTCTCTCTCTCTCAAAATAAATAAACTTAAAAAAAGACTCTTAAAAAAACCCACAATACTACTATTATATCAGAGTCTAAGAAAATGCAAAGCTGGTAAGTAGTTCCACATCTGTTTTCCCCATAAACATGTTGGAATCCAGGAAAAAAAATCTCCAAAGCACCTCTTCTATTACTAATGAGAAATAATCTAACCAAGGTATATGTTCTTGCTATGATGACATATTCCTGTCCTTAAGGATGGTGACACCATTCTGTAAATGTAACAGAGAAAAGTATTTTGAATTTTATTCCACAGCACCATTATGTGGCAAACCAAAAAGAAATTTTAAACTACAGGTGAGGACACACACACATGAGTTACTTTAAAACCTATATTTTATAACTTACCAAGACTGGTTCAGAAAGAAATTAAAAATCTAGCTAGATCAATTACTAGTAAAGAAATTGACTCAGTAATTAAAAACTTCTTAATGACGAAAAGCCCAGGACCAGGTGGCTTCACTGGTGAATTTTCCAAACATTTAAAGAATCACAACAATTCTTCTCCAACTTTCCAAATAACTGAAGAGAAGGAAACAATTCCAAATGTATTTGATAATATCACCATTATCCTGACACCAAAACTAGAAAAGAACACTACTAGAAAACTATAAACCAGTATCCCTGATGAATATAGATGAAAAATTCTCAGTAAAATACAACCAAATTGAGTTGAGTGGCACAATAAAAGAATCACACACCATGATCAAGTGGTATTCAACTCTGTGATGCAAAGATAGCTGAACACACACAAATCAATCAATGTTACATGTCACATTTAATAAAATGAAAGAATCATATTATCATTTCAGTAAGTACAAAAAAGCATTTGACAAAATTCAACATCATCTCATGATAAAAACTCAGTAAATTAGGCTCAGAAGGAACATATCTCAACATAATAAAGGCCACATATGACAAGTCCACAGCTAACACCATACTCAATGGTAACAGGATGAAAACTTTTCCTCTAAGATCAGGAACAAGACTAGGATGCCCACTCTCATCACTCTTATTCGGCACAGTACTGGAAGTCCTAGCAGATGACCTACTTTTATACATAGACTTTGTAAAAGACTCAACCAAAAATCTGTTAGATCTAATCTGTGACTTCAGTAAAGATGTAGAATACAAAATTAACGTACAAAAAAATCAGTAGCATTTCTATACACTAACAGTGAAATTTTTGAAAAAGAAATAAAGAAATTGATCTCATTTACAACAGAATCAATAATAATAATAAAAGACATAGGATTAGATTTAACCAGGAAATGAAAGATTTTTATGCTGAAAACTACAAGACATTGATGAAAGAAATCAAAGAAGACATGAGTGGAAACGTATCCTGTCTTCACACATTGGAAGAATTAATATTATTAAAGTGTTAATCCTACCAAAAACTACAAGACATTGATGAAAGAAATCAAAGAAGACACGAATGGAAACGTATCCTGTCTTCACACATTGGAAGAATTAATATTATTAACGTGTTAATCCTACCAAAAGATTCAATGAAATCCCTATCAAGATTCAATGGCATTTTTTACAGAAGTAGAAAAAAAAAAACTCCTAAAATTTATATGGAACCACGAAAAATTGAATAGCCAAAGAAACCTTGAAAAAGAAGAGTAAAGCAGGAGGCAGTACACTTACTGATTTCAAGTTATACTATATAGCAATAGTCACCAAAACAGTGTGGTATTGGCATAAAAACAGACAAATAGACCAACAGAGTAGAATCAAGAGCCAAAAAACAAACCCAAGTATAAACGATCAACTAGTATTTGGCAAGGGAGCTAAGAATATTCAATGAAGACAAAAACAGTCTCTTCAATATATGGTGCTGGTATAACTGGATAATCACATGTAAAAGAACTAAATTAAACCTGTATCCTAAACCAGTCACAAAAATTAACTTGAAATGGGTTAAGGAATTAATTATAAGACCTTAAACCACAAAACTCCAAGAAGAACATATAGGAAAAAAGCTCCCTAATATAGGTCTTGGTAATGATTTTTTGGATAAGACACCTAAAGTACAAGGAACAAAATAAAAAAATTAACAAGTGGGATTAAATCAAACTAAAAGGTTTCTACACAGCAAAAGAAACCATCAACAAATTGAAAAGACAACCTATGGAATAGTAAAAATATTTGCAAACCATGTATCAGGTTAGGAGTTAATATCCAAAATACATAAAGAACTAACAGCAAAAAAACCTACCAGCAATAAATTACAGCAAAAAAAAAAAAATAAATAAAAGACATTAAATAACCCAAGTTAAAAATGGGGACGGGACCGTATGCCTGGGTGGCTCAGCCAGTTAAGCACCTGACTTTGGCCCAGGTCATAATCTTATGGTTCATGAGTTTGATATCCACATCAGAGTCTATGCTAACAGCTCAGAGCCTGGAGTCTGTTTTGTATTCTGTCTCCTTCTCTCTCTGTCCCTCCCCTGCTCACTCTCTGCCTCTCTCTGTCTCTCAAAAAATGAATAAATGTTAAAATTTTTTTAAAAAAATTTTTAAAAATGGGAAAAGGATTTGAATAAACATTTTTCCAAGAAGATATATGAAAGGCCAACAGGTACATGAAAAGATATTCAACATCATTAGTCATTATAGAAATGTAAATCTAAACCACAATGAAATATCTCATACATGTTAGTATGGCCATCATCAACCAGACATGAGATAACAAATGCTGGCATGGGTGTTAAGAAAAGGGAACCCTTATGCCCTATTGGTAGGATTATAAACTGGTATAACCACTATGAAAAAACAGTATGAAGGATCCTCAAAAAAATAAAAATAGAACTACCATATGATCCAGTAATTCCACTTCTGGGGATATATCCAAAGGAAACAAAAATAATAATTTGAAAAAATATCTGCATCCTCATGTTCATAGCAGCATTATTTATAATACCAAAGACACTGAAACAACCTAAGTGTCCATCAATAGATGAAGGGATTAAAAAAGTTGTGGTATATTTACATTAAAAAAAGAGCTCTACAAAGTTACTGTACCTCTTTTAATCCTCCCTCTATTATATTTAAAGTGAAATAGGAAAAAATTGCCTAAGGGTAACTTAAATTGTATTCATTCAAATCAATTCTCAGGTGTTATTTTTTAAGTCCTTTTTATTGTGAAATAACATATATAGGAAAAACACATAAAACCATAAGTATGCATTTTTAAAAATTATTATAAAATGAACTCCAGTGTAACCAAAACACAAATCAAGAAAGGGATCACACCACTACTACCTTGGGAGGTACCTGTATGTCACTTGGTGATCACAATCTGTCCTCTCCGCTGGAGCCCTCACAACCTTGCCCTTTGTGGTAGCCATTTTCTTGCCTTTCTTTGTTTACTGCCTATATTTCCATCTATAAGCAGTACGGTTTAATTTTTACCCATTAGTTATTTTTATATAAATGGAATCCTATGGTATATAATATTTTTGGTCTTACTTGTTTCACTAAATATAGTTTGTGAAATTTCTCCAAGTTGAAACATGTAGCTGCAGTTAATTCATCTTCTTTGGAATATGGTTTAGCATTATCTACTAAAGTAGAAAATATGAATACTCTATGACCTAGAAATTCTATTCTTAGATATTCCCTCCCTATACAACCTTTATAAATGTAGGCATATGTGCACCAGGATGTGTGTGTGTCTGTGTGAGAATGTTCACAGCAGCAATCCCTGTGACAGTAAAAACCATGAAACAATCCAAATGTCATTCAATAATAAAATAAATTGTGACATACAAGTAACAGAATATATACTTCCTTGTATATTCTCTATTAGAGACCTTTTGAGATATAAAATATTCCCTAACTCTGTGCCTAATTTGTTCATGCTCTTCATGGTATCTTTTGATGGGAAGAATTTCTGAATTTTAATGTATTCAAATTACTCAAACATATCCTTTATGGTTAGTGATTTTTATATCTTAAGAATCTCTTCCCATCCCCAATATTATGAAGATATTCTTTAGTGATATATTCCATTAAAGCTTTGCTATTTTACCTTTCATATTTAAAAAAGACTCTGAAAGACATGTTGTTAAGAGGGGCACCTGGGTGGCTCAGTCGGTTGAGCATCTGACATCAGCCCAGGTCATGATCTTGCATTTGTGGGTTTAAGTCCCGCATCAGGCTCTCCTGGAACCTGCTTTGGATTCTGTCTCTCTCTCTCTCTCTCTCTCTCTCTCTCTGCCCCTACACTGCTCAGGCTCCGTCTCTCTCTGTCTCTTCAATNTCTCTCAAAAAATGAATAAATGTTAAAATTTTTTTAAAAAAATTTTTAAAAATGGGAAAAGGATTTGAATAAACATTTTTCCAAGAAGATATATGAAAGGCCAACAGGTACATGAAAAGATATTCAACATCATTAGTCATTATAGAAATGTAAATCTAAACCACAATGAAATATCTCATACATGTTAGTATGGCCATCATCAACCAGACATGAGATAACAAATGCTGGCATGGGTGTTAAGAAAAGGGAACCCTTATGCCCTATTGGTAGGATTATAAACTGGTATAACCACTATGAAAAAACAGTATGAAGGATCCTCAAAAAAATAAAAATAGAACTACCATATGATCCAGTAATTCCACTTCTGGGGATATATCCAAAGGAAACAAAAATAATAATTTGAAAAAATATCTGCATCCTCATGTTCATAGCAGCATTATTTATAATACCAAAGACACTGAAACAACCTAAGTGTCCATCAATAGATGAAGGGATTAAAAAAGTTGTGGTATATTTACATTAAAAAAAGAGCTCTACAAAGTTACTGTACCTCTTTTAATCCTCCCTCTATTATATTTAAAGTGAAATAGGAAAAAATTGCCTAAGGGTAACTTAAATTGTATTCATTCAAATCAATTCTCAGGTGTTATTTTTTAAGTCCTTTTTATTGTGAAATAACATATATAGGAAAAACACATAAAACCATAAGTATGCATTTTTAAAAATTATTATAAAATGAACTCCAGTGTAACCAAAACACAAATCAAGAAAGGGATCACACCACTACTACCTTGGGAGGTACCTGTATGTCACTTGGTGATCACAATCTGTCCTCTCCGCTGGAGCCCTCACAACCTTGCCCTTTGTGGTAGCCATTTTCTTGCCTTTCTTTGTTTACTGCCTATATTTCCATCTATAAGCAGTACGGTTTAATTTTTACCCATTAGTTATTTTTATATAAATGGAATCCTATGGTATATAATATTTTTGGTCTTACTTGTTTCACTAAATATAGTTTGTGAAATTTCTCCAAGTTGAAACATGTAGCTGCAGTTAATTCATCTTCTTTGGAATATGGTTTAGCATTATCTACTAAAGTAGAAAATATGAATACTCTATGACCTAGAAATTCTATTCTTAGATATTCCCTCCCTATACAACCTTTATAAATGTAGGCATATGTGCACCAGGATGTGTGTGTGTCTGTGTGAGAATGTTCACAGCAGCAATCCCTGTGACAGTAAAAACCATGAAACAATCCAAATGTCATTCAATAATAAAATAAATTGTGACATACAAGTAACAGAATATATACTTCCTTGTATATTCTCTATTAGAGACCTTTTGAGATATAAAATATTCCCTAACTCTGTGCCTAATTTGTTCATGCTCTTCATGGTATCTTTTGATGGGAAGAATTTCTGAATTTTAATGTATTCAAATTACTCAAACATATCCTTTATGGTTAGTGATTTTTATATCTTAAGAATCTCTTCCCATCCCCAATATTATGAAGATATTCTTTAGTGATATATTCTATTAAAGCTTTGCTATTTTACCTTTCATATTTAAAAAAGACTCTGAAAGACATGTTGTTAAGAGGGGCACCTGGGTGGCTCAGTCGGTTGAGCATCTGACATCAGCCCAGGTCATGATCTTGCATTTGTGGGTTTAAGTCCCGCATCAGGCTCTCCTGGAACCTGCTTTGGATTCTGTCTCTCTCTCTCTCTCTCTCTCTCTCTCTCTGCCCCTACACTGCTCAGGCTCCGTCTCTCTCTGTCTCTTCAAT